>NC_133771.1:208543298-208587402 GCF_003597395.2 Chelonoidis abingdonii | reverse complement strand
GTTGGGGGCGGGGGGGGGGGGGCTTCTATCATTAAGATATTGTAAAAGAAGAAAATGGAGGAAATTAGCTTTTGGGTAATTTCCTTAGGTTCCATTTTAGCCATTGACTTAAGGTTTGGGGTTTTTTTTGTTTTGTTCTGATCCTATATGTACTGTTCTGTCTTTCATGGGAGCTCAATAATCTGGTGCTTAGGTTTTCCTGTTAGTCATAAAGTTCTTCAAGTAGGCCAAAGGAATGCCGGCCAACTTGCTTTAACTTCTTGGTGATTGTGTGTGCGTGTGTGTGCGCGCGCGCGCTGTTCTTTTAAATATTCTTTGCAATTTGGTGTCCACTATGAAAATGCACCTTCCAATCTATTGATAAGTTCTGTGGCAGAACATCCAGACAACAAGAGCTGAAGAGAATGGAACATATCTGTGCAGGGTACTTTCATCGTAACAGTTTGGCTTATTTCCTAATATGCATACATACACATTGTCACACAACTCTCTAGATATGCCGTCCACAAGCATTAGAATAAGTGATGTTGAACACAAACTACTTCAAAAGGGTCATAGTGACTTGTCTTCGCTATCCGCAAAGTGCCTGCAGTGCTTTCTGGCACAATATAAAATAATAAATGTCTGTATGTAATTGCATGTCAGTACTAACTGGCAATTAAAAAATAGGAACCTAATATGGCTGACTGCATTCTGTGCATATTAAGGACCTGTGCCACTTTGCTTCCATAAGCCGTGGTACCTGCCTACTAGAGAATTTGAAGTTGAGGCTCCTAGAAACAGAGTTTCTTCCTTCCTTTTGATCTTATGCAGGGCTGAGCTCAGTGATGGCACTCTGTAAATAAGTCTACTGGTTAGTCAGGGAGAATGCCATGGAAAATGGTCTATTACTGATAACACCACTATCTCCAACCCTGCAAGCTTGGAATGGTGGAACCGCTGTACTCTTCAGAGGCAGAGGGGGAGCATGCAATGAGATCGGCATCTCTTTGTGGGCTTTTCCTGCCACTTATTTCTGCCCATCCCAGCTTTGAAGTTGATAGTTTAGGATTTTTACTCTTTAAATGCTGCAGCACTGTCTCCTGGAATACTCTGGAGGGGAAGGTGAGAACCGATTTTGTACCACATATGTCTGCTGTCTCACTGGTGCTCCTGGCTGTGCATAAGGCCCTCTGCTCTGCACCATTTCAACCCTATGTTAAAGGACAAATCCAGCACTTTGCTCTGTGGCCAAGAGGGCAGGGCCCATTATGGTAGAGCTGGTGTATTCCTTTGTATCGTGGAGGGTTAGGGCTGGATAGAGGGGTCCAGCAGCGTGACAGGAGGGCGTGATGTGGACAAATCTGGACAGGGAGTGGGGCTGAGGGACCTGTGGCTGTGTGGATTTGCACTCTTCTCCCCTGGGAAGGGAATTGGGGGAAGGAGGGAGAAAGTGGTATAAGGACCCATGAAAGTTTCTTTAAAAATTGGGCTGAGGTAGGCTTTGTCTACTCTGTAGATTAGGGGTCAGTATTCCTTCACTACTCCTCTATGCACCTCCCCAGCAATATTTGCACTGGAGTGAACTTCACTTACACTGATCAGGAAGGAGCACCCATAAATATGACCCATACTCTATGCTGCTGTTCCAGAGATCCTTTTGGTCAGGTGGGTAATTTCTCCATTGGAATGCAATTCTTGATTTCCTTTGTCTACTCTTCTACTGAAGGAGGGATTCACCTTTTCAAATATAGAGCAATAACCTTCCCCTCCCCTGTCCCACTCACCTCAATCATTAGATGTGCACTATATCCAAGAATCTAATTTTATAATAACTTGTCACCCTGTGTTCCATCTGTAGGACATTTAAAATTTTAAACCAATTACCTCTGAGGTGACTTTACATACTGTTGTGCTCGCTCGCTCTCTCTCCCCCCTGGGGTACTTACATGTCATATAATAAAAGTCCCCTTTTGAATGAGATATCTATGGGGAAAGGAGAGAGTTCTCTCCTGAGTTTACGTAGAATCAGAGATGTGAGATATTTAAAGCTTAATAGTAGATTTATGAAATGTTTATAATAGTTATTTTTGGGGCTGTTTCTGGAATGAGTACAAGTGTCAGCTGAGTTCCGTTTCCTTCATACTTTACTTTTTATAATTCCTACTAAGCAGCAAATTGTAATATGGGAGAAGTGAAAACAGTCTTAATTTGCAAAATATTTGCTTGGTGAGGGTGTTGACTTTTTCCTGAAAGCATTTCTACCTTAATGAAGTTTGAAGAATTATGAAAATATTAGGAGATCCGATTATGTTTATGGGACTATTAACTGTCTGGATGCTGCAGATCTATGTGTATGCTTGTGGAACTCAATCTGAGTGACATTGGATAGAATAAAACTGTTTAGACCCTGCATTTTTTACACTGGTCTGAGGTACAGGATGTGTTGTTTACATGTGGGACACAAGCAAGTTGACAGTCCAGTAGTTTGTAACCAATCTGGGCAAGAGCAGGAGCTTTATACAATTGTAAATAATGCTACGTGGCTTTTCAGTAGGATGCTCAGTTTTTATTTGTGTCCTTGGGAGATCTTGAGATATGATACCTTAAACCTGTGACATAGGAAAGCTATTTTAGGTAATTTTAGTGGAGGTTTTCTTTTCTCTGAGGCCTGGACCAGGCACCTGGCTTTGCAAGCAGTGGGTGATAAAATTTAGTGTCAAAAACTTAAAAACAAAACAAAACAAACAATGCCCTAAAACATTTCTTGGCATTCCCTTGCAATGGCTTCTCACTCATGCTTTACCACTTGTGAGTTATCCAGGACATCCCAAATTTATACTAAAAAAAACTTTGTACCATGCCACATTGTGCATTTCCCCTCTCCTTCATAAATATGGAAAAATTATTATTTGTGTTTGCGGTAGTGCATAGGGATGTGTATCAGGAACAGGATCCCATTGTGTAAGGCACCATATAAATACAGAGTAAACGGTGGCCTCTTTCCTGAACAGTTTGCAATCTAAAGCCCCAATCGTATGAAAATTCAGAAGCATGCTTAACTTTACCCACTGGATCTGTTCTGGACTAACTGTCTGTAAATTTAAGCCTGTGTCTGAGTCTTTGCAGGACTGGAGTCTAAGAAAAAGGTTCAAGAAGGTATGATAGCCATTTAGAAAGAACAGGGGAAGGAGATGAGGGAAATAGTGATAATCATAGAATCATGGGACTGGAAGAGACCTCGAGAGGCCATCTAGTCCAGTCCCCTGCACTGAAGGCAGTACTAAGTATTATCTAGACCATCCCTGACAGATGTTGGTCTAACCTGCTCTTAAAAATCTCCAATGGTGGAGATTCCACAACCTCCCTAGGCAATTTATTCCAGTACTTAACTACCCTGACAGGAAGTTTTTCCTAATGTTCATCCCAAACTGCCCTTGCTGCAATTTAAGCCCATTGCTTCTTGTCCTGTCATCAGAGGTTAAGGAAAAATTATTTTCTCCCTCCTCCTTGTAGCAACCTTTTATGTACTTGAAAACTGTTATCATGTCCCCTCTGTCTTTTCTTTTCCAGACTAAACAAACCCAATTTTCTTCAATCTTCCCTCATACCTTATGTTTTCTAAATCTTTAATAATTTTTGTTGCTCTTCTCTGAACTTTCTCCAATTTGTCCACATCTTTCCTGAAATGTGATGCCCAGAGCTGGACACAATACTCCATTTGAGGCCTAATCAGCATGGCGTTGAGCGGAAGAGTTACTTCTCATGTCTTGCTTACAACAGTCCTGCTAATACATCCCAGAATGATGTTTGCTTTTTTTGCAACAGTGATACACTGTTGCCTCATATTTAGCTTGTGATCCACTATGACCCCCAGACCTCTTTTTGCAGTACACCTTCCTAGGCAATCATTTCCCATTTTGTATGTGTGCAATTGATTGTTCCTTCCTAAGTAGAGTACTTTGCATTTGTCCTTGTTGAATTTCATCCCATTTACTTCATATTATTTTTTCCAGTTTGTCCAGATCATTTTGAATTTTAATCCTATCCTCCAAAGCACTTACACATCCTCCCAGCTTGGTACTGTTTTCAAACTTTATAAGTGTACTCTCATGCCATTATCTAAATCATTGATAAAGATATTGAACAGAACTAGACCGAGAACCGATCCCTGTGGGACCCCACTCGATATGCCCTTCCAGCTTGACTGTGAACCACTGATAACTACTCTCTGGGAATCGTATTCCAACCAGTTATGCACCCACCTTATATTGGCTCCATCTAGGTTGGATTTCCCTGGTTTGTTTATGAGAAGGTCATACGAGACAGTATTAAAAGCCTTACTAAAGTCAAGATATACCACATCTACCGCTTCTCTGCTATTCACAAGTCTTTTTTCCCTGCCTGTCCTTTCTGAGCAAGCTGTACTCTTCTGTACCCTGTCAAAAAAAGTTATTAGGTTAATTTGACACAATTTGTTCTTGATGCTCCATGCTGACTGTTACTTATCATCTTACTATCTTCTTGATGTTTGCACATTGATTGTTTAATTATTTGCTCCATTATCTTTCTATGTACTGAAGTTAAGCTGACTGGTCTGTAATTTCCCGGGTTATCCTTATTTCCTTTCCAGTCCTCTGGAATCTCTCCCGTCTTCCACGAGTATTTGAAGATAATTGTGAATGGCTCAGATATCTCCTCAGCCAGCTCATTGAGTATTCTAAGATGTGTTTCATCAGGCCCTGGTGATTTAAAGACATATAACTTGTCTAAGTTAATTTTAACTGGTTCTTTCCCTATTTTAGCCTCTGATCCTATCAGATTTTCACTGGCATTTACTGCATTAGATGTCCAGTTGCTACTAACCTTTTCAGTGAGAACTGAAGCAAAAAAGTCATATAGCACTTCTACCGTTTCCACATTTTCTGTTATTGTTTTTCCCCCTCATTGAATAATAGACCTACCCTGTCCTTGGTCTTCCTCTTGCTTCTAATGTGTTTGTAGAATTTTTTCTTGTTACCCTTTATGTCTTTAGCTAGTTTAATCTGACTTTATGCTTTGGCCTTTCTAATTCTTTGGGGGGTACATACTTGTGCTATTTCATCCCTTGTAATTTGACCTAAGACTCTCTCTTTTTGAGTTTCAGATCATTGAAGATCTCTTGGTTAAGTTAGGGTGGTCTCTTGCCAAACTTTGCGAGGTAGTGAGATAGTCTGGTCTTATGCCCTTAATAATGTCTATTTGAAAAACTGCCAACTCTCTTGAAGTGTTTTTCCCCTTAGATTTGCTTCCCATGTAATCTTACCTACTAAGTCCTGGAGTTTGCTAAAGTCTGCTGCCTTGAAATCCATTATCTTTATTGTGCTGTTTACCCTTCTACCATTCCTTAGAATCATGAACTCTACTATTTCATGATCACTTTCACCTGCACTGCCTTTCTCTTCCAAATTCTGAACCAGTTTACATTTGATTTTGACAAATAGGGAGAAACACTCTCTCCCCCTGTAGCTTTCTCCATCTTCTAAAATAAAAAAATGTCTCCAATACATTCTAAGAACTTGTTGGATAATCTGTGCCCTGATGTAGTATTTTCCCTACAGATGTCTGAGTAGTTAAAGTCCCCCATCAACACCAAGTCCTGTGCTTTGGATGACGATGTTAGTTCTGTTTAAAGAAAAACAACCCTCATCCACCTCTCTTTCCTGATTATGTGGTCTGTAGTAGACCCTACCATGATATCACCCTTGCTTTTTACCCCTTTCTTCCTTACCTAGAGACTTTCAATAGGTCCGTCTCCTATTTCCATCTCAACCTCAGTCCAAGTGTACACATTATTAATATATAAGGCAAAATCTCCTCCCTTTTTTCCCTGCCTGTTTTTCCTGAGCAAGCTGTACCCTTCTATACCAATATTGCGGTCATGTGTACTGTGATGCCAACTATGTCATAGTTGTGTTTTATTAACTAGCATTTCAAATTTTTCCTGCTTTATTCCTCATATTTCTTGCATTAGTATACAGACATCTAAGATATTGATTTGATTTCCCTCCATGTTCTCTCTTGTCAGTCTAGGTTGACCAGATGTCCCGATTTTATAGGAACAGTCCTGATTTTTGGGTCTTTTTCTTATATGGGCTCCTATTACCCACCCGCCCCGGCCCCATCCTGATTGTCTACATTTGCTGTCTGGTCACCCTATGTCTGTCCCTTATCCCTGCTATAACAGTCCATCTATAGCTCCAAGTTTTTGAGTTACCTGTGGGATTTTGTCTCCTGCCCCCGTCAAACCTAGATTAAAGGTGTCCTCATGAGGTTAGCCAGCCTGTGTCCAAATATGGTCTTCTCCTTCTTCGATAGGTCGACCTCATCTCTGCTTAGCAGTCCTCCTTCCTGGAACAGCATCCCATGGTCAAGGAAGCTGAAGCCCTCCTGGCAACACCATCCTTGCAGCCAGGCATTCACCTCCAGAATGCATCTGTCTCTGCCAGGGCCCCTACCCTTGGCTGGAAGGATTGAAGAGACCAACACCTGTGTCCCCAGCTCCTTCACCCTTACTCCCCAAACCCTGTAGTAACTTCTGATCTGCTCAGGGTCATGCCTTGCAGTATCATTAGTACCCACAGGATGAGTAGCATGAGGTAGTAGTCAGAGGGCTGGATCATTCTCGACAATCCCTCCGTAACATTTCGGATACGGGCCCCTGGCAGGCAGCATACATCCCAGGATGCTATGTCAGGCCGACAGATGGGTGCCTCTGCCCCCTCAGGGAAGAGTCACTAACCACTACTATCCTACATGTTCTCCTGGGAGTGGTGGCTGTGATCCTCCCAGTCTTGGGGGGTATATGGCTTCTCCTCTTCCAGCTTTGGGGGTGATTCCTCATCGCTCGTTGCCAGGGCAGCTTAATGGTTCTTCATCACTATGGTGGGTGGGTTGGGAGTAGGGGTGGAGCACTATCTGCTGCCAGAAATAACCGACAGCCAGTGTCCTCCCTGTGACAGAGCCGTATCCTCCTCCCCCATCCTCTCTAGCTGGAGAGATTCCTCAGCCTGGGGTTTCTCCATATGAATATTCTCAATGAATTCCTCATGGGCACATATGTTTTTCAGCCTAGCCACCTCCTCGTGTCGCTCTCCCACCTGCTTCCTGAGAGATTCCACCAGCAGACACCTCTCACACTGGCCGATACCCTCAGCCTGGCTTTCTGAGAGTGGGAAATGCAGGCCACGGTCTCTGCAAACTCGGTCAGGTTCTCTGTCTGAATAGAGGTGCAGGTGGAGAAGACAGGAGCAGTGTGGGCCTAGTGATACGGCCCTTCCTGACCATAGCAGTTATATGACGAGTCCCTCTTGCAAACTCCCTCTCAAACTCTGTTTACATAGGCTAGCTCTGTGCACAGCTAGATGTCTACAAATTTATATTAAAAAGTATAGGTTTACTTACATAACAAGCCCTTTGGAGCAGGGATGGATGGTCTGTTTGTTCTGTGTTTTGTTGTTTGTTTTTTTTAACAATCCTAGCACAAGTGGGTCCTGATCCATGACGGGCGCTCCTAAGATTTAAATAATGTAAATATCAGAAGCCGTTACTAGCCACCTACTTAGCCATTATCGGTTAGTCTGTGGGCATCACACTAGAAAGGGGCTTTGGTTTATAGGAGAGACAGGTTAGTGGTTTTTGGACAGTTTTGGAGACGGCATTCTATGCCTGGAAGAAGTGCAAACGTGCTTCTTGGAGAAGCAAAAGGTCTGTGGAGGCTGGCACAACTGGAGAGAGGGAGGGGCAACTCAAACTCAGGGATCAATAAATAGGGACAGGCTAAAGGTAAAGACTAGAATCTTGTATTTGATTCAGAGAAGAGTTGGCAGTCTTTGGTGCTCTGAGAACACCTGGGTAGACTAATAAAAAAAAATTCACTGTCCATTTCCGAAATGCTAATATTCCAAGGGGTTAAGTAATATTTTCAAAATAATAAAAGTAACCAGTGTTTTCTCTTTAAAACAAAAACTGTGATTTTGAGAGGGTTTGTAATGTTCCTCTTTTAGATTCTGTTATACATCATCATTTTATCTTTTAGTGCTAAAGTGAAAAAAGAACTGCCTCTAAAAGGAGCAGAAGGAAGGGGAAATATTTTAAATGAAAATTTATTTGCTAATCCAGGTCTTTTTAGGTATTGTGATTTTAAAGAGAGGACTAGCAATCCCCTAAATACATCAAGATTACTTTGAAAAGATTAAATTTTTTATAGATTGTAGGAGAACAAAGACAAATGATTGTTATATACAATTTTTTTATTTTTTTTTCTGTCAGATGATATTAACATGAGATGAAATTCATAATGCAGAGACACCATGAAAGGGCTTACATGGCTTATAATGGCCTTCTGCACTGGGATAATATTGCTTCTGCAGGCTCCTATTAAAGTTAATAATCACATGTTTTTCCTTGCAATACTATATTGTTTTAAAACTGTAATTGGACATTGATTTGATTATTTCCAGTTGATGAATATTTCATAAGGTGGCTTCCCCCCCCACACTGAAATTAAAATGTTTCTTTCTTGGTACTTTTGAAAAATCCAATTTCTTATAACAATGATATATCATGACAGTTCTGCAGCTGCTGAGTTACTCATACAAAAGAGTTAGTAAAATAGAATGTATAGATATAGACAGTGTTCACACAGTGCCAGCTTTTCATGCATTGCCAGGTGGGAGAAATTCAAGTTCAGGTCTTGATCCTGGTCTCTTATTCCTGGGCAGTCAGCTACAGAGAAGGGGAAGCATGCTCAGGAAAGGAGTGAAAAAGAGCTGCGGTTAGTCACTTTTGGCAAGAAGGATGGTGGTCGTGACTTTGGGGGTGAAATCGTTGCCCCACTGAGCTCGGAGGCAAAACTCTCATTGACTTCAGTTGGGCCACAATTTCAGCCTTGCATTCAAGCATATGAGAGCCTAAAGTAGCCCCTAAGAGCCCCAGTATGAATCATTATTATAGGCGTTGTACAGACATAGACCAAAAGGATGGTCCCTGCCCTGAAGGTGCTCTAATCTAAATAATGTAATGATATCTTTTTTAGATTATGGTGATTTGCCAGGCAAGTGACAATCCCCTACATAAAAACAGGGCTGACCGCTACTGTTCCCTTCCTCCCACCGCTTTTTGTTGATAGTTCAGTTTGGGAAGTTCAAATAGAGCTCTGTAACTGACCAGTTCATAGTGATGGTATTATCCTTAAAGAATCTCATTGTATGTTCAAAAATTCATGCTGTGTTTGTTTTGTAAGGAGGAGGCTGGGAATATTTTAATAACAGAATTGATGCCAGAAGCTGAGCGCTAGGATAACGATGGAACTAGTGATTTAGATGATGGATTAGATTTAATGAAAAAAATTATACCGATCTTATTTGCCAAGAAATAGATGTGCAAAGACAGTCACTGTACAGTGAAATCCTAAAGAACAAGGAAGCACACACAAGCAACCAGCAGCCTGCCCATGTGATATACCCAAAGGCTTATTTGCAGACTAGTTCAGGAGGCTGTTTAGCTCAATGACAGTGAAATATTTTCCACAGCTCTGCCTTAAAAGCTACTGGACAGGCCATTATTCTGTGTATAGGGTCAAAAGGTAATCAAGTGTTCGGGGTGGGGGCAGGAAAGAAGACTGGATATTGAGGAAAATAAATGTATTCATTTTACAACTCAAGATTTAAAAAATGAAATTTCTGAAAATAAACTTGAAAACATTTCTATAATTTTCCCATTACTTGGAAGCTGTTGTTAAAACAGAGATTTTACTCAGCAGGTCTATGTAATCAGGTATGCGGGGGACTAAATGGGACACAGGGAAGGAATTCCAATCCTTCTCCATCCCAGTAACCGATAGGCAGGTTGTAGACTACAGATCAGCCCCTTGCAGCCGCTTCCTTCCTGAATCCTGTGCATAGCCACCCCAGTCCATCACAGAGGATTTATGGAGGCTTTCCTGTGCCTGTTCAGGGGTTTAAGAATGATAGTCTCTAAACATAGGTAATTTCATCTCAGATTAGTAGTAAAGCATGCCCAGTAAAGGAATGTGAGAGACAGGAGTGTTTTTCTAACACCATTATTTGTGTTGTGGTAGCACTTAAGAGCCCCGGTGTTGGAACAAGACCCCATTATGCAAGTGCTGTACAAAAACGGAACAAAAAGACTATTCATAAGTACGTAGGTTTATCTGTTTGAACCCATCAACTTTGTGCTCCATGCATGCAATTAAAAATTCCAACTCTTCCATAATTCAAAGTGTCTTTACTGATTTTTTTTTAAAGAGTCCCCCAAAGTGCCTATTCCCACACTTTTTTCTACTTTAATAAGACACGTTGCCTCACGAGAAGGTGCCCCAAGAATGAAACACTTGCTATAAATGGATAATAAAGATCTTTAAATAAATAAAACCATAGCTTCACTAACTAAGTGAAGCTTAGTTTAACTGAGATCACACCTTTGTGTCTAGACCAGGCCCTAGGTCAGGGGTGGTGGAACTTTTTTGTAGTGTGCCCTACATTTGAAAAGAGAGTGTCTCCTGAAGCCACCTTTTCTTCCATTCTTGAGCCAATGGAACACCTTGCCTCCCAAATGGAGTCTCTCACCTTCTCTCGCTCTCCTCCTCTTGGTGATGGCGCAACATCCTTGTGGCAACTGCTGCAAAAAGTGTTCATATGGAAATATGAGGTAAGGTTGGCGTCATCACTCCCATCTAGACAAGGGACTAGCCCAGATAAAGAATCCAGGGTATTGTGGGCTGTGTCTCATTCGCATAGGAGGGACTGCACCACTTGGAACCAGTGGTACTTTCTTCCGTGAGGACCATCCCAATTTCTCTACAATTCCTCTCACTTGGCCTTACTAGGGTCCATGGAATCTGTACATGCATAACCCCAAATCCGTCAGATCCCAGTGGGAATCAAGGGAACCTTCTTCATGCAGGGAAGACCCTCAACCCATCCAAGACAAAATGGTGGGAGGAGGAGAACCAGATCAGATGGAACGGCCCACACTGGTGCGGCTGTTGTTGTCTCCAGACAGGGTGGCCACGCTGGCCTTGCCATCACCACCTGATGACTACAGGCAGTTCCAGGATCTCTCGAGGAAGATCACTGAAACACTCCAGATGACCCTCTACAGGATAGGGATAACCTTCACAAGTTACTGGACATTTTGGTCTCCCAGTTAGGAGTCCATCGTAGAACTGCCCGGACAACCTGTCATAGTCAAGCCAACTGTGCTCCTACTCTGAAGAGAAAGGAGAAGAAATATTTTGTGCCATCTAAGGGAGCAGAATACCTAGTCACGCACCACACATGAAGTCACTGGAAGAAACAGACTCCACCATCTTAGATGTACACCCTCTGATAGGGAAGGGAAATGTTTTGCTCTTTTGGGGAGAAAGAACTTTACTTCCGCAAGCTTACAGCTCCACACAGCAAACTACCAAACATTACTGTTAAAGTATAGAGTTTGTTAATTACAGTAGTTCTCAGACTTCACCAACAAACTCCCACAGAAAAATAAGCAGCAATTCCAAGAAATTATTGATGGGATAAATTGCTGGCTAGATCAGTCCTCCAAGAGTCAGTGGATGCAGCAGATACAGCCTCCTGCTCAATGGCTACTTCTGTAGGCATGAGGCAGGCATTGTGACTCCATTCCTCTGGATTTCCCAAACAGGTCCAATCCACTGTGGAGGATCTCCTCTTCTGAGGAAAATAACCCATTCAGCAAAAAGACAGACAAGTGACTATATTTCCTCAGGGACTCAAGAGAAACCCTCCTCCTCACTGGATATCTATACCCATGTACCCTGGAGGAAATGTGCTACAGTATAAACAATGACCGGCCCCTCAGCTGTTCCATCACTGGAGTGCATATGAGGAAAAGAGAATGCAGCATTCAAAGCATGATTTTCCCATCTTTGTTGTTCTTCCAGACCCATCTTTTTACCAATAAATCCTTTTGACAGAACTTTTGAGGGCTGCAAACCACTCTCCCTGCCGCATTTACTGGCTGAGGTCTTCTATACCTCGTTTGGTGGCCACATACCTTGTTTTATCCAGGCCTGACACCTGGACATTGGGTACAGATGGGTTTACACAGTGGTGTTCCTCTCCCTTCCCCTTCCAGAATCTCTCTCCCCTTCCCTTTTCTGGGACCCCTCTCATGAGACTCCTTGCTCCATTTGTGAGCTGTGGAGTCAGTACCTCTTCAGCACAAGGAAAGAGGATTTTACTTACGATATTTCCTCGTCCCCAAGAAGAAGGGAGGCTAGTGCTGGATTGCTATTGGTCAGTGGGAAATGATTTTGGAGTTGGAAGGTCCACTATGGGGGCTGTTGTCATGCAAGTGTTCAGGTCCATTAATCATCTACTGCTATGTAGGACTGTGACTGTCCTCAATGTGCAGGACGTAGTGGATGGATTTGCAGGAATGGTGGAGCAATAGATGGCATGCATATGTTACTGAACACATCACGCTGAGTCCTCTTCTTTCCCCTCCCTTATCAGGCTCAATCTTTTCATGGGGGAGACTCTCAAGGCCACAACAGCAGCAGCTGCAGATACAACATACAGAGGAACCATTGTCAGTATTGTCACAATGAAAAGTGAACGTTAAGGTTCAGAACCCCCTTCCCTTGCTCCCCTGAAGTTTGATACAAGACGTGCGTATTGACATTTGTGTTTTGGAGTGCTTGTGCATGGAGCCATTCACAGCATCAACCATGATGAATATGGCCCACCGGGACAGGGAAATGAGGAGGGAATGGCTCAGTTGCATGAAACTATGAGTACAGGGCAATGGCACTGAATATTGGCACCATTTTCCACAGACAGTGGTGATTATTAGCTGATATCTCACTCCTCAGGGTAACAAAGGCACAGAGAGCCCAGCTGCTGCTGGCAACTCGAAGCCACCAGGCCTGTATGCCGCTAGCCTGCTTATTGCAATGGTGCCTGCTGATGTTGCCGACAGGCATGGGAACGTATCCTGCTGTGGAGGAAAAAATAAGGTTGCCATCCCTAGAAACCTTCGGGAGAGGATTGCAGAGTGCCTCCATGAAAGTTTCATTGAGATCTCTCAGAAGGATTTAAAGGACATCACGGTGCCCATAAACAAACTGTTCCACGTACCCGTTCCCTCCCCCTCAACTCTGATAGTAACTCTCTCTCTCTTGCTGTTGTACCGCTACCTCTTCTAGTATGAGTCGATTGATGAAAACTCAATAGCTGTGTCCTGTTAAGTTGGGGGTGCAATCACTGTAATGGAGAAATACATTTACACACTTACCCAAGGTTCTTTCCCCTGCATTGGGCTCGGCTGGGTTTGATTGCCAGGACTGACTGGACTGCAGAGGAGTCTCAAATAGGTCCTGGCTTGCAGCATAGTTGGATCCTCCAGTTGCATGTCCCCTATCCTTGTGCTCTTCCTTCTCCTCCTTGTCCTAGCTGTTCACGCTGGAGGCCTGTGACTTGAGTTCCTCAGAGGTATACCTGGTGCTGTGAGGGGCAGTGGTGAGGGCTCTGCCAAGCATGGCATGCAGCTCTTTATAAAAGTGGCAGCTCAGTGGTTTGGCACCGGATTGACTGTTGGCCTCCTTCTGATATGCCTTCCGCAGCTTCTTTGCTTTCACGTGGCACTGTTGCTGGTCCCTGTCGTACCCCCTTCTCCTGCATCCCTCCTGCAAGTTGCTCATAGATTTCCACGATTCTGTGGCTGGTCTGTAGCTGTGCATGCACAACCTCTTCTAACCCACAAGCCCAGGAGATCCAACGCCTCCGGTGTACTCCAGGCTGGAGTACTAGCCAGTGGGCTACTTTGCTTTATTATATTCACTGCTACTGTAGCCCAGTGGGCGAGCTTGCCTTCATTATAATGCTTTGCATTATATTCAGCACTAATGCAAGAAACCTATGGGCCTGTATCCTATAAGACATTAGCGTCAGCAAGTTAGCATAAGGTCTAAGACCGGTAATCTTTGAACAGATAAATGGCTTAACAGAAAAACACCAAGTATTCAGGGAGCTGAAAATAGAGTTTAAGGGGAAATTCTGACCACAAGTAAATAATTCAACCACAGAAGTGTCCTGACAACAAACTTAAGTATATAACAGGTACATGAAATGCGTTTAAGGCTAGCCTGTTTCTTTCTTTCTATCCATTCATCCATCCATCCATCCATCCATATAGATTTGATTATTTATTTTATTATAATTGGTTTATATTGGGATATATTTTGGCTGTAACACAAGGGACCTGCAGGCCGCATCCTGTATAGTGAGTTAAGGCAAAGTTAGCATACATATGTTTGGGACCTTTCACCTAGATAAATGGAGCTGAAGCATAAGGTCCATGTGTGAAAGCGACCTTTAACATAGAGGATGCGTTAAATTGGTTGGCATAGGGGCTTTCCTAAATTTTAAACTTATCAGGCACACCGCAACTTGGAACTTGGAAAGAACCAAAATAACCAGTTAGGACAGAAATAACAAATGTGATGCTTAACCACAAAAGGGCCAAGGTAACAAATTAACATATATAATAAATTGAGATCATTGATATACTCACCTATAGAAAAAAGACACTCCAACATTAGTGAAGTGAGGAAATACAGATAAGGAAGGGGGAAAAAATCCCCTACTGAATGTGCATCAAACAGAATGGCGTCTGCATAACATATTACAAAAGTGGCATCCCAGCCTAGGGGCAGTAGGAGAGAGAGATGTAGTCCTTTGGAGGTGCCAGGATGATGACCACTGGTGATGATGGGGAAGGTGATGGTGATGAGGAAGATGATGGCTAACATTTAAGGTGGTTCTACAGGAGATAGTGTGAGTATGTGTGTGTAAATGTACATTCTGTAGTATCTCTATCTAACTAAGCTGGAGTGTTTGTGACTCTGCTAAATGTATGAATAAACTATATTTGTAAATATAAAAGTGTTCCTATATTGGGAGTGTTGTAACTGTGCACATCGGGGTTCCCAACTATATAATAATTTGAATAATACTGGGCCTGATCTTGGGGCAAGAACCTGTCAACCTTCAAAGTGATAACAGGGGATTCTTAAGTAATCAATATTAATATATAAGCTATGATCAGGCTATAGAATGTATACGGAGTGTGTACCTGGTAGGGTCCGCTGAGAAGTTGCACATAACAATGGAGAGCTCTAGATGTTCTAGTTCTAGTATATGGACTGTTCAAATACACTTCACTTCCAGCTGCTTCTTGGTCATTGGTTGCTGATATAACATAAATTATATTAATATAAAATAAATTGTAGACACAGCTAAGATGCCAGACAGATTCCACCCAGAAGGCCACGCAATCCAGGGTTTCTCTTCCTTCTCCCAGGCCTTCTCGGTCTCTCCTAGGCTTCCCTGCCTGGAGAGCTTTCCTCAAACTCTGTCACAGCTTCCTGAGCTATTCGTCCCTTCCCTGTAACTTCCTGCCTCTTTTATACGGGACTCACCTGATTCCTCCAGGAGGGACACGCCCTGTAGTGAGTATTGGCTTAGGCCCTTCTCCAGAAACCCTTTCTTTTCCCCCACTCCTAGAGATAACATTACAGTGCACCTGTCTTCTAAGGAACAGTAGTTCTTGATAGTCTCAGTTCAAGTGGAATGTTATTCAGTCTTTTGAAGGACTTTTATCCAAGCAAGCAGTAATAATTTCAGCTATAAAACTCATGACTGAGTTTAGTTTATTGAGCTACTGTTTTTGTGAGTCTGAAAGAACCCTTGGCCTTTCCTTTCCTTTCCCATATTAGTAGTTTAAGTTTTAGAAAGTAGGAGGAGGTGGAAGCTTGCCAGTGTTAATGAGATTTGAGTTTTGTTTTACTTTGGGAAGTCTGCAAGGCAATTCATGGAAAAAATCATGTTTCATCAGTGTAAGCATTAACTAATCTGCATCATTTAGGTATTACTGATTACTACACGGCTATAAGTTATTCAAATTATAGAAATATCAACAACCTTGTGATGCATAATTTTGATATTTCTAATTAGCACATACTGCTATTTTCATCCTCTTATGATTTTTATTTTTATGTGAAGTGGTTTTAGGTCAATGTTTTCTACTGAAAACCAGTCTGAGTACGTGGCATAATTTTTGTTGGTTATCAAGGTAAGTTTTGCATAGTTTCTTGTATTTTTTTTTCTTTGATGAAGTAATCAGATTTCTTTCTTGGATTTACTGTGTTTTTCTTTTTGGCTGGTAGGGAAAAAGAGAGATTCATTTTCTCTATATATGGCAGTGGAATATCACAACACACGCTTAGCAATTTAGCTGAGTAGGTACATATTCTTTGAAGTGTTCTAGAATATTCTAAGGCAAATTTTAAACACGGCTGCTGCCTTTTTAGGTGTATATGTCTGGTTTTAGTTTGGGAGCAAGAATGTTTGTTTTATGCCAGGTGTTTTAATACCTTACACTCCTGCCTCTGTCAAGCCCTGAGTTTGTAAGGGTGTGTGCTTTGTGAATATTTATATGGCTGATCTATTGCTATTCACTCAGCCTTATTTCCTGTTAGACTGATTTGTAGTCTAAAAGGGGAATAGTGCAAATGGCATCTCTCTTCCTGTGCGGATTGCTTTGCTCTCTGTGTGGCTGCTGCTGTTTTGAAGTCAGTGAGCATTTGCCTTTTGACTTGAATAGGAGCAGGACTGGGCTCTCTGTTTGGGATCTGATTTTAAACAAAACCAATATTCGTGTTACTTTCTTTTTATCTGGGGAAGGCAAAAGAGCTATCTAATGAGTAATCAGGTAATTAGTCTTGCAAATGGGATAAAATGGTATCTTTGGGGTAGCAAGTATCTTTGCTTAGAGGTCCCTTTTGTAAAATAGGCCTGTCAGTGTATTTCCTTCACATATCATTGATTTGAGAGAGATAGGGCCCAATTCTTCAAACATTTACACACAGGCATAACTGTACTTGTCTGAGTAGTTTCATTGACAACAGTGGAACTACTCGCATGTATTAAGTTATTTATGTGGATCTGTGTCTGTAGAATCAAAGCCACAGTCAGCTACATTAGTGGCCCTATTCTATCATAAGGCACACCTACAACTCCCATTGACTTGATTGTTCCCATAGTTGGCGAACAGAGTTATATGGTGTTTTCACCGTGACACAGAAAAAGTCTTTTAAAGATTTGTCCATTATGATACTATTAAAGGGCTACTGGCAAATAGTTTTTAACATTCCCCCTCTCCCCCGGTTTCTATTTGTATAATCCCACCATTTCCCCCACCCCTGCAGTTTGTCCTTTTCTCTTTTGAAAGGTCACCTCTCAGGCTGGCGGGAGGTTACTAGTGGAGTTCCTCAGGGATTAGTCTTGAGACCAGTCTTATTTAAGATTTTTATTAATGACCTTGGCACAAGTGGGAGTGTGCTAATAAAATTTGTGGATGACACAAAGGTAGGAGGTATTGCCAATACAGAGGAGGACCAGAATATTATACAAGAAGATCTGGATGACCTTGAAAAAGAGAGTAATAGAAATGGGATGGAATATAATACTGTAAAGTGCTAGGTCATTTACTTAGGGACTAACAACGAGAATTTTTGCTATAAGCTGGGTACTTATCAGTTGGAAGCAACAGAGGAGGAGAAAGACCTGGATGTATAGGTTGATCACAGGATAACTATGAACCACCAGTGTGATACGACTATGAAAAAGGCTAGTGCAATCCTAGGTTGCATCAGGCCAGATATTTCCAGTAGAACCAAGGAAGTGTTAGTACACTTCTACCCTGCTATAACGCAACCCAATATAATATGGGTTCGCGTATAGCACGGTAGTAGCGGGGCTTCAGAGGTTCTTTAAAGGGTCTGGGGCTCTGGCTGCTGTGGGGAGCCCAGGGACCTTTAAATCACTGCTAGAGCCCTGCCGCTGCTACCCAGGGGCTCTGGCAGCGGGGCTCGGGCAGTGCTTTAAAGGGCCTGGGGCTCCCTTGGCCAGAGCCCTGGGCTCTATAAATTATCGCTGCAGCCCTGCCAGAGCTACCTCAATATAACGGCGTTTCAACTATAACGTGGTAGGAATTTTTGGCTCCCCACGACCGCATTATATTGTGATAGAGGTGTACAATTATACAAGGCACTGCTTAGACCTCATCTGGAATAGTGTGTGCAATTCTGGTCTCCCATGTTTAAGAAAGATGAATTCAAACTGGAACAGGTGCAGAGAAGGGCTGCTAGCATGATGGCAAACCAGTCTGATGAGAGGAGACTCCATTAACTTGGTTTATTTAGCCTAACCAAAAGAAGGCAGGGAGGAGATAGGATTGCTCTCGCTAAATATATCAGAGGGATGCACAGAGAGAGAGTTGTTGTTTACGTTAACCACCAGTAAATAAATGGAGATATCCTAGAACTGGAAGAGACCTTGGAAGGTCATCGAGTCCAGCCCCCTGCCTTCACTAGCAGGACCAAGTACTGATTTTGCCCCAGATTCCTAAGTGGCCCCCTCAAGGATTGAACTCACAACCCTGGGTTTAGGAGGCTAATGTTCAAACCACTGAGCTATCCCTCCCTGTGAAAGATCAAATAGTGTCTGGGACCCTTAAAGAGCCCCCGATACAAGTACCTATCCGCACCCTCTCAGTGTTGACACAAGAACAAATGGGTATAAACTGGCTATCAACAGGTTAGGTTTGAAATTAGATGAAGGTTTCTAAGCATCAGAGGAGCGAAGTTCTGGAGCAGCCTTCCAGGGGGGATGAGTGGGGGCAAAAAACCCCAAAACTAATTGGCTTTAGGACTGAGCTTGATAAATGTGTGTAGGGGATATATGGTGAGATTGCCTACAGTGGCATGTAGGCAATCTGTGACTGCTAGTAGCAATTATCCCCAATGGCTCGTGATGGGACACTAGATGGGGAGGTTTGTGAGTTACTACAGTGAATTCTTTCCCAGGGGCCTGACGGTTGGGTCTTGCCAAAATACTCATGGTTCAACTGACTGCCATATTTGGGGTCAGTGAGGAATTTTCCCTTGGGTCAAATTGGCAGAGACTCTGGGGTTTTTTGGCCTTCCTCTGCAACATGGGGCATGGGTCACGTGCAGTTTTAAATTGGAGTAAATGGTGAATTCTCTCTACCTTAAAGTCTTTAAATCATGATCTGAGGACTTCTGTAACTCAGCTAGAGGTTCAGGGTCTATTACAGGAGTGGGCAGGTGAGGTTCTGTTGCCTGCAGTGTGCAAGAGGTCAGATTAGATGATTGTGTTGGTCCCTTCTGACCTTAAAGTCTATGAGTCCATGAGAGGTTTGTTTTGTTTCCCTGTGTTTATCAGGAGCATGAGCCAATATATCTGTGCTGTTTTCCCTGGAATGTCGTCAGTGATGAGAATGCATCTCTTGGAATAGGATTTGTTAGGTAATCTAGATGCCCTATATTGTGACTGAAGTGCATTCCACATAAACAGCAGTTTATCCACTTAGTTACTCCAGGGCATATCAGTTCTGGTTTGTTTCCCCCCACCCCCTCACCCTACCCCCCCAAGTATACTCACAAAAAAATAAGGTGAAGGGAACAGGAAAAATTGCTTCCTCTTTCTATCTACTACTCAGAAATGATCTTTAAAAAAAAAAAAGTGTTTTGTTTGCAAAATTGGTTTGCTGTCCTTGTTTGTGAGACTCTACCCATTCCATTGCTCTCTGCTTAGTAAGTCAAATCTTTGTCATACAAATGCATCCATCTGTAAGGAAAAACTTTGTAGAAGCAGAGAACGAAGTTGCCTAGCTTAGCAAGACTGTCAAACTCATGGCATTGTCATAAATATAAAGGGAAGGGTAACCACCTTTCTGTATACACTACTATAAAATCCCTCCTGGCCAGAGGCACAAATTCCTTTTACCTGTAAAGGGTTAAGAAGCTCAGGTAACCTGTCTGGCACCTGACCGAAAGGACCAATAAGGGGACAAGATACTTTCAAATCTGGGAAGGGGGGAAAAGGTTTTGTTTTGTCTGTCTGTTCTGTGTGCTTGCTGGAGACACATCAAGAAAGCAAGCAATCCAACTCCATTAGTATTAGTAAGTACCAGCAAAGGAATGCGTTAGCTTACTTTTATTTTGGCTTTTGATTTCCTTTGTCTAAGAGGGAGGTTAATACCTGGTTTTGTAACTTTAAGGTTTTGCCTAGAGGGGGGATCTTCTGTGTTCTTGAGTCTTTTGTTATTCTGTAAAGTACTTACCATCCTGATTTTACAGAGGTAATTCTTTTACCTTTTCTTTAATTAAAATTCTTCTTTTAAAAACCCGATTGATTTTTCATTGTTTTAAGCTCCAAGGGTTTGGGTCTGTGTTCATCTGTACCAATTGGTGAGGATATTATTCGCAAGCCTGCCCAGGAAAAGGGGTGTAAGGGCTTGGGGGGATATTTGGGGAAGGTAGGGCTCCAAGTGGCCCTCTCTAAATATTCATTTAAATCACTTGGTGGTAGCAGTGTTATCTAATCCAAGGTACAAGGAAGGATTTGTGCCTTGGGGAGTTTTTAACCTAAGCTGGTAGAAATAAGCTTGGGGAGTCTTCATGCGGGTCCCTGTGTCTGTACCTAAAATTCAGAGTGGGGAGAGAACCCTGACAGCATCAGTGACCAAGGAGGCTGTGGAATGTACCAATTGAAGCCCTTTCTAAAACTTTATTCTTTAGCACCTTATTGCCAGCTATACACAAGTTGGAGAGGCAAATTTAAGTCTGTTTGACTTTTTTGTTGTTTACTGGCAACAGTACCTGAAATAGTATTATTGGGCATGTTAAAATACCAGCGAGGCGGCAACTCAAGAACAAAGTAATGTATTTTTCTCTCTTGTTTTGTTTTCTAAAGGTATTTATAATTCAGAGGGTGTTCACTACCAGACTGCAACCATAGTAAAGTATGTCAGTTTTGGGACCTAAACTACTTAGTGGTGTTTCTGTAAATGAGGTCAAGACACACTGTGATGCAACACATGATTACAAAACCATGGTGCAATATATCTCCATGGAGTTCATCCTTGAATTTCTATAGTGTCTGTGTGTATTTATAGACCTTGGGCCAGATCCTCAACTGATATAAATTGTCATGGCACCATTGACTTCAATAAAACAACAATTTATACCAGCTGAGCATTTGGCCTCTGGGTTCTAGCCACTTATCTACTTAAATAAGTACTTTAGTTTTGCTGTCGTAGCCTTCTTAATGTCCCTCTGCTCTTAATAACAACAGTTATGAATGCTCACTTACAATGATAAAATCTTCCAGATGAGTCAATTTTTGTTACTAAAGTCATTGAAAAGCAGCAGTGCTTAGTGTAGTCTTGTTTGCTATTTTTTGTTGTTCAGTTTACTCTGGAAAATGTCTTGCCATCTTCAAGCTGTTGAGGGTAAAGCTTTAAAATAACACATCAGACCACTAGCATTATGGAAAGGGGCCACCGAAATACCTGAAGAGAACCTGCTTCAATATGGAAAAAATATCCTTCCAACTGCACACCCCTACTTGTTTTCCTGCCACCTCACATTGGAACCCACATGGGCTATCATTAAACAATTACAACCCATACTCAATGGGGACCACATCCTGAAAGGAATCTCTCCTGAACACCCTCTTCTAGCCTTCAAACAACTCCCCCAACTCACCAGTCTCATCATCAGAAGCAAGCTACCCACAGACCAGGACACACCAACTCAAAGCACCATGAGACCCTGCCACAACAGAGAACCTGCTGACATAGCTCCACTGTTACAATGATCAGTGCCCCCTACAACACACCTTTCATCACAAAATATGGGGTACTTCAAACAGTCCACTAACTGCTCCAATAACAGCTGTGGGTGAAATGAGGCAATCTCTATGCTCTCAAATGAACTCTCACAAAAACGATAAAAGACAAAAACACCCTATCGCCATGGGCATGATCACTTCCTGCCTGACCTCATCTTCAAAGAAAACCTGCATAACACCTTCAAAAGACAAGCCTAGGATCTTAAATTAATTATTCTGCTAGACACTAAAAATCATGAACTAAGTAGAGATGCTGGATTTATGTCTCATTACAGAGTCTATAACCCGTTAACCCTACTTTGTCCTACCACCGCAGAGATGTTAACTGGCCACTTCACCTTGAATGGTCTCTTGCAACATGTGTTAACTACTTATGCTTAACAATCTGTTCCCTCTTTCCCACACCTGAAGTAAAGCTCTGTGTAAGCTTGAAAGTTTGTCTCGTTTACCAACAGAAGTAATAAATCAATTACCGGGAGAGGTAACAAAAGACATTACCTCACCTACCTTGTTTCTCTAATAACACCGCTACAACACTGCAAACAAGTATTATTAGTCATAAGTGCTAGAAGAACAGTACTTGAGCTCTCATGATCCCCCTGTGCTTTGCCCTCTCTCGTTATAAAACTGAAGCTTTGGAGAAGTGCTGTGATTGCAGTTAAGCTTTTCAACCTTAAGATCAATCATTAGGGTTCTCAAGAACTAACTACATTGATGACAATCTATAGTATACTGGCTTTCTGGTCACATGTTATATTTTACATTATTTCAAGATTTATGATATGTATTTTTAATAAATTGATAGAATAGTTTTAGCAACTTGTACCTGAGAAATACCAGATTAAATATTTACTGGAGCCAAAAGAGACTGTTCATTGCATAAAGTATATTGATAATGTAGCGGATATTTGCAGATACTTTGAAAATTGTTTTCTGTTAAATTGGTATTGTCTTGACTAACAAGCTATCTACAGCTCAGTGAAACTGTGATGATTAGGGCTGTCGATTAATCGCAGTTAAGTCATGTGATTAACTCAAAAATTAATTGTGATTAATCGCACTGTTGAACAATAGAATACTCATTGAACTGTATTAAATATTTGTGGATGTTTTTCTACATTTTCAAATATATTGATTTCAATTACAGCACAGAATACAAAGTGTACAGTGCTCACTTTATTATTTTTTATTACAAATATTTTCACTGTAAAAATGATAAAAGAAACAGCATTTATCAATTCACCTCATACAAGTACTGTAGTGCAATCTCTTTATCATGAAATTGCAACTTACAAATGTAGGGATTTTTGTTACATAACTAAACTCACAAACATAACAATGTAATACTTTAGCGCCTACAAGTCCACTCAGTCCTACTTCTTGTTCAGTCAATCGCTAAGAGAAACAAGTTTGTTTACATTTATGGGAGATAATGCTACCCACTTCTTAATTACAATATCACCTGAAAGTGAGAATAGGCATTCCAATAGCACTGTCCTGGCTCAAAGGGGGAGCAAGATCAGTAGTGGCAGTGATTCTTCTGGCAAGTAGAGCGGCCAGATGAGCTCGAGATCCACAGTGGATCAGATCCTCAGCTGATGTAGCCTGTTAGCGCACGTGGGTCGGTCAGGTTCTGTGTCCCTCTGGCTGTGGCCAGCAAGACCTCTTTCTTAGTCATCTGTACCTTCCGCCTGATCCAGCTCACCCATTTTCCTATTAGTTGTGTGGCAAAATGGTTGAGTCCCCTGCTCTTATTTACAAATTCTTGCCAATTCTTCTTGGCATTCAGGTGGTGGTTTTGGCAGAAACCTTGAAAATTCTTGGAAAGTTCCTAAGTAATTAATACAGGAGTTGTATCCTGGTAGGTTTGTTTTAAAATTTAAATAAGGAGCTCTTACCTCTGTGGGAAAGTCAAACAAGTTAAGTTGGTAGTTTAACTGATTTGCATAATCTTTTGTGTGTTTGTGTATGATGGCATGACAGAATTACCTATTTATCACGTGTTGGTTTTGATCCTTTGAGTTGACCTTGAAGGGCCCTATGATGTTGTCTGTTCTGCACTGTGGATGATACTAATACTTGTGCTACTTAGGATAGTGCCTTCCAGCTGAGGATCTCCAAATGGTTTGTGGGCCTCATTTAATTAATTCTCACATCTGTCCAATAAAGTGGCCTTATCCCCAATTTTACAGGTGGTAAAACACAGAGAGGTTAAGTATCTTTTGCAAGGGTAGACAGTGAGGTTTTCTCAGAACAGGGATTAGAACCTAGGCTTCTTGACTCCTAGTTCCAGGCTCTAAGTACTGGACTGCAGCCTCTCTACATTTCTGATTCACTGAAATTTGGAAGTATTTATGTTTTACTATGTGACAGCAACTTCTGCATCAGGTTTTGGCTCCACTGCTGTGACGCAATGCCTGGAAAAAGTTCTGCGTCTCACCAGCTGCTGTGTTTTGAAAGGGTGGTGGTATTCACTAAACCCCAAAATAAAGGATTTTTGTGCCATCCACATTCAGAAGATACTTAGCAAATGTTGTGGGGGCAAGTTCATGCCAACCTCATCTAGACGAACGTTTGCTCTAGTATCTGTATATACAGCACCAGCATGTGGTCACTAGGAAGCGGACTGGCAATCTGTGCTTTGTAAACTCCCTCACTTGCCATGTCTCATGAGAGTCACTGTTTAATGTTTGCATATGGATAAGGAATAAAGTTTTATTTGGCCATCTCACTGATCTATTCCTTTTGAGATTGCTTTGATACATATTAACTCATAACTACCTCTTTACTACTATCTAATTGACCCTGAGAAACAGTGGAGCGTTTGAAGCCAATATTGTAGATTATGTCTCTTGAAAAGTATACAAGCGTCTGTCCAGTGATACTAGTTTCCTGTATTGACATCACCAGGTGCCGTCTGGCTAATCCCATGCAATACTTTCCTTCCGTACAGGCCCCTAAACCGTAACCTCTGCAGTCCTATTCACAACAGCATCTGGCTAGACAATTCATAGAACAGGAAGTGACATGTTCGGATATTATTCTAAACATTAGGCTGCTAAGCACTCTGCATTCAGTTGCATCCTAAAGATCCAGCTCCACACGACACCAACTGACTGATGGGGGGTGGGGTATTTTATATATTTTATTTTTTAAAAAATCCACTGTGTTATTAAAACATAACTGAACAGGTTCAGCTGCCATCTTCTATGCTTCATTGATATGTTCTACCTCTACCCTTATACTTTATCTGTTTGTCGTTTAGATTGTAAGCTCTTTTGGGTCAAGGGCTGTGGTTTCTTATATGTTTGGAAAATACGTAATGTATTGTGAGCACTACGGGAAACAAATAGTAAAGGGAAGACTCTATAATCTGTTGTATTAAGTTAGATGGAATAAATGGGCCAAATGCGTTAACATAACCAGTCACTACCCAACATTAAACAGTTTTAAATGAAGTCTGGGGCTTGGTTTACCGAGACCTGAGTCTGTTTAGCATCATGGTAAACACATCATTAAAAATCTCCTTTTAACCTTTTATTAAAGATACAGGAAAGAAGGCAAATCAGTTAAAGCATTTGAAATGTAAAGTATTAAGTAAGGCTTTCATTTTAATGCATCCCTTGTTCCCTTTCCGTTTCGCTGTAGACAGTTTTTAGAAGGAAAATTTGTTTGGGAGTCTCGTAGATGGTATCAAAGATGGTAGTAACTGTCCTCCCAGGTGGTGGTTAGGATTCAGGGTCGGAGTGGCAATGTTGTCTTTCTCGCTGGCCCATTCTGGTCAGGATATCTTTTAGGATCATGATGATGAAGGCCAAGAGTCCCAGGAAACCATGGGTGTGACAGTCAATGATTGTAAAGCTCACTCCAGTAGCCTCTGATTGGTCTTTTGTCTGTTCTTTTTGTTCTTTTGTAATTTCCCCACAATATCTTTTTCTTTTAAGGACCCAAAAAGGGAGTGATGGGTGGACTAGCTCATCCCTTCATTATTTGGCCCACCAATTAGGCCTAATAGCTGATATACCACTTTTGGCGCATCAGTTTCCAGCTCCACATCTTCCTGTTTTAACACACATAATTTCAACAAAGTCCTTGAATTCTATCAACTTGGCCTTTTTGTTTGGACTGATTCAGTTATTCTGTCTCCCTTTCATACCTTTTTTCCAATCAACATTTATTATTATAGGTTATTGTAACATCTTATGAACTTTTAAATGCTTTTTACAGTTGAGCTTACAATTTGGGTAAGTTTGTAGGCCCAGTTATCACCTCAATATTATCACTTGCTTTTTGTGTAACTTTTTATGGACTTTTGTCATCCTTTTTCCATATGCCGTTGTGGAGATATATCTATCTCATAGAGCTGGAAGGGACACTGAAAGGTCATCAAGTGTAGCCCCCTGCCTTCACTAGCAGGACCACATACTGATTTTTGCCCTAGATCCTTGAGTGTCCCCCTTGAGGAGTTTAGCAGGCCAGTGCTCAAACCACTGAGCTATCCCTCCTGCCTATCAGATGAAGGATAATGTTCTTCGTGAGATATTTTGCAGCTAAAAAGGAAATGGATATCCAAGTGTAAATAACAGCACTCATTTGTGTTTTCCATGATGATGATGATGATGATGTGGTGGTATTTGTTGAGATTGTTTAGTGTCGCCATGTTTGGGTACCTTGATTTGTTCTGGATGTCTTTGAAGCAGTGTCTGCAACTCCTAATGATTGAAATGAGCTGTTTTTTGTCAAGGGATACTGCAAGAACCAAAATGCTTTTGAGTACAAAACGGACAAGTACATTAATAAACAAATCTCTTCTTTGGCCTGGGTTCTTATCTGGAAAGCATGCTGGGAAACCAGTCTGCAAATGGAAGTCCATGATTTTTGAAGAGAATATTTTGGTAGTGGGTCACCTAATTTTATATCTCATGTAGATCTGTTGAGATTTTTAGTTTAAGTAGTTTTTCTTTTAAAGTATATGGTAATGGCCCTATGAGTTTCACTATGTATGATAGATAAATATGATGATAGAGTTTGCTTGGAGTAGTTACATTACAAGAATAATAAAAGGCAAGATGAAAAGAGCTCTCCCCTGGGTCACCTCAAACTCCGGCCTTTTGCATCAGGTAAGAAGGACTTTTCTTTATACTGTTGTTTACTTATTTTGATCTGAGTGATCTAATCTGTACTTGTATTCATTTGGAAGTGAAAGTAATTTGAGTAGTTTCCTTCAGTGTTTGCCTTAAGCAGTGGTTATGAAATAATCTGAAGACCTGCCTTCTAAAGTCAATACATTTAGTTTAAGTATCATTTTCTTATGTTCTACAATTTGCAAGACATTTTCATGACCACCAATTTTAGTTGGGCCTATGTGTGACGTGGAGAACAGAGAGGTGTTAATAGCCTTGAAAAGGGCCTTTAATAAGGCAGTATGCAGTGTTCCTCTCCTTGCTTGCATAAGTACGTAGCACTATGTGATGGGGCATGCAAGCCTTCATTCAAGGCAGGAATGGATTAATGGGCTACTGAAGGCCCAGTCAGCCCAAACTGAGATGCATGGAGCAGGAGGCACTTAAAATGAGGAGCCCTTCTCACTCAGAGGGAAACAGGCAGAGAGAGGGAGTGGATGTGGGTCTCTCGTTGTGTGAGAAAAGGTGGGCCAGGGCCAAGACTGGTACCTAGCAGATCACCTGGAGGATAGGGAAGAGTTTTATGTTGCTTCATATTTGTTATGGATTTCAATTCCCTGGAAGTGGGGGAGGGATAGCTCAGTGGTTTGAGCATTAGCCTGCTAAACCCAGGGTTGTGAGTTCAATCCTTGAGGGGGCTGTTTAGGGACCTGGGGTTTAAAAAAAAAAAAAAGAAAGTCTGGGGATTTGTCCTGCTTTGAGCAGGGGGTTGGACTAGATGATCTCTTGAGGTCCCTTCCAACCCTAATATTCTATGAAGGGAGTTGAACTGAAAGTGAGCTATCTGGAGGGCTAAGTCTTTGAAATCTTGGAGGCTGGGTAAAGCAGCAAAAGATCAGCTGGGAAGCTGAGCTGAGTGCCTTCTACACTATACAGTGTCACAAGGGTGTGCACGTGTAAGGATGTGCTATAACAGACTGTATGTAACATTCCACCCCCTGTTGCATAAAGTCTGCATGGCAGATGGGCACAGTGGAGAAAGCAAGGATGTCTATGCAGCATGGTCAACTTCCTACAGAGTGCCTGAAAAGTGTAAATTAGTTAATAATTACTTGGCGCTGTGTAACTCCCTCTCTGTGCTTGTTGGCATTTTTTTTTCTTCTCATTGAGTGCTCAGAAAAGCATTAGGTGCCAGTCAAGCAAATGCAAAGGATATGTGACAAGATGAAACAGAGGGAAAAGGCAGGGCTAATGAGGGAGCCAGGGTTGCACGTGCAAGGTCAGGCGTTAGCTCAGTGGTTCTGCACTTCGTGGTGTTCGGTGATTTTTTTTTTTTGGCTAATAATTCAGAAAGGATTCTTATATGCATGGATCTTGAGAGCGAGGGTGGATAAAGGAGGTGAGGTGACGTTGTGCGGAGTTGGGAGAGAACAGAAGTGGGAGAGAGGGCAAATGGGATAACATGGCTAAACAGTGAAGGGAGAGATGCTTCCAGAAATGGGTTTGACAGTACTCTGGCTGCGATGGGAGGCAGTAGTCTGCCTGGCTAGCCTGGTTCCTTCTGGGCTACTGCGATGGGAGCCTGGGGCTGGCTGCCCAGAGTTTGGGAGGGTGTTTCCTGGGTGGATGCAATACATGGCAGGGGAGACCTGTACTCACTAGTGATGTGGCTGGCCCTTTTCAGTCTGAGTGGCTCGGCAAAGTTTGGAGCCCTGTGGGTGTTCCAGTTGGGATTAGAAGTTGGCAATAGATGTGTATTTCTTTGATGTAGTTGTGTTTATTTACAAAGAATGTACACACAGTCCTGTGTTTCTGAATGCAGAGGTAATCAAATAACAGAAAACTGCTTCTTTTAGAGCACCCCTGACCTAATACACCCCCGCCCCTCCCCCCCGGTTTCTTCCAGGCTGAGCGTCACGCTTTCAGCTGCTCCTTCATGCTTTCTCTCACTCAGGTTATGTCTACACTACAAGGACACAGCTATGGCACTGCAGCTGTGCTGCTCTGGCAGCATAGTGTAGATGCTTCCTGCATCGACAGAGGGGAATTTTCCATGGATCTAGGTAAATTACCTCTCCCAAAAGCAATAGCTGGCTCAATGGAAGAATTCTACACTTGGGGGTTAGGTTGACCTAAGAATGGTGCTCAGAACAGCAAATTTTTCCCAGCCCTGAGCACTGTAGCTAGATTGATCTATTTTTTAAGTGTATACCAGGCCCTAGTCTGTTCTTAGTTTCCGAGTGTTCTCTTACCCCACTCCCAAACTGGGCACAATACCCATTCAGACCCCCTGCTCACCCCATATAGCGCCTGGGCAGACTCTGTTAAGCCAAGTGTTGGATGTGGCCCCTTCACTGTCTCTCATGACTGACTTAAATGGAGGACTCATTCATACATCAGTTTAAAGAGGTTTTAACTCAACCCCTAAAATGGTTTCACCCAGCTCGTAATAATATTAATCCCTACATGCTCCTTCCTCCTTGTCTCCATACAGTGACCCGCTTTCCCACCAGGCAAATCTTTCCTCAGACTCAGCCAGAGTGAAAAGGTCAGGAACACATCTGCGACTCCCAGGACTCTGGGCACATGGTTTATAGCTCCTCTGGCATCCGCTCCAGCCCACACCCCTATTACGTCGTTTCCTCTTTTGGGGAGTAGCACCTGGTTCTGAGAGCTGGTGGGGAGGTTCCCTCTTTGGGAGGGGCATCCTGAACCCAATCACAGCGTGCGAGTGAATAGCAGTGGAGTATGGAGTGAGAGCCCTTCCTGCTGTCTGACTGGGGAGCCGTTGGATTTACGAGTTTGTAACCCAGCTCTGCCTCTGATACCAGGTTCTTCCCATAGAATTGCATGTCTGGGGGTAAATACAGACCTCTGATTTAGTTAACATGCCAAATGGAATGGAAAACCGTTCCACGAGAGTAGTTATCAGTAGTTCACAGTCAAGTTGGAAGGGCATAGCAAGTGGGGTCCCACAGGGATCGGTTCTGAATCTGCTTCTGTTCAATATCTTCGATAATGGCATAGAGAGTACACTTACAGAGTTTATGGACGATATCAAGTGCTTGGGAGGATAGGATTTAAAATTCAAAATGATCTGGACAAATAGGAGAAATGCTCTCAAATAAGTAGGATGAAATTCAATAAGGACAAATAGAAAGTATTCCACGTAGGAAGGAACAATCAGTTGCAGACACACAAAATGGGAAATGACTGCGTAGAGTACTGCAGAAAGGGATCTGGGAGTCATAGTGGATCACAAGCTAAATATGAGTCAACAGTGTAACACTGTTGCAAAAAAAGAAACCTCATTCTGGGATGTATTAGCAGGAATGTTGTAAACAAGACACAAGAAGTAATTTTTCTGCTCTACTCTGCTTTGATTAGGCCTCAGCTGGAGTAATGTGTCCAGGTCTGGGCACCACATTTCAGGAAAGATGAGGACAAATTGGAGGAAGTCCAAAGAACAACAAAAATGATTAAAGGTCTAGAAAACATGACCTAGGAGGGAAGATTGAAAAAATTGAGTTTGTTTAGTCTGGAGAAGAGAAGACTGAGAAGGGGACATGAAAACAGTTTCAGGTACATAAAAGATAGTTACAAGGAGGATAGGACAAGAAGCAATGGGCTTAAATTGCAGCAATGATGGTTTAGGTTGGACATTAGGAAACGTTTTCTAACTGTCAGGGTAGTTAAACACTGGAATAAATTGTCCCAGGAGGTTGTAGAATCTCCATCATTGGAGATTTTAAAGAGCAGGTTAGACAAACACTTGTCAGAGATGGTCTAGATAATTAGTCCTGCCATGAGTGCAGGGGACTAGATTAGATGACTTCTCAAGATCTCTTCCAGCCCTACAGTTCTATGAAAGCAATTGTGTTTACCGAGTCCAGGCCCTGTGATGGTTGGTGCTCTGTGACTCCCTCTGATAGAAGCAGTAGAGCCAGAAAATCTAGCAAAAAATGTATTTTTGGGACTCATTTATATAATTTATGATGAACCTTTTAAAATATAGCTGTAGCTGGACAGATACAGAGCCAGCTGAAGCTAGCTCTTTGAAAGGGAATGATTTACATAAAGAGAAAAAAATACTAAAAAGCTATTAAAATTAACACAATCCTTGTCACAATCTGCCAGACAGTAGGAAAAACAGTTGCTCCCCCACCCCTGTAACGCTGTTTGCACACACCATGGGGACACATTATCAGTATAGTATGTAAGGAATTATACATGCCATTTATACTCTGTAAACAAGAGCTGTGCGCATGGCTCACCACATCAAAAATTCACCGCATTATGTTTTTTGTTTAAAGTCTCTGTTATCTTTTTAAAGACCTGCACTGTTTTTTAAATTAGTGGATTTTTTTATGTATGATGATTTAACCAAAAACATCCGTATACAATTCCAACCAGGCACAGCTAAGCGGATTCGACTTTATGTAATTAGCCAGTTACTGTTTGACTTAGAAGCAAAGGACCAGATTTTCAACAGAGCTCAATACCCAACAACTCCCATGTAGGTACCTAAATAAGTGGCTGGCTTTGGAGAAGAGCTCAGCTCCCAGTTAAGCACCTAGAAGTGCCTGGATTCTTTTCAGATCATCCAGGAGATCCCAGTAAGTGCCATAGAGAGGTGTTGGAATCATGGAAAACAAAGGGCATGGCTACTCTGGCAGATGTAGAGCGCTGTGAGTTAAACCTGCCTTCGTAGAGCACAGTAGGGAAAGCGCTGCAGTGTGGACAGACTGATAGCTGACAGCGCACTGGCATGGCCACATTTGTGGCACTTGGAGTGGCATTGGGAGCGGTGCATTATGGGCAGCTATTCCAACATGCAAGTGACTGCAATGTGCTTTTCAAATGGGTGTGGGGTGGAGTGTGACAGGGAATGTGCTGTGTGTATGTGGGGGGAGAGAGAGTGGGTTTTTGGGGTGCTGAGAGTGTGTCAGCATGCTGTCTTGTAACTTCAGACTCGCTGCCCCCTGCCTCTTTCTCACTCACTCAAAGCAAACAGTAAATGTTTGCATTTTCTCAGAGCTGATAAGCAGCCGGCTTCTCCGAAACAGAGCTTTGAAAGGGCTTTTCTGCATTCCTGTAGCCGATTTCATAACAATGACAAGAGTGGCCACTTGACTTAAGGGGATTCTGGGACATTTCCGGAGGCTGATCACAGCGGAGTAACGCAACACCTCGTTCACACGGACGCTGGGGTGCTCCAGCGGGGGAGCAGCAAACATTATTCCGCTCGCCGAGGTGGAGTACCAGCAGCGCTCTAGGCACTGAGTCAGAGCGCTGTACAAGCCTGGCCAGTGTGGATGGAGGGTGAGCTAGGGCTGCTTTATTGCGCTGTAACTTGCAAGTGTAGCCAAGGCCAAAAAGTGAACAGTGTGTGGAGTCCTTAGAATTCCAAATACTTACGTTCCCATAATGCAAACTGTGCCTGTAGTTTACTATAGCATCATGGTATTAAAAGGTCATAATTAGAAATGGCACCTACTGTCAGTCAAATAAAACATTCTAAAAAAATTACCTGGGCTAAAATATTTCACGTTTGCTCTGTACTCTAAAATATAACTTTGTTTGTTAAAAGTTTCATAAATAATCACTCACCCACTCATGACTCTACTTGTTGTTGGGTGGCGCTTGAAAGCACTTTTTTCAGCTAAGTTATTGTTCTTAGTTTCTTGCACTCTTTTATAACTATCACTATCTTTTTTTTAATGAAATGTGTGAGTTAGATTGAGCTTAATAAAGCACGTGCGCTCTACTTTCTTTGAAGAAGCTTGATTTTGCAGTAATAAGGATCCATATGTGTTTGACTATAGCATTGTGAGTATGTCCAGTCTTTTTGTTATTTTTTGAAAGCACATAGCTTTCTGCAACTTTGCAGTGTTCTTTGGGGGGAGAGGTGGAAGGCTAGTGTTAGTACATGGACTAGATGATCTCCTGAGGTCCCTTCCAACCCTGATATTCTGTGATTCTATGAAACATTAGTGTCATCTGTGATCTATGTATTTAAAAGTGTGATCACTTAGTTACAGCAACAGAAGGAGCATGGGACCACCCACCCCATGGGCTCCATGATTTTCTGCCACGTGGGGTATATAACACCAAGGTTGTGTAGAACCAAGGCTTTGTCTGAGAAATGTTCACATTTCTCTATGCTTCTTGACTTGGCTGTGAAGTGCTGAAATACCTTGATTTAAAAACCCTGTTGATGCAGTATTTTTGACTCGGAGGAAACAATGAAGTGCTTGAAACCCCCCACAACCTCACATTTCAGGACCCATTCTGTTGGGGTTTTTATTTATTTATTTTTTTTAATTTTTATTGCACTTATTCATTGCTATGAAGGAAGAGAGGAAGTTGCTTTGAGAGCTAGGCTGTTGCAGATATTGGCCCCAATCCTGGAAAGACTTGTGCATGTGCTTAATGTACACATACCGAGTAGTTCCGTTGCCTTCAGTAACACCACCCATAGTGCATGAAGTTAAGCATGTGCTTAAGTCTTGGAAAATTGTAGTGAAAGCAGGGAGAAGAGGAGGGAACACAGAGGAAGATTAGTTTGTCTAGCAGGCCAGGTGCTGGTAACTAGGGACAGGGTCTCTGTATTGCGTCAAGAAGCCTAGTTGTTCTATGGGCTGTGATTTTTTTGCCAGGTTAGACGAATTCTATTTCAGCGAACGTTAAACAACCACTCACTGTCCCAGGTAGATGTATTATTTGCTGCCAGGCATGCCAGCAAAGCTAATGTAATCTTTTATTTTTTTTCTTCCCCTTCATTTCTCTTGTAATCAAAACCAGTAACAATGACCCAGATTCTCAAAGGTATTTAAGGGCCTAACTCCCATTGAAACCAATGAGAGTTAGGTGCATAAATACCAGTGAGCCTGTTGGAACAAAATGGAACACCTATCCTTGTAGCATTGCCAGTAGATGGTCATAAAAATGTACATTTGTAAATCACCAGCATCCCAAAAGTATTATTTCTCCTTGTGGAACAAAAATCCATTTCTACATTATTACATCCAAGTAGCAGAGCTCTTACATACTGGTCTCGCAAGTTGACTCATTCATGAACTAATATGAATGTGGCCCCTGTCTGGTCTGTGGACTGTAACACATGAAACAGATTTTGAAAATATGACATCTTATCTATGTATAATACACACAGATATTCTTTGACTATGATACTTCCAGGGTGAAATCCTGGCTGGATTGTTGTCAATGACAAACCGTTTATAGATTTCAGTGAAGCCAGAAAGTCACCCTCCAGAGAAGAACCACTATTCTGCCTTCTAGTTTTCATCCCTTTCCTTCAGTCAAATCTATTGTCCCTTCTGCCATTAAGAGCTGGACAGAACACTCTTTGATGTCCATTACCAATGCTTCTAAGTTGCCAAAAGGGATTGTTGCAGAGTGTCTCCGGCTGATTTAATGAATTAATCAGGACTTCTCATGTGTCAAGTTTCGGTAGGGTTAGGCCCTTAGTTTAACATGAAGTACATTAGTTATGGGTGGTGTATTTAGAGCTCTTTATATGGAAATGAATCCATGGTCTATTTGTAGACAGCAGTAAAAGCGTGTATTATGATCAGAAAATTGGGTCTTGAGTTGCCAAAAATAATTTTACAAGGATCATTTATACAGTTAACACCACCTACCTTCAATTTCTTGGAATCTGAAAGACTGTAAATAAGTAGTACTAGTGGGTTGTCCAGCAAATGAATTCAGGAAATCTGCTGCCATGTCCAAAGGTTTATAATGTGTTCTTTAGTGTGCTCCGCTCTCCCCCGCCATTATCAACTGAATTTTAACACATTCATGTATCGATGGGCCAGGTTAAAAACCTGCTGAAGGCTTTGTTCTTATCCCGAGTTGAGGCTGCTTGGGAGCAACTGTGAACAAAAATTGATCCCGTTACTAGCTTCATTACCTCTGATCCTATCAAGTTGTTTATGGAGTTCATTCCATTTCTCTCTTCCCCAACATATTTTCAAAAAAATAGATACCCTTTCCCCTTAAATATATGTAAATTGCATAAATGGATATTCTTGTATCTAAATCTAAACGAGGCTGCTATTATACCTCTATAATAATGTCCAACAGATACAAAGCCACACAGCAGCTTGTTCGTTCTGAAGTAATTGTTGCTGTTTCCCCACCTTTCTTTTCAAACTGGTCTGAGTTCTGCGTTTTGAGGCAGCTCTTCCCCTTAATTAGCTGTCTTCACCTTCTCCTTTCTCCCTCTACGTCCCCTCAACCCTTTGAAATATATATTCTGCAGAATGTGAAAGCAGTGGCTTCATCATTGGACTAAACTTCACAGCACAATGTTATCCGTTCCAGCGGGAAATCTGAGGAGCAATAGTTCTGAAGTTCATAAAATGGAACCTGTAGTGTAAATTCCATCCTGTATGGCTGCACTGACCTTGGAGTATAATTGTATCCATTTCAGAAAATAATACCGAGTTGGTAACTGTACTGTGATAGGGGAAATGATACAATACGGCAGCATTACGTTTTTTTATTATCCTTTTTTAACTGCAGAATGGGGGGTGCATTAACTTTCAAGGGTTTATTTTACCCAACAGTAAAATCAAAGAATACAGGAATTAAAAATAAAAATATAGACTGATAACTCTGCCAACTAGAAAATTATGTTGCGGTCAGAATTTTAATTCCTGTTTACAAAGACTGTTAGATTATATAAACAGTCCCTACCAATAAATGAAAATAAGTTATTTCAAAAAGAACTGCCTTTGTTTGATTGAGCACTTAAATTACACCGCTACCTCGATATAACGCGACCCGATATAACACGAATTCGGATATATCATGGTAAAGCAGTATTCTGGGGGGGGCGGGGTTGCACACTCCGGTGAATCAAAGCAAGTTCAATATAACGCGATTTCACCTATAATGCGGTAAGATTTTTTGGCTCCCGAGGACAGTGTTATATCGAGGTAGAAGTGTATGTATCACATATTTCTTTACTGTCATGTTGTACACAGAATGTAGTTTTAACCTCTACTTAAAAGTCTAGTACAGAGTAAATGCTGATCAGTAAAATGCTAGGTAAGAGGCCAAGAAAATCTGTTGCAGCTTCTCTTTTGTCCTCTAGAGTATTCTGGATGGAATCAGTAAAACGGTCTGTGATTATAAGTGAAGCTTTTGCTGCAATGTTTTCACTCCTTACTCTTTTTCACTGCTTCAGTATTCCCCACTTGATTGATTGCTTTGAAATACATGGTTTTGTCAGTTTAATGCTATTAGCTGTTGCATATTAAAAATGCAGGAAGAGGGAAAAACTTTAACCTTTCACCTCTGAAGAACAGGGTCCAAACCTGTAATTGGGACAGAAGTGAAACTAAGTTTGGTCTTGGATCTATTCCAACTGGCAGGGCGTTGCAGACAGCTGAATGGAGGGGTGTGGTGGTTCTGTGGCTGAGTATGCACATAGACACTGATCCTGGAAAGGGCAGCTAAGTTATGTCAGATCCAGTATTCTGCTCCCAATTAGTGACCAGAAGAAGAGCTCTGTGTAGCTCAAAAGCTTGTCTCTTTCACCAACAGAAGATGGCCCAATAAAGGATATTACTCCCCTACCTCGGCTTCCCAATTATCAAGGTGTTGAAATCTGGCAGACTTTAAACATCTGAACATCCTCTTTGCCTTCAGTGAGGCTACTCGCTGGCTGAGATTAGGCACGTGTTTAAGGGGCTGTCTTTGTTCTGAGTTTGTACAGCACTAGCACAGTGGGCTTCTAGGTGCTGTGATTCTACCCATACCATTAATAATAAGCACTTTACTGAACTGGTGCCTCTGATCTTTTCCAAAGAGGAGCTATCCCAGGGATCGGCAACCTTTGGCACATGGCCCGCCAGGGTAAGTACCCCTGTCGGGCTGGGCTGGTTTGTTTACCTGCCGCATCCGCAGGTTCGGCCGATCGCAGCTCCTGCTGGCCGCTGTTTGCTCTTCCAGGCCAATGGGGGCAGCGGGAAGTGGCGCGGGCCAAGCAATATGCTGGCTGCCACTTCCCACAGCCTCCATTGGCCTAGAGTGGTGAACGGCTCCCAGTGGCAGCAGCGATCGGCTGAACCTGTGGACACAGCAGGTAAACAAACTGACCTGGCCCACCAGGGTGCTTATCCTGGCGAGCCGCGTGCCAAAGGTTGCTGATCCCTGAGCTATCCTTTTGGAATGGAGAGTATCACCATTTGGTAAGCAGGCAGTGGACCCAGTGTGGAGCACCTCTCTCAGTTGCTCTTTCAGCCCCTGAACTGGACTGGGGGATGCAGCTCCTGTTTTTTCCTCCTATCAGTTTGTGGACTCTGGGTCTGCATAAGATAGTTTTGAGCCCAGTGGTTATATCTTTACTTTCCACCCACCCTAGCTAGTGCCCAAGAAATCCTTAAGGTGGCCCATGAAGGTAGGTTTGTATCTCAGCTCCAACCTCAGCACCTCCTGCCTCTGCTGCATTCCACTTCTGTGCGTTTCTGCCAGTAGGGACTGTAGAAGGCTCCCCAGCCCCTGGGTGGAATTTCAGCGTAACAGGTCTGTCTTCCCCACTTGCTGATTTAATCTAATGATTGTTCTTATGGTGTTGGTGTACCCACAGGTCTAACTTCCACATAGATAATGATTGAAAGGCTGTTTCCTTTTCTAAAAGCTTTAATTCAGGAGTTCTCAAACTGGGGGCTGGGCTCCCTCAGGGGGTCGTGAGATTATTATGTGGGAGATCGTGAGCGGTCAGCCTCCACCCCAAACCCCGCTTTGCCTCCAGAATTTATAATGGTGTTAAATATATAAAAAGGTATTTTTAATTTATACGGGAGGGTCACACTCAGAGGCTTGCTGTGTGAAAGTGGTCACCAGGACAAAAGTTTGAGAATCACTGCTTTAATTGCTTTGTTCATATTTTTAAAATGCAGATAATTTGTTTATGACAGTTCTTCTGTCTTTGCAAGAAAAGCCATTCTGTAGAATTAGAAAGTAAAAACCTTTCAGCAGATAAGAGTTTCATGGTACTGAAGCACCAGAAAAGACTTTTAATGTGAAGAACACCGTATCCATAATCTGATTAATATTAACTATCCTGAACTCTTACAGAACATGGAGTGTCCTAAACAAAGGAAAAATTCTAGTAGTGGACTACTGATGCCTTTACGTAAGAAACAAGTAAGGCTTTTCCCGATGTGGTACCTGATTCAGTTCTCAGTGACACTGATGTAACTCGGTGACAGGGGAGTTACTTGTGATTTGCATCGGTATAACTGAAATCTGAATCAGGCCTGATATGTGTTTGAGACATGCTCAGGGGCGAGATTTTCAAAAGAGCTTGGTTCCAAAGCACCAAAAGTAAGTGGAGATTTTCAGAAGAGAAATGTGCTGGGCTCTTTTGAAAATCTGGCAGTGGGGATCAGAGTGGGAGCTGTTGGTTGCTGAGCATTTGTGAAAACCTGGCCCTTATTTAGGTGCTTCAGTGGGAGCTGAGCTGTCTTGAAAATCTGACCCCCACGCTCTTTTGTAAATCTGGTCTCAGGTGTATAGTAAGTATCCTGCTGGACATCATGTGTGTGTATAGTCCAGGATTAATGCTAGGACACTAAAGTGAAATAAATTTAACAGTGATAATATAATTTTAAAAATGCTTCAGACGTCTTTATGATCTGCACATCCATTCTTAGGACACGAAGCTCTTTTGTAATCTTGTTGCCTCACATCTTCCTCTCACATTTGTAACGGTGTCTTTCATAAACCGCGGAGAACTGGGTGGGATTGGATATCAAAAATAAAATTACTGCAGATGCACCTTTTTGATTGACGTGTGTGGTACGTCAACACAGGTCACTGATGGCAAAAATGGGAAATTTATGATTTAAGCTTAGAGGAGGCTGGCAAGTAACGTCTTATTTTTCAGAATTGAAAGCTGCCCTTAGGAACATGTAAATATCCACAGGAAAAATGGAAGCTGATTGTATGCTCAACTGCCACTTACCTCAGTACAGATTTAATCAGTTTTGAATGAGATTTAATCCATTGCCATTTTGTAAAAGTGCTTTAAGTAATCAGTGCCAAAAACGAGATTTTAAACCTTTGAGGTTATAAGATGTGCCGGCCTTCCAGGCACAACATTTAATTATACCAGCCAGAGTTTGCTTTAGCTTCAACAAACAGTTTTATCTGGGTGAACTAGTTTGGATGTAAGCAGAAACGATCCGAACTGCCAATCCAAAACTTGAAGCAAATCTTCTATGAGGTTTGAAAAACTACTCTTCCCACGAGCACTATTTTTTTCCCCTCTTTGAGTATCCATTCGTCTTGGTTCCCTCTGTGACCAAAAACCAAACGGGCAAAGAATTCGTGTGCAGGGCTTAGGGTATGGGAGTTAGAGCAGGAGATGGGAGTTGGGGCTCGTGAATGCTCTTTCCAGAGCTACAGCTGCTAGTGACTTCTAAGCATCTTTTAGGATCAGACCCTTTTTTGGCCTATCTTTATACTGCAGCTGTTAACAAGCCTCTCAGCCTGGGCAGACAGACTCGCCATAGCAGGGATTGAACGGGCATGCTAAAAATAGCAGCGTGGACCATGCAGCACCAGTGGAGGCTTGAATTAGCCACGATTGGCTTGGACCTACCTGATCCCCTGGTTATAGGCTAGGGTGGCTATCCTTACTGGTGCAGCAGTATCCACACTGCTATTTTTAGCATGCTACCATGAGCCCTGCTAACACAAGTCTGTGTTGCTCCATGCTGCAGTGACCTTGAACAGATCATTTCACCTACCTTCCCCTTCTGTCGAAAGAGAATAATGCTTCCTTTACAGAGGTGATTTGAGACCTAATTAATGTTTTCCAAGTACTTTGAGAACCGCAGATGAAAGGTGTTCTATGAAAGTAAGCATTATAATTCACAGATTTATCAGACCAGTTTTTGCAGGTATAACAGATTCTGACAAACAAAACTTTTGAGTGCTTATGTGGAACTTTTCAGCCCCTTCCACCCCTCCAAGCAATGTTTCAAGTGTAATATTTTAAAGTAAACAATAATAAATTGTTTCCTTGCACTGGAGCACCTCTGTGTATGCGTTTTAACTTAAGCCTGATTGTGTCAGGGTCTTGAGGTTTGGGAGTTAATTTATTGCTGTAGGCAGTTTCTGCATAAGGAAAAAAATAGTCTCCGTCTGCTGACGCTGTCCCATCTCTTGTGTAAACATTTGAATATTATGAAGTAAAGTTTTGGTTTTCCATTGAAATAATTTTGATTAAAAATTAATTTTTTGTTTTCCCACCTGGATATACATGTTATATCTATATCTTCACTGGGTATACTATAATGCCACCTGTACAATAGGGGAAAATGGCACTGCAAATAACTTGAGGCCATATGTTTCCTCCGTTTGTATGGCACACAAGGGAGTGCTGGACCTAAACTATGGTCTAAAGGACCCACAGAAGTCATTGGAAGAGAACTGTAGTTAGACTGTATCATACCATTAGGCCAGTGGTTCTCAACCTATTTATCATTATGGGTCACATATGCAGGTCTCTGTGTTATGTGGGCTACATCCACACAATAAAAAAAAAAAATTCCCCTCTCACCTCTATGGGTGGTGTGTGTCTTCCTCAACCTTGGGGCCTCTACCAGAGGCCTGGGAGTTTGAGGGTTCTGCGCAGTATCTTAGCTGTTCCTAGCACTGCACTCTTCTGGACAGAGAGCTCTGATGTTGTGTTCTGGGATCTGTTGGAGCCACTCCACCAGCTTAGGCGATCACAGCCCGGAGTGCTCCTGCCCGAGTCATGGCCACTGAGCCTATCACTTCCACATTCCTCTCTCGTTCCTCTTTCGGCCTACGTACTTCAGCTTTCTATTTCTTCTTCTGTGTTGCTGTCACTTGGCACTGCCTTATCTATCACCCGCTGTCTTCTGGTTCTGTCTGCTTACCACCTGTCTTGCAGTTTGATTGGCCCAGTACTGCTGTCGTCTGGATCTGGAATCCCACAGAACTTAGCCCTGCTGTTCTCCACAACGTTCTGTGAATCTCCTCTGGTTTGGGAGGTACTAGCCCATCGCTGTCCGATGTTCTGTATCAAATGCCTGCCGTTGGTGTGTGCCGTCCGTGTTGTGTTCCTGCCTGCTCTTACATCATCCTCCACTATGTGTTGGCGTCTTGAGCCTCTCGTGCACATCTTGCACCTTGGGTCTCTCTAGTGTGGTGCCCCCTCTTCAATGATCTGTGTGCTCGTTGCCTTTCCTGTGTGCTATGTGCAGTGCCTAATGCTGTCTTTTTAGTCCAGCCCTTTCCGCCACTGGTCGGATTCTCCGTTGTCAGTCACCCTCAGCTATTGTCTGTACTTCCCATGCGGTCTGCTTGCCCTGCCCTTTTTGTTGGTCTTCTCCCATGTCTGCTGCTGCCTCAGGCTTCTCTCGCGCTGACATCTTTGGGCCATCTTTACTGACTATTTCTACTGGCTGTTCCGGGTTTCAGCCAGCATGGCTAGAAAAAAAAATAACGGAGAAAAATAATTGCGCTCCCAGCCCCGCCCGCCTTCTTATCGGTGGTTCCGTCTATGGGTTGATTGTGTGAACCTCCGGCATTGCTGAGGAGCTTCCGGGGTCTTCACATTCGGCACCCCATGTCCTTCCTTTGCCAGCTCACTTCTGGAGGGTATCCTGTGGACCGTCAGGCGTATCTGTTGATGGGTGCTCTTGTTCTTCCCTGGTTGCTCTTCGAATGTCTATCCTTCTGTGGTGATACTTGGCTGTTCTGTTTCCTTGCTCCTCGATCGTGGTTATCCCTTGAGTGTGGCGGCAAAGTATTGAGTGGTCGTATGTCTGCTGTGGCCCGTGGTGTAGTCTCACCCTCAGTCTTGCTACCTCCCTCTCTTCTACCATCCGCCACTTCTCCATCGAATGACATTCCCGCGATGCCCATGTAGACCGCGTCAGATGGATTACGAGTCGAATGTCTCGTCATTTTAGCCATACGCTTGATGTCATCCTAGAGAGGGCGTGGCGTGTTCACTCTGACCTTGTTACTCGTACTCGTCCTTTGCTGATGCTGGTAGAGGTTTACCTATGCAGAACAGCGCGGCCAGGCTCACGTTTTTTGCTGACTGATGGCCCTTGTGCAAGCTGCCTCCTTGGTTGACTTCCATGTCCATTGGTTCTTGGAAGGTCCTGTGTCCTTTGACTTTGAAGTTGGCCAGCTTCACAAATCACGTGTGAGCATTGAGTGTAGGCTTTCCTGTCGTCATCGCCTGTGCTAAGCTTGGTCTGTTAGACTGTCTTGGTGACTTCTATCTATGGCAACTGTTGTTTTTGAGCCTCTGCCTGTTGTTACCCTGCCCTTCTGAGCTGTTGCTCGATGATGGCCATATGGTCCTGTAGCTTGGCGGCTATGATGCCTGATAGGACTTTCCATGTTGTGGGGAGGCAGGTTATTGGCCGGTTCTGTTCCTGTGACGAGGGTTGCTGGGGCTCAACCCTCCCTGCGGACGAGGGGAGCCACACCAGCCTCATTCTGTCCTCTGAGGGTCCGGTCCCTTGGACCCGCGGCCCTCCGTCCGGGAACGTATGGAGAGGACTGAGCACAGGTAAAGTCAACGGGGCCCAGCCTTTGATGCAGGCGGGCACCAACAAACATGGTTACAGTTTCTATGGGCTCTGGCCCTTTGGGCAGGGCAGAGCAGTGACAAAGTTAGAGGGGGCCCAGCCCTTGGGTCGGGCGGGGCACTAAACACAGTACAAAAAGCTCTAGCCCTTGTGGAGCAGGGCAGAGCAGCGGTAAAGTCTATAGGGGCCCAGTCCTTGGGTCGGGCGGGCACCAAACACAGTACAACGAGCTCTAGCCCTTGTGGAGCAGGGCAGAGCAGTGGTAAAGTCTATAGGGGCCCAGCCCTTGGGGTCGGGCGGGGCACCAAACACAGTACAACGAGGTCTAGCCCTTGTGGAGCAGGGCAGAGCAGCGGTAAAGTCTATAGGGGCCCGCCCTTGGGTCGGGCGGGGCACCAAACACAGTACAAAAAGTTCTAGCCCTTGTGGAGCAGGGCAGAGCAGTGGTAAAGTCTATAGGGGCCGAGCCCTTGGGGTCAGGCGGGGCACCAAACACAGTACAACGAGCTCTAGCCCCTGTGGAGCAGGGCAGAGCAGTGGTAACCACACTGGTCTCCTTAGGTCAGGGTGAAGGGGATTCTGCCACCCGGTTATGGGTGGCAGGGGGAACGCAGGCCCACCCACTCCTCTGCGTTCCAGTCCGGGGCCCTATTAGTGGCTGTCGCCACTAGTGGCAGTCAGTGGGGATCCAGGCCGAAACACACTGACAGAGTGATCAGGGGGATCCTGACCAAAACACACTGACAGAGTGATCAGTGGGATCCTGGCCGAAACACACGGCCATAGGCTTGGGGCCCTCTGCAGCCTGACTGTAGTCAGCTGCCCCCGGGCTACTTCCAATTCCCCCTCGTTTCCTACCTGGTCCACAGGGTCGCCCAGCACCATGGGTTCCTCCCACTCAGGGCTGGGTATTAGGTCTGAGAATACCTCCGGAGGGCGGCCCAGCGGTTCCTCGGGGCCGAAGCAAGGACGGGGTAGCTCTGGCAGCTCCTGGTACCAGCCTCGGGCCTCAGCAGCCTCCCAGTGACGAGAGCCGGCAGGCACGTCTGCTCCTGGCAGCGGCTGGGGCCTGACTGAAGGCTGAGGCCCGGCTTTTATTCTTCCGGGTCGCCGCCTGACCCTCTGAGGGGCGGGACTTCCGCCCAGCGGTTCCGCCCTGGGGGATGATTGACAGGGCTCAACCCTCCCTGTGGAGGAGGGGAGCCACACTGGCCTCGCTACAGTTCCCTTGCAGGGGTCTTTCATGATCAGCACTGTCCTTCCTTGTGTTAGCCAGTTTTGGTGGGAGCCTGCTGCTAGCAGCTGGTTCATCTGTACTGCTAGGCGTTTATGCACTGCTGTTAGTTTCTTTAGCCAGTAGGTGTGGATCATGTCTGGTCCAGATCTTCATGTTCTTGACCCGCTGCTGGATGTCTTCTACTGGGATGGTGACTGATTTCTGTTCTGGGAGATTGCTGTGCTCTGTTCTCAGGTCCTGCAGCCACTTTGCACTGGTGTTATGAGTCTTCTTTTTCTCCCATATGTTCTTCCAGTACTGTTCAGTTTCTGCTGCTGGTGGCTCTGCTGTTATTGTGTTGTTGCT
>NC_133771.1:208461826-208542144 GCF_003597395.2 Chelonoidis abingdonii | reverse complement strand
CCCTTTTTTTTCTTCCCCCCCCCCCCCCCCCCCCCCCCCCCCCCCCCCCCCCCCCCCGGTGAGGCCCTAATGATGTCACTTGGGCTGCAGCTGTGCGCTGATTGGGCTGCAAGCCGCCCATGGGCGGTGGGTTGAGAACTATTCCACCACATGTATCAGGTGCAACTTGAGGCAAGTGGAGGAGTCCAGAAGGTGAGGAATTGGGGATTAGCCCCCTGGGGTATGTCGCCTCCCATGAAGCAATGTGCTTTGTGAGGTACTGAGCGTAGCTGCTGCTGGATGACCAATGGCAGCCCAGCCATATTGAGATTACTAAAATGGGAGGCCAAAGGAGCATGCCACAGTCATAATGGGGAGAAGATCTGCAGGGTTTCAGATGTATTTTCCCATGCATCTCTGGTCCATACTTTTATTTGAAACCGTGCTGACTGTTCTTTTTCCGGTGCTGACTGTCTTGCAATGCAAAGGGCAGGATGGATCGCAGTAGCAAATTTCTAGTCATGGTAGATTCCTCCTTCCCCCTCGCCCCCCACCATCTTTATGTGAGAGAGGCAGTTAGAGGCCAGTAAGTCTAACTTCAGTTTCAGGCAGATTGGTTGAATCTATAGTAAAGAACAAAATTATCAGACACCTAGATAAGAACATAAGAATGGGCGTACTGGGTCAGACCAAAGGTCTATCCAGCCCAGTATCCTGTCTGCTGACAGTAGCCAATGCCAGGTGCCCCAGAGGGAGTGAACAGGTAATGCTCAAGTGATCACTGCTGTCCATCACCACCCTCTGACAAACAGATGCTAGGGCAGAAGTCAGTAACCTTTCAGAAGTGCTGTGCCGAGTCTTCATTTTTCACTGTAATTTAAGGTTTTGTGTTCCAGTAATACATTTTAACGTTTTTAGAAGGTCTTTTTCTGTAAGTCTATAATATATAACTAAACTATTGTTGCATGTAAAGTAAATAAGGTTTAAAAATGTTTAAGAAGCTTCATTTAAAATTAAATTTAAATGCAGAGCCCCTAGTTGGTGGCCAGGATCCGGGCAGTGTGAGTGCCACTGAAAATCAGCTTGTGTGCCGCCTTCGGCGCATGTGCCATAGGTTGCCTACCGCGCGCTAGGGACACCATTCCTTATCCATCCGGGCTAATAGCCATTAATGGACTTAACCTCCATGAATATAAATAGGATATACTGGGGAAGTGTCAACATAGCTTTGGTAAAGGAGAATCATGCCTCACCAAACTATTTGAATTCTCTGAGGCTGTCAACAAGCATGTGGAGAAGGGTGATCCAGTTGATTGTATACTTAGACTTTTGGAAAGCCTTTGACAAGGTCTCACACCAAAAGCTTTAAAGCAAACAAAGCTTTTGGGAGAGAAGAGAGAAGATCCTCTCATAGATCAGTAACTGGTTAAAAGATAGGAAACAAGGATAGGAATAAACAGTTTTCACAGTGGAGAGAGGTAAATATTAGGGTCCCCTAAGGATATGTACTGGAACTTGTACTGTCCAACATAATTATAAATTATCTGGAAAAAAGCGTCAAAATTCGCAGGCCTTACAAAATTACTCAGTTAAGTCCAAAGCTAAGTGTGAAGATTTACAAAGGGATTTCACTAAACTAGATGACTGAGTGACAAAATGGGAGATGAAATTCAAAGTTGATAAGTGCACAGTAATGCACAGTGGAAAAATAACCTCAGCTATATATACAAAATGGTGTGGTCTAACTTAGCTATTACCAGTCAAGAAAGAGATCTTGGAGTCATAGTGAATAGTTCTCTGAAAACAGCTGCTTAATTTTCAGTGGCAGTCAATAAAGCTAACACTTTGTTAGGAACCGTTAGGAATAAGGATCGATAATAAAAGAGAAAATGTCATAGTGCGATTATATAAATACATGGTACATCCACGCTTTGCATGCATATCTGGTCGCCTCATCTAGAAAAATATATTGGAATTGGAAAAGGTACAGAGAAGGGCAATGGAAATTATTAGGGGTATAGGACAGCTTCCATACAAGGAGAGATTAAAAAGCCTGGGACTTTTCAGCTTTGAAAAGATATGACTGGGGGAGCGAGGCTGGCAATATGATAGAGATACATAAAATCCTGACTGATGTGGAGAAAGTAGGTAGGGAAATGTTATTTACCCCTTCACTTAACTCAAGAACTAGAGCTCACCCGATGAAATGCATAGGCAGCAAGTTTAAAACAAGCAAAAGGCAATACTTTTTTGCACAATCCGCCTGTGGAACTCATTTCCATGGGATGTGTGTGTAGGTCCAAAGTATAAATGGGTTAAAAAATGAATTAGATAAGTTCATGGAGGATAGGTCCATCAGTGGCTATTAGCCAACATGGTCAGGGATGCAACCCCATTCTTTGGGCATCTCTTAACCTCCAATTGCCAGAAATTGGGACTGAACAAGAGGGGATGGATCACTCGATAATTGCCCTGTTCCTTTCATTCCCTCTGAAGCATCTGGCACTGGCCACTATTAGAGACAGGATACTGGGCTAGATGGACCATTGGTCTAACCCAGCATGACCATTGTTATGTTCTTATTAGTCATCCATTGTGCTTAATTAGCCTGTGGTCGCATTCCTGCTTCATATGAGTGCAGGGGTCCATATACGTGGGCCTGTATTAGCTGCTGATGATGATAAAGATGGTATTTCTTGATTAAATTTCTGCCATTGACCCCTTTTATTTAAGAAAAAATAAATCTACTTAGAAAATTAATATGACTGAAGCTGTACTGCAATTCTAAGTAGTGGATATAGAACAGTACTGGATTTCATGAGCTGGTTGCGCTACTGATTTTATTAAAAACGGGGATTTTTGTGTCAGGGTATAAAATGTATCCCTAGCCATTCTTTCACTGCCTTTTGCTATCTTGTAGGGAATGTATGTCAAGCAGAATCAGGTATGTCAGGCTGTCTTTCTGCCTTTGTTTTTCTTTTAATCATTACTCGAAAAGAATTTTTTGATAGGTCATTGAGACCATTTATCAGAAGGCTTTCATTGTTTTACTGAGCTGTAGTATAGCATTTTTCCAGGTGCCTCTGAGTGTAACATTTTCTTTCATCCGTGGAACAGAAGAAACTAGTCACTAGAAGATGCACAAATTTAGCAGACAGACAACTGCTCCCTGCAATCTGATCGCATTTCCTTGATAATCAAAATGTAAAATAACTGCTGTTACTGCGCCTAAATGAATGCTTTTGGAACTCTGCTGCTTTCAGAAGCCAGGCAGTGAGAAGATCTAGAAAAACCTAACGATAATACTGGTGAGTGCAGTACAGTGAGTGAGTGCAGTACAGAAATCTAGATTGGGAAAGCAATGTTTATTAGCAATATAGTAGCACCCAAAGCTACACTTTGATCAGGGCCCCACTGTGTTGGGGAGTTATACAAACACACAGGCAGCAAGAGACTATTTCAAAGAGCTTGAAATCTGTGGCCCTGATCCTGAATTTAGAACGGTCCTGGCAGCACCAGTGTGGTTCTTAATGTAGGACTGGGGCCTACTGAAAGATAAGACAAGTTGAGGGTCAAAATAATAGGAGGGGAAATGTGGGAGGATGAGGATTAGACAGAACGATATGAGCTAAGCGAGCACTTCAAGATGTTTGCTACAAGACAAGTTTTATATTTGAGGATAATGATATGTGATGATAATGAAATGCCCTCCATTTCAGAGAGTCTGCAGCAGGCAAAGCGGTGGGTGTTTTTGATCCCTTGGCAGAATTCCCCTGTGTAGAGGGAGTGGCAGTTGGGGCTGTTTAAAACAACTTGTGGACTGCAGCAGTGCCTTTGGAGCTGCCGTTTGGGTTCTGGATAGCCTGGGGAAGGGGAAGAGAGGATCATTTCATCCTCTCTAGAAGACATTTCAACACCACCCTCGCTCCCTTGCACAGTCTGTGAGGTTTTGGTTCTTAGAGTGGACTGATTTATCACTGATCAATTATTTCAGAATGAAACTGATTAGACTTCCGTTACATTTAGCTGAGCTTTTAGTGTGATTTCTTTGCATTACATATTCACTTTTACTCTGTTTTATTTTTAATTGGGAAGATGTATGAAAGGGACAGTTTGGTTAAGAATCATATTATAGAACCAAAACATTTTTCCTCACCTAATTTTACTAATACTACTTAACAGTATTTAAGCTGAGCCATTTTAAAAATCAGTTTAATTTTTCACCACTGGTTCTGTTTGTTTGCTTTGTGCACTTCAGCTCTGCTTGGAAAAGAAAATTTTTCTAAGCAGATTCATTTTGATTTCTAGTCCATTTTGATGTTATTTCTGAGGCCTGGCCTCCACTCGAAAGTTATACTAGTATATTCAGATGAGTTAGGGATGTGATTATTTACTGAGGGTCTGTCTACACTGGCAAGTTTCTGAGCCACAAGTATTTTGGGGGACAGAGAGTGTGTCAGCATGGTGTCTTGTAAGTTGAGACAGTGGGAGGAAGAAACTGATCAAGGGGGAAACCCTGACACCCGCGCCTCCCTCCTCCCCACACCTGCCTCTGTGTTCAACAGCATGAGCATTCCACATTAATGGTTTGCTTTGTGTCCCATAGCAAATCAGCACAGCACACAAGGGCTGTCAGAAACGGTGCTTTGAAAGGGGAGGGATGCATGTCTCCAGGGCAGCTGAGTTCAAAACAATGAGCAGAGCGGTCACTTGAGGCATTATGGGACAGCCCTGGAGGCCAATTACAGCGCAGAAAGCAATCAAGTGTCTACACTGGCAATAGAGCGCTGGAGCTGCTGTGCAAATAGCCTCATGACTTTCGTGGAGGTGGTTATTTTGCAGCACTGAAACTGAGGAGTTTCTGCGCACAAAGCGGCTTGGCAGTGTGTCAGGGTGGATTTGATTTAAATCATGATTTAAGTCACTAGTCAGGAAGACTCGATTTAATGATGGTTTTCTACATAAAAGTGCATTCTTGTTGGTTGTCAGAACCTTAATGCATATTCTTCACAACTCAGAGATAGATGTAGGTTTCATTTTTAGAAAGTACACACTAGACATTTTTAAACTGTAATTTATTTTGAAAACTTTTCAGATTAGTTTTACAGCTATATCAGAAAATGAATGATTGGTTATTTCATTTACCAAAAGTGACTGAAGGAGACATTTATGAAGTTATTGGGAGGTGAACGATCTCCAATTCAACAGGTTAATCATTAATATTTGGAGGATTTTCTTGCCATGTTGTATTAGGAGGAGGACATCACCAGACAGACATTTAAATTGTTTTATTTAACTAAAACAATAACAAGAAGAAAACAATCCAGAATACTTCAACAGCAAACATATAATGTTTTTAATAAAAAAGCAATTGTCCCTCGCTTCTCGCATTTATCTCCAGACTTCTCTCTTTGTCCAGTTCTGTTCCACCACCAATAATCTTCTATTCATCGAACTTTTTGAAACTTTTCACTTTTAAGAAGAGGTAAGGGATTGACTCTGTGTACACAAATTTGCAGAGGGACAATGGAGTTGAGGTCTGTTATTTCTAACCTCTATATATCATTTGTTTGTTTTTGCTGTTAACAAGAATATTACCCTTGGAGATACAAATCTACAGTTTGAGAACTGCAAAATTAAGCATCTCTGATGGTATCTTCTAGACTGAGCACTGAGTCCCACTGGGTAGATAGAAAGATTAACCTACATAATCTGTACAGAAGCCTGTGGAACCCCTTAAGATTGGGTTCCTAATCCATGAACTATTGGAACTAATTTCCAGAACATTTCTTAAACATTACATGAAAATATATTATAGAATTAGAATTTATAATCTCTATTCCATGATGAGATATCTTTGAGCTATAATGTATCTTATTTAAAACTATCTTTTTTCCTTCAAAAAGCATTTTATCAAAAAAATCCAATTTAAATTAAAAAAAAATTGATTTCTTTAAAAATCATTGATTTTTATCCACTCTGCAGTGTGTACACATCTGCAGTTTGAGTGCAAAAAGCTGCTTTACTGCTCAGAAACTTGCCAGTGTAGACAAGCCCTCATACAAACACCAGTGTGGACCCAATTTTACAGGTATAAAGGTGACTTATACACCTTTATAGTGGTGTGAAGCTCCATCACAATTGCATCCACGCTAGGGAGATTGTATTGCTTTAACTAGACTTGTAGAGTTTAAGTTGTACAACTTCTTAGTGAAGACAAGGCCTCATTCAGTGACAAAGGGCTGTAACATTGTAACACTGTGAGGAGTTAAATTAAAATCCACATGGAAAAAGCTTGCATATTCCTTGTACTTAAATCAAACCTTTCATCAACATTTTTTATTTTGAGTTTTACAAAACATTTTTCCCGTAAAATCTGTTTTTTTTAACTGAATTTCCTGGCTCTCTTTTGTGCCCCAGAATGCTCCATATAAAGATTATTTTGCTTTGCATTTGACATACATTTCGTTTTGTCAACACTTATGGACAAATCTTATGATATTTAATAGACAGTGATAGACTTTTTATGCAGATATTTGAAAAATCCAATAGAATTAAAGAATTATAATACTACTGTATAATTGTATAGGATGTGGGGTGGGCGAATTATACAAATTATATCATTCTCCACTGCATTCTGTAGGATTTTAGGTCAGTTTCTATAGAACATCGTAAGTTTTATTCCTATAATGTTGTTTTCCATAAGGAAAAGAAAAATCATAGTTTTACAGAAAAATTAATAATTTAAGTGTCTTGACATTTCTTTTTGTAATTGCTTCCTTTATGTACCACAATAGATAAGTCTATAGGTCCCACAGCCACGCGTTTCTCTACTAAAAATCTAAACAGACATTTATGTGCATGATTTCGGTCTGCAACAAATCTGAAACAGAAATATGCACTGGAATCTGACATGCAAGACATTTCAGTTGCAGATTAGAAAGAATCAAAGTGGTCATTTATATGAATCACTGTGGATTAGCCTAGCTTGTGTTCATTTTTGAATTTGTACTCATCTTTTTACATCTTTTAAAATACAGAATTGAATAAACAAATTAATCCTGCCCAATCCGTATGTATTTTATGTCATTTAATGTTCAAAAAAACCAAATCCAGACATTTTTCAACATCATGACCTAATTTTGTCCATCATACTTTAGTACAAATGTATTCAGGAAGCCTCATAAACAATGATCTTTCAGCTGGCATCAGTTTGCAATCCATCACTATTAGCCATCACCATCTCTGCAGCATGAATCGATGTTACCGACATCCACATCCAATTAGCTGACTCCTTCATAGATTCTGAACCTTATGTCAATAAGAGATGACAATTCAGCACTCTTCCCCTGATTAGAAGAGTAGGTCATTTAAAAGGACACCATCGACTCGAAATCCAGGTCATTTCAAAAGCTAAGGTAATTTCAGGTACTTCTGAGACTCCCTGTCAATTATTATGTTTTACAATCCCATTTTCCTTTTGTTTTAAATTGTTTTCCCCATCCCTGTTACTTCGTGGAAGTAAGATCCACACAAACAGGGGAAAATGGCAAAGGTCTCAATGCTGCAATTACTTATTTACATATTTGAGTAGCTTCACACAATGAGATGACTCCTATGAGTAAAAGTCTTTGCAGGATCGGGACTGGAATGATTGTCTGTCTACAGGAGCCAATGAAACTGACGCCGTGCTTGCTGCTGTTACATGCACAAAGTAAAGAAACTGAACATTTCCATATTTTTCTCTTTTTCACTTATGGAAGCCAGTTATAACAATAGCAAGCAAAAAGTTCTGAGACAGAATTACAATATTAAAGTTGTTTCAACCACTCTTGAAGGCTTTATCTAACATACTTACAAGGTAAAGGACCCTGCCCAGTCTAAAATTGCCTTTTGAGCTGCGCAGCCACAATGGCTACTTGTTATCCTATAGCAGGGAACTTTGCCTTCAGAAGCGGCTGCATAAAGCCGATATAGGCTACACGCAAGTGCCTATGTCCTGTCCTCTCCAAAGGCAGAATCACTGATTGTGCTTAGCTCAACGGCTGTAGAAAGCAGTCATACCCTTGGAAGTGACATTAGAGGGTATCTTAGAAAGCATGCTGATGTGCCTCTCCTCTCACTTCACCAGGGAAGAATCTTGAAGGGCCTCTTCAGGCCCATGAAAAATATCCCAGTTGACAGCTTCACTCATGAACAGAGGTCAGCAAAGGAGACAGGGTTCCTTGGAGACTTTGCCCCGAGTGGGAAATAGAGGTGTTGGAGACAGCCCCATCCTCAGTTAGGTGATGCAGCATGGAGCCCACCCTCCACTCTGATTGTAGCAGGAGGCTTCCCTACCACCCATCATCAGAATATTGGGTAGAAGTGGAGAGGGACCCAGGCAAAGGTTTGTTTTGCGGATGCTGGTGTTCCCTCTGTCCTTCTACCTCTGCAGCCATACATGAGAGTTACTGCAGCTCTAGCCACTCCTGCACTCTCAGTTGTCCCACTGGGAAGGGCTGGGGAGAGGAAAGAGGAAGAAGGTGTTCCAGGATCATTTATTTACTGACCCATTTGCAAATGGCAGAGCAGGGATTTATTTTTCCCACTTTTGCACCAGGATGACCTGCCGAGTGCACGTTTAGTTTGCTTGGCCTGTTGAGGTTTTTGAGCTCCAGAAGACTTTGTAAAGTTTGGATTTGAATAGTGATAATGTGAAGGAGGACAAATGAAAAGGTTTTGCTCACAGGTGTGCTTTTCTTAAGGCAAAAGACTGCCCGCCTACTTGATGGAATAAGGTATTTCAACCATCAATAGATTTACCAAAACAAAATCACGTGCTTCCTTTTGCAGAGAGTTCAACCTCTGACAGTGATGAACTATGTATACTTCATAAAGAAAAAGCCTTCTTAAAAAGAGTGTAGACTGAAAGTGTGTTACAGTGGAGTCCAGCTAACATCCAGAAACAATATTGCATTCTACTTTGAAATAAAATCCAAACATTAAAAACCTGGGAATGAACAGTTAAGGGATCAAACCAGTTCTTCACCACACAATCCTTTCGCATTCCTCATTGCTCCACCAGATTAACATCATCCAGAGGACTCTTAATCTTCAATTACTCAACAAACATAACTTCTATTCTAACACAGAACTGCTTTCAGTGATCAAATCTAGTTCCTTGCAATCACAGTGAAACATCACACCTCAACTCCAGCCTCATTCTTACTCAGGTAAAAAACTCCTGTTATTGTCTTTACCGGCAGTATCCGAGAAACTGCAGGAGTTACGCGTCCAAGCTCCATTGCATTTTGAAGGGAGTTAGATGTTCAGTCCCATAAATAGCCTTGAAAACATGTCATCTTTAACACTTCAGGTATGATACATTAATCTTGCGGAGGGAAAAATTAAGATTTTGTGTTGGAACGAGGAATTGGGCATGTGTACAGGGGTGGTTCTGCATGTTTCAGAGTTGCAGGGTGTATGTTTGAACGGCAAGGTATGTGTGTTGAGGTTGGTGTGGTTGTGAATGTTGAATTAACTGGTGATTTTCTAGACTCGCTACTGTGCCATTAAGCCCTGTACTCATCCATGGTCATTAAGTGGTTCTAGTGCATCCATTAGACCACAGGCCTGTGATCTTATGGCAATGGGTTCCTTAGTATGTGCCCATTTGACCAAGAATCCTGAGTGATGTAGGCTCCAGAAAATCCCAGTACCTGTCGTCAGAGGTTGAAGTTGCAGCTCTCTAGGACAGCCTTGATGAAATCCTCCAAACAGCAGGTTAAGACTCATGTCACCTTATTTAAAACAAAATTTAATAAGAACAGAGAGACAGTCACACAATTTTATATACTGTAAGTTATAGACTATAACTATACTTGTATAATTAATAAACAGTTGTAATAATATCTTACATGTGTATATAGTGCTTTCTCCTTTTTCCCCCATTCTTGCCCACCCTGTCAGAAGCATCTCCCTCATGTCAAGTCAGCATCACAGAGACACTGCATCCAGTTCTTTATTGTCCCGCAATGTTTTTTGATGTTGAGTGTGTCACAATTTCGTTAAATCAGGCCTAGTAGTCGAGTTATGTTGGTATTTTAATACGTTAGTTTAGTCAGGGGCACCATTGGTGGGGAAGTGTAATAGTCTCAGTTCTCCGTGCAATGGCTACTATCTAACAAGCTCCTTTCTAGCTCTGGAGATAGGGAAGTTGGTAACTATCTCAAAATCTAGCACTTTTAATGCACCTCTGATTTTACCTACACCATAGTCATCTGAGAGGATCAAGGTGGCTAGCTCCTGGTTTCTGTGTCAATTCTTCAAAACCAGAGTTGTTAAATTGAGTCAGTCCCTGTCTGCCTTTAAAGTGACAGGATTTTTGCAGTCTTTGTATTGTTTCCTCTTGTCAGTATTTCTATTCTTTGTCAAACCTGAATCCCTGACAGACTAAGGCCAGTCTGTTACAGGAGTTTATAAACATTTGTTTAAAATTTTTCTTGCTTCCACATTGAAAAACAATTTTGTCTTTTTAGCACCCCAACATACTGAAAGACTTTTCTCCAGAAGGCTGACAGAAAAAAAATTGGAATTTAAACCAAGGCAGTCTGGAAATGTGAAGACCCAAAATATATTAAAAAATGTATCAACTTGGCCTACAGTTCCACATAATTAATCAATACAGTTACCTGTATTCTTCCTGAAATCCCACTCTTCTTCTGAGGAGAAGAGACTTAACTCCCTTGAGGTCAAGTGTGCCCTGACATTTTATTTACAGAGACTCAAACCCGTTGGAAAATCTCTGACTCTCTGTTGCCTTGGTAAAAGGATCATGGGGAGAAGCCATATCCTCACAGAGGATTTTGAAATGGGTTTCGAGATGCATCTTAGAACAATACAAAATAGTGAATCTTCCCCCTTCTGGGCATATCACAGCTGATTCCACATGGGCACAAGCTGCCTCTTCGGCCTACTTAGTGGACATTCCATTGAAAGACAACTGCGGTGTGACAACTTGGAGTTCTGTCCATACTTCCATGTTGTTATAGGACACTCTAACTCCAGCAGCAGCAGATGCAGCTGTAGGAATGGCAGTACTACAGACATCTCTGCAGCCTGTTTCCTCGTACCCTCTTCCAGTCTGAACACTGCGTGACAGTCCCCCACATGTGCAATATACACAGGGACCATCACTCGAAGAAGAAATGGAGGTTACTTGCTGCAACAGGAGGTTTTTTCTAGACGTGTGGTCCCTATCTGTATTCCACTACCCATCCTCTGTTCCCTCTGCTTTAGATCTGGTTGGGCTGTGGTAAGAGGAAGAACTAGAATGACCAGAGGAGCTAGCGAACAGGAGCGGCTAACAGGGGAGTTTCACAAGGGAGCTGATGGAGTGTGAGCCAGGGTGCTAGAGACGCTTAACATTCTTTAAACTTAAAGCCAAACACCCCCTGATAAAAACAAAACAACAACAACGGAACCAGCTGCAGGAGTAAAAAGATAATACAGACAGAAGTCCAGCAACAAAGTGGGAGCTATGCAGTTTATTGCACCCAAGGCAGCATGTATGATTATCTGCCCTATGGGCAGGTGGCATATATGTGCATTCGGTGCAAGGAGCTCCTGGCCCTCAGAGACCAAGTACGGCCTTTGGAGACCAGAGTGGCTGAACTGGAGGAGCTAAGGAAGACAGAGAGGTGTATAGATTAGACTTTCCAGGACACAGTAGACTGGTCCCACCCCTGTTCTGATAGCTGTTGAGGAGGATGAAAGTCACAGGAAAGGAGAACATCCAACTGGAGCAGAGATAAACTATCCCATAGTTGGGACCCTCCTTCCAGATGATGATGTGGTATCCTCTCGTACTGAGAATACCTCCTCGGGGAGGGAATTCCGGTTATTAGGAAAAGACAGGTATTAGTAATGGGCGATTCGATCATTAGAAACATAGATAGCTGGGTTTGTGATGACTGAGAGAACTGCATGGTGACTTGCCTGCCTGGTGCGAAGGTTGTGGATCTCTTGTTGCATGGAAACTTTTTTAAAATACCGTAATAGAGTCTCAACTTAAATGTGTAACCCAAATTAAAAAACATAGTAAGAGAACCAAAAAAGTGCCACCGTGGCTAAACAACGAAGTAAAAGAAGCAGTGAGAGGCAAAAAGGCCTCCTTTAAAAAGTGGAAGTTAAATCCTAGTGAGGAAAATAGAAAGCAGTATTAACTCTGGTAATTGAAGTGTAAAAATATAATTAGGAAGGCCAAAAAGGAATTTGAAGAACAGCTAGCCAAAGACTCAAATTTTTTTTGAGTACATCAGAAGCAGGAAGCCTGCTAAACAACCAGTGGGGCCACCAGACGTTTGAGATCCTAAAGGAGCACTCAAGGACGATAAAGCCATTGTGGAGAAACTAAATGAATTCTTTGCATTGGTCTTCATGGCTGAGGATGTGAGGGATAGTCCTAAACCTGAGCCATTTTTTTTAGGTGACAATTCTGAGGAACCGTCCCAGACTGAAGTGTCGTCAGAGGAGGTTTTGGAACAAATTGATAAACTAAACAGTAATAAGTCACCAGGACCAGATGGTATTCATCCAAGAGTTCTGAAGGAACTCAAATGTGAAATTGCAGAACTACTAACTGTAGTCTGTAACGTATCATTAAATTGGCTTCCGTACCAAATGCCTGGAGGATAATTAATGTGACTCCAATTTTTAAAAAGGGCTCCAGACGTGATTCTGACAATTACAGACTGGTAAGCCTGACTTCAGTACTGGGAAAACTGGTTGAAACTGTACTAAAGAATACAATTATGAGACACATAGATGAACATAATTTGTTGGGGAATAATCAACATGGTTTTTACAAAGGGGAATCATGCCTCACCAATCTACTAGAATTCTTTGAGGAGGTCAGCAAGCATGTGGACAAAGGGGATCTAGTGGATATGGTGTACTTAGATTTTCAGAAAGCCTTTGACGAGGCCCCTCACCAATGGTTCTTAAGCAAAGTAAGCAGTCATGGGATAAGAGGGAAGGTCCTCTGATGGACTGGTAACTGGTTAAAAGATAGGAAACAAAGAGTAGGAATAAATGGTCAGTTTTCAGAATGGAGAGAGCTAAATAGTGGTGTCCCCCAGAGGTCTGTACTGGGTCCATTCCTATTCAATATATTAATAAATGATCTGGGAAAAGGGATAAATAGTGATTTGGCAAAATTTGCAGATGACACAAAATAGCTCAGGATAGTTAAGTCCCAAGTAGACAGCAAAGAGCTACAAAAGGATCTCTCAAAATTGGGTGACTGGGCAACAAAATAGCAGATGACATTCAGTGTTGATAAATGCAAAGTAATGCATATTGGAAAACGTAATCCTAACTATACCTATAAACTGATGGGGTCTAAATTGGCTGTTACCACTCAAGAAAGAGATCTTGGAGTCATTGTGAAAAGTTCTCTGAAAACATCCACTCAATGTGCAGCGGCAGTCAAAAAAGCGAATAGAATGTTGGGAATCATTAAGAAAGAGATAAAATATCATATTGTTTCTATATAAATCCTTCACAAGCAGGCAAGTGTGCCATACTGTATCATATGCTGCTGTTAGATCGATGAAAACAGCACCTGTTTTCAAGTTTCTCTGGAACCCATGTCAATGAATGTGGTCAGCACGAGTACTTGGTCGCATGTGCTATGGCCTCAGCGAAAACCGGCTTGGTCAGTGCTCAAAATTCTCTCCACGTTGGGTAATATGTGCTGTAGGACCAAGCGCTCCAGTGCCTTGAAGCACTCGAACAATAATGATATGAGACACTAGCTTGATGCTTGACTTGGGTCCTTTCCATTGATGACCCGGGTGAAGAATTTCACAACCCAAAGTTGAGCATGGGGGCCAAGATTTTTCAGGAATTCTGGAGATATGTTGTCATAGCCTGCGGCTGTTGCACACTTGATGCTACCCAGTGTCTATTCCAGCTCAGTTACACTGAATGGTTCTGGGCAGCTTCTGATCTGGTGTACATGTTTAAACATATGCCATTCGTTCCTCACTTGTCTTCGCACCTGTTTCTCCAAAGGTGCTCTGGCCACTTTAAGTAGTGTCTGGCTACAATGACCTTTTTAAACCACCAGCTGCAAGTTTGCATCACGTCACCCATTATGGTCTCATCCACCACGCCAGGATGTCAGGATGAAAACACTTTGGCGAGAGGAATGGATATCTGTTATAATCCCCAACCAATCCCACATCGTTGACCCCACAATTTGCCTGCCTAGTTTTGATCTGTCCTGTCACCAGTGGTCCCTGTTGAACAGGTTCCAGACCACGGAAGGTCTCTGTACAGCCAACCACTATTGCTGGGGCCTTTGTGACAGCCCTTTGTGCAGCTGCAGCGCAACACAGACGATGACACACATTGTTGATGAATGCCTGCTGACTAGGTTCAGTGGTGGCCTAGGAGAACTGCATCATGCCACTAAAGACGCTATCGCTTGGCTAGATGACTATGCACACGCTAAATGAATTAAATAGTTAAAAAAAGAACTAGATAAATTCATGGACGATAGGTCCATCAATGGCTATTAGCCAGGAATGGGCGACGGGATGGATCACTTGATGATCACCTGTTCTGTTCATTCCCTCTGGGGCATCTGGCATTGGCCACTGTCGGAAGACAGGATACTGGGCTAGATGGGCCTTTGGTCTGACCCTGTATGGCGTTCTTATGTTCTAACTGGAACGGTGTCAACCCACATTGCCTCTGATACCCTCAGTCAGGTGCATGATGAGAGCTGCTGTGCATGTGTGGGTCAATGTACACTGCATTTGTTGAAATGCCCAACTTGGGCATGGTCTGCGCATGCGTACTCAGGTGTGGAATACAGGTAGGAACCACAAATCTCTAAGAACTTCCAGTTACAGCGAGTAACCTCCATGTACATATCACCTGCCCATTTTTTAAATAGGGCAATTCAGAATGTTTGATAATCCATTATCACTGCTACTTGCCAGGTGTTCTTAAAGACTTACACTTCACAACTGCAATATCCTCACAGTGTGCACTAAGACAGGGATGCTGTGTATGATGGAAACCTTGTCAAGCCAAGGGGTGCAGCAGCACCTTCTGCCCCACAAGTTCCAGCACCTCTGCACTAATGTGTGAGTTTGTAAGGGAAAGTAATCGTAAACAGCAGATGTCCAGAAAGTTTTTGATGACATTTAGTGACAGTGGTTACAAACTGAAATAAGGTAAACATAAGGTTTAAATGTGATTTAATTCATTGATTAAAAATTCATTAGACCATTTAGCCACTGAATAACATTAATCATTTTAATAGAGAGCCCAATCTTTAAGTCTCAGTTTGGACAAAACTCTCCCCCTGAATTGAATCCAGTTTTTGCCTGTGTAGGCAATACATTTAGGCCATGTGGTTTACTGTCCGTATTTGGCCATTTACACATTAAGCTCTTAGCGCAATCTACAGTAGTCGTCTTCCTTATTTTACTTGGTATTTATTTCCCTTTGTGTGCTATTTTAATTCATTCATGTGCATGCCTGTAGGTTCTATGCACTGACAACATCCCTAGCAAATTCAGTGAAGCTAAGACCTTTTCAAAATTAGATTTTAATGCAGATATGGAAAATGTGTTCCTTCATGGACAAACTATGATACTAAAACTTTATTCTACTTTGATCTTTGCATAAAATGTCACTGGCTGTTCCATACGTAGAATATGGTCTTGAATCATCAGTTTCTTCAGTCTGTTTCACTTTTAATCAGAGTTGGTTACCACTGACTGTAGTGAGATTATATATTTTTTCATGGGTATGTGTGTGATACACATTGATTTATATACTGAACTCATTCATAAAAAGGCTTCAGGTGCAAAAACACTGCCATCCCAATTACATGTGAAAACATTCTGTGTCATAGTTTTGTGTATAACTTCCAAAGACAATGGCATTTAAATAAGTAGCACGGTGGATGGTACAAGAAGTGATAGATGGTAACATGAATGCTGGTTGGTTTTAGAGACGTCCTATACTTGTAGACTTGGAATAGGAATAAAAACGGGGAAGCTCACACTCAGGTGTGAAGTCCAGTGGCAAAATTCCAATTGACTTCATGTGATGAGTAAATTCTCTCATGGGGGTAGAGAGCGCCACACCAGCAGCTCTTTTTAAACTGAGAGGCTCTACTAGGGCCATATTGACAATCACTGGCCTAAACAGAATCAGAGAAAACTTAGTATTTGTACTCTCTAGAAATGTTTCTTTCTCTGCAGAAGCAGCATTTCAGTCCATAATCTATAATTGAGTTTCCTGAAAAGAAGTATGTAATAGCTACACATTAGGAGGGTCTTTCTTTCACCTGGTGGGTGTTATAACCTGGATTAATCAGGCTGTCCACTCCTGGGACCAAATCTGCTGACTGAGATTCAGCGGATGCTAGGATGGTAGCTAAGGAACTTCTTCCTTGCCATCTGTTCAACCGTAAGATTTAAAAATAATATGAGACAGTTCTTCAGGTTTGATGGGAGATTTCTGCCACAGGAGCTCTACCCATCATCCCTCCTGAATTTTCTGTAATCCCTGGTGACCTTTGAGGAAGGAGTTGGGAAAAGAGGACATTTACAGCCTTCTTCATTGATAGTGTAGCATAAAAAGACATCAATAGAGAGTTCTGTTAGAGGAGCAATATTCTCCCTCAGAACTCTGAATGGTCAAGTTCCATCAATCAGCCCCAAGGATGGACCATCAAAAAACTTCTCTCACCTTGACTGGTGAGGTGTGCCCCAACCTTGACTTGCATGACTGATCCATGGATAAAATTTTACATAGGTAAAATTTCCAATTTCTCCAGGCTGATAAGTATAAAGGGTTGGGGGGTGTGTGTGATATGGTGGGACTACTTACAATGGCATGTAGCCAGTCTGTAACTATTAGCAGCAAATATCTCCAACAGCTGGTGATGGGACACTAGCTGGGGAGGGCTCTGAGTTACTACGGAGAATTTTTTCCCAGATGTCTGGCTGGTGAGTCTTGCCCACATTCTCAGGATCTAACTGATCATTATAGTTGGGATCAGGAAGGAATTTTCCTCTGGATCAGATTAGCAGAGACCTTGAAGATTTTTCGCCTTCCTCTGCAGCATGGGGCATGGGTCACTTGCAGATTTAAATTAGTGTAAATGGTGGATTCTCTGTAACTTGAAATCTTTAACCCATGATTTGAGGACTTCAGTAACTCAGTCAAAGGTTAGGGGTCTATTACAGGAGTAGGTGAGCGAGGTTCTATGGTTTGCAGTGTGCAGGAGGTCATACTAGATGATCACGATAGTCCCTTCCGACCTTAAACTCTGATTCTTGCTGCTCTTGACCACAATGCCACATATACGATTACTTCTGGACTGGGCTACTAATGACTGTATAATTGTTATTCATTCCCTTTAAAGACTGAGCGTACAGTCCATGGGACTATTTAGTGCTTAAAGTTATGCATGTGCTTCACTGGATCAAAGCCATGGTGCTCAGGACCTTCCAGATTGAATCTCTTCAGGCTAAAAGAAAAGAATTACAGTAATGTGGCCTTATTAGACTAAACAGAGACTATAAAATATCTGGTGGTGTGCCTCATTATTAGATTGTAGAAGAAGCATTTAGATAAGTATTTACTGGCCATATGTATGTTATTGTATAACAGATGTATCTCTATAGTTAAAATCTAAAATGATCGTGTTTCTGTGACTTAAGTGAACATTTATTGCACAAGTCCAAATCTCCAGAGACTTTTCATATTACAGCTTGCTGACAGGCAACTCCACAGCATGATGTACTAGGTCTTTGATCTTAGATGGTGTTGTCATGGTAGACATCTATCATTGCCCTGGGAAGCCAAGTCTCAGCTGGATATACTCATTCTAATGAGGGATGTTACCAAAGCTTTAGACCTATCAGTGCACTAGCTGCAAAGAAGTCAGCATCTGGCCTTTTCATAAATCATTGGTTAGGTGCTAAAAGGAACAAGAAACCAGGATACACTCTGTGTGATAGTGAACCTTTTCATGTTACAATTCCAAAATATGGAGGCCAAGCCAAGCCACGAGTCAGTGTGTTCACGTAGCTGTTTACTGTCCTCTACTAAGGCAATCAATATAAGTAATAATTTGTATAAAGCTGTATTTACAGACCTGTGTTCTGAACTGACAAACAAAAAAGACATAATTCTAACAAAGTCTGAGCACGGTACAGGAGTGTCTGTTGCTTAAATGTTAACCTAAAATTTTATCAAAACGTTATGCAGGTTTTGGGCTGTGTCTGTAGTCTATATCTTGACGAGAATAACAAAGAGATTATGCAGACTGTAAAAGCTGGAGAACTAGGTCTCAATTTGGAGAATAAAAACAAACTGGTTCGGGGATTTTCTTGTTGTTTACCATTACATATACATAAAATATGATTGTATATACGGTAGGTAGAAGATTAATGCATCAGTCACCAAGCAAGTTGAGGAAAACAGAATTTCTGTTGAAAAATATTAGTAACTCCTCGACTTCATTATTTTTACATATAAGAAGGAATAATGATAGAAACAAAGCCTTCCTTTTGTTGCAATGAAGAAAGAATAGTACATAATATATTGGATTCTGAAGTGAAAAATAGACTTTCTGATGTAAGAAATAATGATAAATCCCTTATTCCCAGAAGCAGAGAATAGATAGATATGACTATTCAGAATTTCTCATTCTCTAGGCAAGCTATAATGTTTTGGTTTTGCAAGTCAATGTATTCTTTGTTACTGAAATGTGTGGTGAAAGAGAGAGAATATGTAGAGGAAATTATAAAAAAAGAAACTTCTTTCTGTCTGACATGTATTTAATGGTGGAACATGCCTCTTAATTTTTTGTGATTATTTTCTTTTGTTGTGGTTTATACTATGCCATCACAAGCACATCGGTTGTTCTCAGCTAATATCTTTTAAAAAAACAAACCCAAACATTTGGTGCTAAATAATGTTGTCTTTCGTTTCACACATTGGAGCACACATATGAACATGATCTTGGAGTAAACATGACTTTGTATTCTTCTTAAATATTCATTTTGCAGTTCTAAGCCATTTTTCTGCCACTGCGAATGTAGGGTCAGATCCTCAGCTGGTGTAAATCAGTGCAGTTCCACTGCATTCACGCCAGTTGAGAGTCTAGCCCTTAACTTCTGTTCCATATGTGATAACTAGCTTATTTGCCAGCTGCAGGCCAAGTCATAACATTTGGGGCTAGATTATAAGAAGCCCCTATCTATTTTCACTGCCTCCCTGCTTCTCTTCACATGGCTGTGTCTGGAGATGCTGTGAAGGGCTCAGAGAGAAGTTGGGTCTATGTCTCCATTTGTGCCCAAACTCAGTGCGTGGGCAGGAGCACTCTCCTCCATTCTGATCCCCACCCTCTTTACAGGCATAAATCACAATCTGCCTGATCTACAGTCTTCCCAGTGCTCTTCCCGGGATGGCGTCCCCCCTGCCTCCTCAGCCATAACCTCAGTCCTTGACCCTTCCTTGAATGTGACCAGCTAATCAGTGGAATCAATGCCATCTTTGGCAGTAAGCACTGATTCCACATCAGCCATGGGCTTCTGCTGGACCATACATCAAGCTTGTTGGGTTGGAGGCATGGGGTCAGGTAAGACCTTTCTTATACAGGTCTAGTTTTGGAGTGTGTTTTCTCATTCTGCATCTTAGTGTATACAATAATAAATGGTCAGATGTTGGGGAGGGAGTTTAAAACAAAATTGCAAAAAGCAAAACTGAGCTAGCCACTAAACATCTCATTTACATGTTCCCCTCTTCACTGGTGCCATGCTCCAAAGGAATCTCATGATTGATATGACATCATGAATGACAATCTGTGGCAGGGCTGGATGGGATGCGGGGTAAAGGAAAAGAGTTTTCGGGTAATGCACCAAATGCTGCTCTTTTGAGGCAGTCAGCACAAACTTCAGCTGAAGGCTGTGCCAGGCAACCAAAGCACACTCCTCCTTTAAATCAGAAGTGACTTCCTTTAGCCATCTCTCCATTGGTGACCCCTACCCTATTTTCTGTTAGACCAGGATTTAAGGTTTAAGATATGAAATCTATTTTAAAAAAGATCTGACAAAATGTGCACCATTATCCCAAAGCGTTCTCTCTCAATGGTTGGAAGCTCTTGTGAGCTCTCTCTGCTTTAAGAGGGGAGAGTTTTATGGGTCTCCTCTCTTCTCTGCAGAAGGGTACTAATGGCATGCCCACCTCTGGGTCAGTTCATTTAGCTAAATCCTCTTGAAGACGGTGTACTCTACTGATTAGAAATCAGTCTTCTGGGCCAGGGAGCAGCATGTAAAATCTGTGATTACATGGAATGTCATCGATCTTGCAGCTGGAGACTTGTTGCATGGATAATTCCTGGATTATGACAGGCTAAAAGAAAGTGTCTGACATGGGGGAAGAACGTAGAGCATTTTCAAACATAGCCAGATAATCTCCCTCAGCTTGCTGTGTTCAAGGAGATGCTTTTGCAAACCTCTGAGTTTAGTTGAAGAATAATGGGCAACCAGGATCCAGGACTCCACTGTGCTAGGCTTTATACATACACCGAGCAAGAGGCAACTGCTGGTCCAAAGAGTTAACATTCTAAGAAGAGTGAAGCCAGTCAGTCTAGAAAGTAGCTGTGTGTGAAGAATGCAAACTTCTCATGTTGTTACTGGTTAGGATGAAACTGCATGTTGAATTTAAATACTAGGGTATCAATTCTGACCCCATTGAAGTCAATGAGAGTTTTGCTGTTGACTTTAGTTAAGCCAGAATTTCACCCTAGAGATTTAACAGTAAACCAGCCTTTGGTCCAGGAGTTTGTACATTACTTCTGGACCAATGGCAATAAATCTGAGCAATGCCAAGGGACCAGTGGGAATTGCAAGATCTATATCCAGCAAATGGCTAGGATTTTTAGATTTCCACTGGCACACCAAATTCATCTCTAGTCTTGGCAGGTAGCCAGATACTGGACAATAAAATGTAGTTGTTTTAAATACCATCTTTCTTCTTCACTTTAATTTGGACATGATTTTTTATAACCGCTGTTGTGAACCTCTTTAGAAATTGATTCTTTTACTGCTAGAAGGCATCTTGAAATCCTAGTTTTTAAATACTATAAGGCATTAATCCCTAACTCCAGCAGTTCATGAAATGACAGCTGCTAACATCATATTACAAATAGTGTTTGTGGGATGGAGGGGGAGAGGGATAAGATGGTTTAAAAAGATATGATTTAAAGTCCAGTATATTATAACTTCTCCTGGCTAGAAACACTTTGGCCATATGAAAACTCTCAAGATCTGTAAGAATTTTTCAAGAATGTGTTTGAAAAAAAAAATAAAAAAAATCCAGTACCAGCAGAACTATGATTAATGCTGTTTTTGATATTAATCTTCCAAAATAGTGAACCATCCCAGTATTGTATGTTCACATCATTACAGAAATCGCCTTACTGCTCTGCCTGGAATTTCGCTGCAGCCTTTCCACTGAAAAATTCCTCCAGTAGTTTGTTTAGTAACAGTATATTTCAGTTTGCAGCATACTGTACAGCTTTAAAGTTACAAGTGGAGACCACGGACAGATTTTAATGTTGTCTTTGGTGGTTCGGAAACCTAAGCATCTCTCCATTTACTTTCTCTGTTTATTTTCTTTTAAAATGTAATACTCAAGTATTCAAAAAGAGGTAGGAAATGCATGTTTACAGTCATTCCTGCTCAATTGATAGCACTGTCATTCATTTGTAAATGAGAAGATCATGGATATGTATCTAAACATTTCTTTGTCTGAGGTCTCAGGAGTGAAATTCACTGAGTGCAAAGGAACAGGGGTACTTGTGGCACCTTAGAGACTAACAAATTTATTTGAGCATAAGCTTTCATGGGCAAAAACCGACTTCATTGGATGCATGCAGTGGAAAATACAGTAGGAAGATATATATATATATATATATACACAGAGAGAGAGAGAGAGAGAGACACACACACACACACACACACACACACACAGAACCTGAAACAATGGGTGTTGCCATACACATTATAAAGAGAGTGATCAGTTAAGCTGGGTTTCAGAGTAGCAGAGAGCAGAGGGTGTCATCTAAGGGCTGGTCTACACTACGGGGGAAAATCGATCTCAGATACGCAACTTCAGCTATGTGAATAACGTAGCTGAAGTCGAAGTATCTAAGATTGAATTACTCACCGTCCTAACGGCGCGGGATCGATGTCCGCGGCTCCCCATGTCGACTCTGCAACTCCGTTTGGGATGGTGGAATTCCGGAATCGATATAAGCGCGTTCGGGGATTGATATATCGCGTCTAGATGAGACGCGATATATCGATCCCCGAGCAATCGATTGCTACCCACCAATATGGCGGGTAGTGAAGACGTAGCTTAATGCTAACTCTAACCCTGTTCAGGGAGGTAGGAGGGAGAAGTTCCCAAGCAGTTGAACCTCTACTCATCCTGCTGTGTGGCTCCAAATTTTAGGATGGCAGCTGAAGACAGGCTGGTTTGGGGGGAAGTGCCATGTTGAAATCGAGTGTCCCTACATATGGTGCGTAGGTATGTGTGTGAAGAGGGACTATCTGTTATTCTAGTCTGTAGGCTTGATTAGTGACTATGGAAGGTGGCCTGTCCTCAGGTTGAAATATGAGTGAATTGCATTCAGCCCAACCCCTGCTTATTTGTCTTAGTTCTTAGTCCTTCTGTCCATTTACTTAGGCATTGTGCAGGAACTTACAGCTGTATGCAGAAAGCACGCAGTATAAACTGAAATAACTATGCCATGAAGTACATGGCATCTCAGTTATTAATCTTGTCTGACAATTTTTGTCCTCAGTTAAACCAGCAAGTTTTTTTTAATTGAACAATACCATTAACACTTTTTTGCACAATTCTTACTATATAGACTTTAAAAAGGCTTAATATATGTAAACAATCCATATCAGATATTAAATGCTTAAATGCATAATAATGAAATTTACAAATAGCCATAAATTTCTACCAATTAGCAAATAATTAGTATGTACGGTAGTAGTTTGTAAGGCCCAAAAATAGTTCCATGATCATAAACCGTTACTTCAGTACTGGCATGTGTATTACAATCAGCAGCATTCAGCATACTGTTATATACATTAGTGAAGTTTTGTAGATGCTTATTTTACAAAAGGAGGACTAATAAATTAAGTTGCACTGCAGCAGGCAGATGCCTGATACTAGTGGTCCACCATGGTTGGTCAAATCAATAACACACTTTTAATTTATGATGATGTAGTTAACCACAAGCACGCACACCCCCAAGGGCCGCAATTCCCATTTGCTGGCCACAAAACAGCCTCTTGGTTTATCTCGGCATCCGATTGCAATTAGCATCATATAGGCATGGCTAGGCCGCCATATCACTCATTGTTAAAGTGTATTATTTAGAAGTATTGTTAAATACGTGCTTATGTCTTGGGGCATTATATATATATGTCTTTTATGTTTTGATAATAACTCTTCAAAAATTATCATTTATATTGTCTGCCTTCCCAGAAAGCTGCCGGGAGGGGGAAAGGGTGGTTGCAGTTTTTTCTACTGAAAAGTTGGAGCTTAGTTTTTGTTTTCCAGGGGACGAGGAAAAGATCAGGGCTTTGGAGCTGTACTCCAGCTCCAGGCAAAAACCTGCAGCTCCACTGCTCCAGAGCTGCTCCAGCTCCGGGCTCCACTCCAAAGCCCTGGAAAAGATTACCCAAGTTTTCTCCCCGTTTACTCCTCCTTACAGTCAATGTATATTGCTAGGATCTTTCTTTCAGTGCCCCAAATTCTCAAGAGGCTGATTTTGCTGCCTCAAGAGCCTGGGCAGATGCAGTCGGATGTGGGTACCAATGATGCCAGCATCTGTTACCGAAGGGTTGTTAGGTCCCTGATTGAGGAACTGTTTATTGGCATGGACAGACTTGCTAATTATTGTACAGTCCCTTTCCATAGGAAAAGTTAGTTTTCTTCTAGGGGGGGAAATTCTCAGCACCGTTGTGATGAGGCAGCTCCTACAATTAAAGTCAGCTGACATTTATTCTGGAAAGACTACAAATATGGCAGTGTTATTCAAGTGCTGCTTTCTGATCTTTATTAATTATTTAAGATGCTTTACTAATGTTCAAATCTATCCTGGCACAATACAGTGGGAAATGGTGTGTGTGATCCATAGCTTCTAACACTATCAGTTGTGATTTGTCTCTTTTCCATTAAGAGACATATAGCTAATGCTTTCCCATGATTTAACAAAGGCATAACCAAAGCTTGTTTTTAAATGTTTCTCTTGATACCATACATTTCTGGACTTTCAAAGGGATGTTTTTTCAACAGGAGATTTCAGTAGATGGCACCAGCCTTACTGATCTGTTTTTTTATTTCACAGAAGGAAGACTTTCCCAGCACATCTGTCTAATCCGTCCAGTTGTTTAATCAGCCAATCGAGAGCTACTTTGGTAAGTTACCTGGTTGCAGGCTAGCAGTGATAACTGACTAACAGTTGCAAATATAAAGTTAATGGCTTTTGTTTTGCTTTTTGTTTTATATAGAAGTTTAAGCTTATGATCTGACATATCACCTTTTTCTTCTGGAATAATCATCATGTATTGGTGAATATGTATTTGTAGATAGTATTGTATGGAGATTTTATGTAGAACTGAATGAGAAAGGATCAGTGAATTGAGACAGAGGCAGTTTCCAGGTAGTCGGGACTCTCATCGTACAGAGCTTTATAAAACAATGCCAGTAGCTTGAATTGCACCGGGAAGTGAATAGGCAGCCATTGCAGATATTCTGTATTCCCCATGGTTGACGCTGATGAACTGGTGGGCACCTGCATTCTGCAGCAGCAGAAGTTAGAGTAGCTGCCCCAGCCAGACGTGAGGAAATCTCATGGCAGTAGTCAGAAGGTCGGGATGGTGTGGATGACCACCTTGGAGGGAGAGGTTTAATTATGAAGCGGATGGAAAACCATGCTGGGCACCAGTGCTGCCTGTGGAGCCATTGAGGAGTGAAAAGCGCTCTCTTTGCAAACTGCCATAACAAAGGGAGGGCACTACCCCTCAATAAATAGGAATGCAACACAACTAAGGCACCTCTCCAGCTTTCTCTCGGTTCATACTGACCTGAGTACCTGCCTTGTGAAAGCTGAGCTAACAAAGGCCCAACCAAATCATCCATCCAGTTCTGGCTGAGACAGACAAAGTCCGTAATTAAAGGGGTGGTTGTGACTTTATGAACCAGTGACCCCACAGTGAACATCATGAAACTATCAGGATGACAAAACCCATGGGACTAATAAATGTTGACTACTTGGCCTGTGTCTGGAAGAGCTCTAATTGCCTAGTCTCTCTATGCCGGTCGCAACGGGAACCAGAGATTTCAAGCACCCAGACAGATCTCTTTGGTCTGCTGTGACTTTATCTCATAGCAGCATTACTCAACCTGCTCAGTCACCTTCCAGTATCTGTTGCAGGGGAACAGCTGCCTGGCCAGGAAAAGACTCCCAGGACAAAGTGTAAATCCCATTTATTACCTCTAAGTGTCCATAGCCAGGGAGAGAAGAAATCCAGGATATTAAAAAAGAATTAGCCACCTTTCCTGATGGTTTCCAAACCATACCTGCATCTCTCTCTACATGCTGAATAGCCAGGTGCCCTATAAACCCAACCCACTCATGAAATTGTTTAGATTGGTCCTGATTAATCTAGTAGAATTAGGAAGAGTCTCAGTAGTCACCACCACTGCCCTAACATGCAGACACTCTTTCCCCCAGGAGATGCCTACTCTGCCTAAACATTCTAGAATGCAATGATTAGTCCCATCAGAACCCTGGTCCAAATGGACCCTCCTCTGCTGGTTCCTAACCAGTCCAACAAATCTCTGACTCCTGTCGCGGTGATGACGATGGTCCTAAATATGGCTTTCTGCCCACGCGTATTTTGCTGGAGACTCCAGACAAAGCTGAAAGCTTTGGAAAACAGGTGTTGAAGGAGGGAAGCCAATGGAATAAGACCCCCTTCCCACACTCATGAAATTGTTGGCCACACAAGTATCCTAGTACCAAATCCCTCTCATTTCACATCCCCATCAATGAGTCTACCAGAAAATACCAACCTCCTCTTTTCCACCCATGCCTTCCAAACAGTGGAAGTGATACTCTGCACTTAAATCAGGGATAGGAAGGATTGAAGAAATATATCCTTTTCCTGGAAATACAGCTGGGACTGCGGTGCAACAAACCCCGTTATTCTCACAGAAGTTGTGAATGGATGAATTACTTCCAAGAGATAAAGTAGCCAGCAATGGCCCAGCCACTGTGGAACAGCAGTCAAAGTCTTTCTTTGAATTCAGGTAGGATCTGATGAAACACACCCCTTCCAGAAACCAGATGAATAGCAATGAATGAGGCTCTAGTGGAGCAGTGAACTTCACTGGAATCCAGGGGTGTTCTTGTTTAAATGACAGAGAGCAGATGAGATGGGCAGTACTGCTTGCTGAATATCCATGTGCTATTCTTCATCTTTTCCTGAGTAGAAAATGCACCACTTCAGCCTGTCCATCCAGATTACCTCTCAGAATCATTGGCATTGTAGGTGATTGATAATTTTCCTGTAGCATTCTGAAGGTTAGAAAAATGCATGGATACCCAGGAATGCCAGAATAATGGGGAAGAAGGAGGGGAGGTAATAAGAAAAAAACATGTTGATTGCCTTTCAAGGCAAAATGTATACACTTGCATTCACATTCTTAGTGGCACTTACATTTTCCAATGTGATTGTGCTGCATTTCTGTGTATTGTAATATTTTAACATTTTGAATTGGTGGGACTTTGCATTTTGATAAGTTTCTAATAAATGACAATTATTAAATGTTGATTTCAGTATTTCAAATGGCAATGTTAGAGCATAATTGGTAGCAGTGGGTTGCAGTTTCTCCTACACAAGTGACAATCAATAGCATCTGTCATATTAGTCCTTTATTATTATTAATTTTTTGCTTTCATTAACACCCACAGTGCACTTCTGCTATATGAACAAATAGGAATTCACGTTCCTTGCCCTGGGGAGCCTGCGATCTAACTAGACATGTTCAAGATCAGACATGTAGTCCACGTATTAGAACTAGAAAAATTATAAGAATCCAAATGACCAGTGTTCTCTTCTAATCACTACCCTTCCCCTCTCTTCCCCCCACTAAACTATATTGGACTAATTAATATCCACTTACAATTTGTGTTCCTTTTCCAGTACCTATTCTGCTACTGCCAGAGTTATTTGGTTTTCATGTGGATCTGCAGCTCTGTGAATAACACTTTCAGAAGTACCTAAATGAATTTAAATCTCACTGACTTGCAATTTCAGTCATGTAGGAAGTTTTGAAAATTTTACTCTGTGACTATTTGGAAATCAAAAGAAGTGTTTTTTTTCCCCCACATCTGGTAAATATTTCTGACACTTCAGATTTTTCTCTTTTTCCTTTGAAGGCCATAACTATATAGCAGTTGAATAGACTAGATTTATCTACATAGTCTCTTAGAGATTGAAAACCTGAAATCGTTTGAATAACTCTTCTAACACTATCACCTTCAAAGATAGGACTTCAGTGAATATCTCCAATTTTGACATCGCCTCCCCATCAGAAGAGACTGGGTAGATGCGCAATAACCTATGCTAAAGTTTGCAAACAAATTGCAGAAGCTCAGAAAAGCAGGGAGTTATAAAGAACAAACTGCCATTCTCTATGGAGTTCTCAATAGTGTTGAAATAGGCAAGTCACAGGAAGGAGGAAAAAAGGAGTCAGAAGTAAGATTTCTTCTTCAAGGGTAAACTAGGCAGATATAATTCTTTCTGGAGCATTTTTTTTAGGTACATAGGTAGATACATGCTGCTTGTTGTTACTGGCTTGTGTGGGTGGTTCTTAGATCGGAATTTGGCCCTAATTATTTACAATTCAGATTATCAAAAGTGATTCTATTTGACTAATTTTTTAAAATAGAAACTATGTCTAAGAAATAGAAATGGAAGGTGTGTCTGAATCCGGTGCTATCCCTTTAACAATGTTTTGGGACCCAGGAGGACCAAATTTAATGGACTGCGTAAGCAATCTTGATAACCATTACTGAGGAGGAAGTAGCTGGTTTTGACATTTTTACACTCTCCAGTTTCTTAACATGACACCTCGTTTGAACATCCCCTGTGTTGAGATAGGCTTTTGTCACTGACAGCAGCACCTTCAAAGTGTAAAAACCTGCCAAGGAGACTCACTCCTTGCTCTTAGAGTTGATATGGCTACTTCAACTTTTCATGTTCTGTATGTATATGTATCTCCTTACTATATGTTCCATTCTATGCATCTGAACAAGTGAGCTGTAGTCCACGAAAGCTTATGCTCAAATAAATTTGTTAGTCTCTAAGGCGTGTGACAGACCCAAACCAGTGGGGTACAGGAGTCTGGTAGAGGGCAAATATACTGGTCACTGGATGAGTAGTTTTCAGTTCCCTGAGTGACCAGAGCAGGGGCTGCACTAGAGTAATCAGGAACCTGCTAGAACCAATTAAGGCAGATTAGAACACCTGCAGCCAATCAAGACAGGCTAATCAGGGCACTTGGGTTTAAAAAGGAGCTCACTTCAGTTTGTGGTGGGTGTGTGAGGAGCTGGGAGCAAGAGGCACGAGGAGCTGAGAGTGAAAGGGTGTGCTGCTGGAAGACTAAGGAGTACAAGCGTTATCAGACACCAGAAGGAAGGTCCTGTGGTGAGGATAAAGAAGGTGTTTGGAGGAGGCCATGGGGAAGTAGCCCAGGGAGTTGTAGCTTTCATGCAGCTGTTACAGGAGGCACTATAGACAGCTGTGATCCACAGGGCCCTGGGCTGGAACCCGGAGTAGAGGGTGGCCCCAGGTTCCCCCCAAACCTCGCAACTCCTGATCAGACACAGGAGGAGTTGACCCAGACTGTGGGGAAGATCACTTAGGTGAGCAAATCTGCCAATAAACGCAGGACCCACCAAGGTAGAGGAGGAACTTTGTCACAGGTGCCACAAGTACTCCTGTTCTTTTTGTGAATACAGACTAACATGACTGCTACTCTGAAATCCTTGCAGTAGGGGACTAGTAATTAGTAATCAAATATGCAACACTGCATCACAGCTGAGACCTGTTCAGAAGAATAATTAGGTCCATGAAAATATTAGAAGCAATGACAGATATTTAAGGTTGATGTTATTACAGGAAGCCTTCGCATACGAGTTTATTGCTTAGTTTGTTTAAAAGGTTTAATTTCACCTGTTTTATGTCTGATGCTCTTTTGCTTGTTAACTGCCACCCTGTAAATTGAAGGCAATGAATGAACGATGCTGTGATACATTATCAGTGTTACAGCATGGATTGCCTACCAAGAGCTGTCACAGTGTTGATACAGCCAGTGCCTTTGCTTAGGAAGACTAAATTTATCACCTTACTGTGTAATTTTTCTTTCCTTAACTTGAGCCTGGGATCTTGTGTCTCTTTTTTATAAATGGTCAGAGGTTTGGAAGATTTTTCTCTCCTCCCACCCCCCCTTTTTTTTTTTTTTTTTGCTCTAATGTGTAGTGGTTCATTGTTCTAAAGCAAAAACAGATGTGCCATTTTCTTAAGATGGTGGTTGGGAGATGCTACCTGGTAATGTAGTGTCTGTCTTTCTGTCTTCCTTCCTTTCCCCCAGACCTTGATATACTCAGCTTCAAGCAGTGATTGGGATTCTGGTTGCAGAGCTGGAGGCGGTTAAGTACTTTACAAAAGTCTCTAGAGGGAGAAGGAACCAATGTCTTGCCCCTTCCAGCTAACTATGGAATTACCAAGGTATTGGCTGAATCTCAGTTTCTTATAGCCAGAGGTAACAGCCACGGGAAAGGAAGGAAAGGTGGTTTAAAGTGGGCCAAATTTGCAGAGTTTGAAGAAAGCCTCATGAGCAGCTTATTTCTGTAGCGCTAATCTAATGTACCAAGTCACTTCTGGCTGCAGGTTTTTGTATTCTTGACAAGTGTTAGAGACAGTGTGTTCCCATGGCTTGGATTCATGAGGCTGTCATAAAAATAATGAACACTTTTTGGGAAAAAAAAGCGTATAGGTAGAAAGCGGGACAGTGGGCTAACTGCTGCCCACAGATATACACATGCAATTCCTCTGACATCAGTGTGGTTACACGTGTATCTGAGGACAGACTCTGGCTCAGTACTGATAATTAGCTAACCTATGTTATTTCCCCTTTTTGACCCTGCGGCTAGTCCAGGTTTGGGACCCTGTGGGTATTCTAGCTGATGGTAGAAATTGGTGGTATTCAGGTATTTATTTGATGCAGTTTTGCTTATTTACAAAGACTGTTTGAAGTCCTGTGTCTCTAGGGTGACCTGATGTCCCGATATTTGGGGCTTTGTCTTATATAGGCACCTGTTACCTCCTTCGCCGTGTCCCGATTTTTCACACTTGCTATCTGGTCACCCTATGTGTGTCTGAACACAGAAAGAATCAAATAGCAGGAAACAGCTTCTTTAGCTCACAGCGCCAAGAGCAGTTCTTTTCAGCCTCCATCCCCAAACCAAAAAAATATCCAAGGTTTCTTTCAGTGCTCTGCAGGCTGCCTTTCCCGTTCCATCTGTTTTGTCTCATCTCAGTTTCTGTGTGATCTCTCTTCTCACAAAAGTCTCTAGTGGGAGAGGGAACCAATGTCTTGCTCCTTCCAGCTAACTACGGAATTACCGTAGCGTCGGCTGAATCCCAATTTCTTATAGCCAGAGATAACAGCCACAGGAAAGGAAGGAAAGAGAGTTCACATCCTTACCCAAAACAATACACTCATAAACAAGAGGACCCATGAGTCGGATCAATTCATATAGCCCAGTGGCATCATAAAAATATCAAGTTAATTAACCCCCACATCAAAGTCACATATGGCGGCCACTCAGATGTGTCTACCAACCAGCTCCTTAGCGATGAGGAAGCCAAGGTGAGCCTCGCAGCATGCCCTGAGTATTGTTAGCAAACACAGTCTTACATACGCGTAGGGCCTTGATTCTATAAACCTTGGTGACATGAATAATAATTATTTTAATACATTGTAGTAGCCCCTAGGAGCCCCAGTCATAGAGCAGGACCTCACTGTGCTAGGCACAGTACAAGCAGAACAAAATATGGTTCCAGCCAAAAATGTTTATGATCTAAGTAAACTGGCTTCAGTGGGATGATTTGTACAAGTGAGCATGAGGAGGAGTGGCCCTGAGTAATTAAGGGCCCGATCCTGAGAAGTGCTAGTTGAAAGGGAGTGTGTGTGTTTTGCAGAATTGGGTCCTATATTTCTTTTTGTACCTCTCTGTGCTGCCAAAAACAAATGAATCAGTGCAGCTTAAGTAAACACTACACTTGTATTACTGGATCTGCAGAAAGGCTCTGGGTAAGCTTGAAAGCTTGTGTATCTCACCAACAGACATTGGTGCAGTAAAAGGTATTACTTCACCCACCTTGTCTTTCTAATATCCTGGGACCAACATGACACAACAACAGTGCATACTACATCTCTGTAAGTTATTAAAAATATCTGCCCGCTTCTCTTTTCTTTTTCTTTTCTCCTTTCACACGTCGTGAAATAATTGTGTCAATTTTATGCTAATTATCAGTAGAAATTCATAACAGCCCCATAATAAAATTCAACAGTGGAGGTTTATTCAATATTACATACAATTTGCATCCAGACAAAAGTCAGAGAGATCTAATTTTTAATGCATAATCATTTTTTTAAACTTGTCCTTAAGAAGGCAGATTAATTCACATGTATATGGTGTGTGCGTGTGTGTGTGTGTGTGTGTGTGTGTGTGTAAATATATTTTCATTATAGAAACATAAGCCTGCTAGGCAGCTTGCCAAAAAAAAAAGTTAATGACCTTTAGTCTATTTTTTTTTGGTCTGTTACCCTCTCAGTTTAACTCAGCATGAAACGGACCATTTGGGGATAGATTTATTTGCTAGGTAAAACATCTCTATTAGGGTAGATACCTTGACGCCAGAGCAGGTTGCTTAATCATGGTGAGTGGCTGCGTTGGCATGGCAAAGGGAAGAAAGCATGATCCGCCTGGTTGCACTCCGGTGAAGAGGGGTGTTCCCTGCTGATGCCCGAAAGTAAGGATTAATAAACTTTTTATTGTTATCCCCAGCTGGCTTCCTGCAATGATATAATGCTACACAAACTGATAGTAGACTGTATTAATGCAAACATCTTTCTTCTAGCCCGCACTACTCATGTATTTTAAGGATCCTTTTGTTTTTCAAAGTTGGTATCTTAGTCTAGGGAAGTTCAAATCCCTTGGCAGCAATGTATAGCTGGAAGATGTATGATAACAGATCTTTTCCTGTACTTCTTTTGAGTTGATCTGGGATGACAGTACCTATTTCAGGCCAGCGGTCATTCTAAGCAGGTTTCCATGGAGATTAATGATGTCATAGAGGAACAACATCTGAATGTAGTTTGCTAAAAAGCAAGCCTAGGTTGTGTTCTGTTGGAGAAGTAAAGCCTGTGCCTGTCAGAAAAAGAAAAGGGGAGTCCCGGCTTTCCTCTGTAGTGAAAATAATCTCTGAAAAATATTTTCTCACTAGCCTAGAGCTTGTTATTCGTCTGTGCTGAATGTGTGATGCAGTACAGCTCATGCAGTGTGGTTGTTTTCATACAGTTGATCTAAATATTGTAAGTAATTATTTCAGACACGGGACTCTGCGTTACTAGCAACTCTTATCATCTGCTTTAGTTTTGATCAGTGTTCTTTTTCATGATATATTCTGTGTGGTCTCATATATTACCTTATTGAGCCGGTTGGATTTCGCTGTGTGCTCTGAATTGCCTTTTGTTAGGGATGATACCTAGGTTTTCCCTTAGGTGTATTTACAGTGTCATGAACATCAGAATTATAGAGTTGTTCACAATCTGCTCGCTATTCTAATGCTGAAGTTGCAATGGAGGTGAAAGAGCAGCAGGAGGAAAAACAGGTGAAATCAGAAACTTGAAGCACTGTACATTTAATCCCAAATACATGATCAAGAAGTTTTGACCTCAAAATGTGACCTACAAGTACTTGAAAACTGTTACATTTGTCTGCGAAGTTCTGTGTTAATTAAAAAAAAAAACCCGTTACTCCATCATGGAGAGATTACAAATAATGAATTGAATGTGTTAAAATGATACTAGTAGCAGTAAAGATAAGTACTATTAATGGCTGGGATTTTTGAAGACACCTAAAGGAGTTAGGTGCCTAATTCCTGTTGAAATTTAGTGGATTTGTTGATTTGTCCCTATTCCAGGTTGATTAGCAGTTCCCTGTCAGTCAAGCACAGGTATCCAGTTGTTGCCGTGGATTTTATGTGACGTTCACCTGACAGAATGCACCCTGCTCCTCAGTTCATTCCACAACCAGAGGGTTGGTTTGTGTTGCTTGAAAGACTCTTCCAAAGATGAAGGTGTCACAAATAAAAGTAAAAGTAAGGTTTGATTTTTGCCTCTCTCTCAGTTTTGGACAGGCAAGTATAGGAAAGAGGACTTTTAAAAATAAATAAATAAAACCTGTATGGGTTTCTTGTAATTTTTCAGTCGTCTTTGTGCTAGGCTTTGTTTTCAGAATGTGAAAATTATTCTGTACTTTGCAGCTGTGCCTACAATCCCCAGTTGAATTTGAGGGGCACTTTATATACACTTAATAAGAGACAGGCCCTGCCCCAAGCTGTTTACAATCTGAATAGAAAAGACACATAAAGATTAGTAGAACGTAAGTATTTTCTGTGGTCTACAGATGGGGACTTGAGTCAGGAAGGCAGATTAAGTGATTTACCTAAGGTCACACAGGTGGTCTCTGGCAAAGTCTTGAACGCAGGTCTCCAGAGTCATAGTTAGGACCTTGACTGCAAGACCCATGGATGCTTTTGTGGGTGGGATATGGCTGAAATATACACGTGATAAAATGATGTAATTTGCAGGATAAAGAAATGGATTCTGCAGATTTGTAGCTCACGTCTGCAAAGGAGTGTATCAGCCCTTTAAGAATAAAGAGGGACAAGACCGCATTTCAGGGTGTTAGACTAAAGAGAGGCTCAGAAAATGGCCTGGTAGGGGAAGAGAAGTAGTAGTTCTGGGGAAATAGGAGTTGGAGGAGGGAAGGAAACCCCCAGGACACTGTTCAGGATCAGGAGCCCTGTAATGTAGGGCTCCCCTCTCTTCCAGCCAACTGGGAAGGAGCTCTTGGTAGAAGGCACTATATAGACTGCCTTCTCCTTCAGAACGGGGAGAGGTTGACAGGATAAGGAAGGCAGGGCCAAGCACCAGCCAAAAAAGGGGTAGGACTGGCAGCTTTGTGTGGACCAGACTGACAGAGAGAGAGCTCTAGGCGGTGGCTGAAGAACCAGCACTAAGTATGAACCATGGAGTTATGAACATCGTCTTATGTTGGGAGCTCATTGAGGACAGTTCGGATTATTTTATGATTAGGGACTTGGAGGACTATGTGAACTTTATTTGATATTAAACCAGTCTTGGGTAGGGGTGCTGTGAGCCACAACAGAGAGAGTATGGAGTCCTTAAGGAGTCTACAAGAGGGGACTGATAGGGGCAGGTACCTGCAAAATGACCCCTGGCCACTAGAGGGCACTCAGTAAGCAGCCATCTAGCTACAGAGTATTTCTTACTCAGATGAGTAATTCCATTGATGGCTACTTACATGAGCAAGGGACTACTGATAGGACTCATGATTTGCGTGATGAAACATCTAAACATTTGCTCCTGCACAAAGAGGGGGCCCATTTAGGCCACTAATTCTAGAACTCTAAACCTGTGTGACACTAAGGGTACGTCCACGCTACCTGCGAGATCGGCAGGTAGCAATCGATCTATCGGGGATTGATGTATCACATCTCGTCTAGAAACGATACATGGATCCCCCGAACGTGCTCCCGTTGACTCCGGAACTCCACCAGGGCGAGAGGCGGAAGCGGAGCTGATGGGGGAGCCGCGGCCGTCGATCCCACCCCTTGAGGATGGGAGGGAAGTCGAAATAAGGTGTGTCGACTTCAGCTACGCTGTTCCCGTAGCTGAAGTTGCGTATCTTACATCGACTCCCCCCCCACCCCGTGTAGACCAGCCCTAAAGGGCAAAATGTGTGCTGCATGCCACATGTTATACTGCATGCCACATGTGCTGCTACTTCTAGGTGCAAGAGTGTGATATAGTAGTGGGGCAGCCAGTTGAGTGCAGAATTTTAGCTTTAAGTAGAATTTCCTTTCTTTTGTTGCCATTGTAACATTGCTGCTTTCTGTAAAAACACATGCACAAACACGTGTAAGCAAAATAGCTCAAGTAAAGATGATAAAAAATGTGAACTCTGATTTCTATCTGGGATAGACTCCTGAGTATTAACTATGTTATAGCCTTGTCTTAAAAAAATATTAACTATGTTGGATGGTCCAAAATGGTTCCTGCTTCTGAGACTTGTTGTTATTTCCTCATTGTGTGTCAAGGCTGTTTTTGCATACATGTATTATGGACCCAGTACACAAGAGGCACAACTCCAACTATGGAGAATTTTTGAGAGACCTTCTGCAAATAGTTCACAAGGCCATGCACTCCACAGCTGATGTTTCAGTATGAATAGTCTGCTTTTGTATTTTCTTTATCTGTTAAACAGATGTTTATACCATTTGAGATAACTGCTTATTCAGAAACCAGCCAACTACACTCTTAGTTTTACATTTTGAGGCGGGGGGGAAGCCCCTTCAGGGGAGACCTTTTGTGTCAGATTTCCACAGCAAAGGACTTTTTTCCCACTTAAGGTCTAAATTTCTGAAAAATGAGATTAATACAGCAAGAGAATAGCCTACATACTCAGTCTAACAAACCAGCTGACAAGACCCTCTGATAATCAGGACAAGTTAATACATTCCACGTGTTCACTGTTCCAGTTTTTCAGATTGATTACTTTGAAAAATTAAGTAAGTTTCCATTTGCTTATCTTAATTTTGAAGGAAATGTTTGGTGCTGTCAGGCAGTGATGCTGCTGCGAAGAACAAAGCTGAAATAGTTTTTGATAATGTCCTCTGAGGAGTAGGCCACTGCTGTACATGTTATTTGAATGGAGCTGCTTGTTCTTACTGGGTTCTGAGCACTTTCAAAAAATCTAGCCACTTCATTCAGGTGCTCAAATGGGAACAGATTCTTTGGAAGTACTTGGTCCCATTTGTAGGTGCTGAGTGATTTTAAAAATCTGGCTCTTTACGTACAATATTTAATCTGTGTTTAATTGTTGTATGGTAATATAGCAGGTGCGCAAACATTCTTTACTGTGATGTTGCAGCTGTCATTTTTTGTGTAGCACTTGATTTAAAGAGACTGTCCTGGGATTACCTACTGTCATACAATACGTTCATTTGAAGGCCTAAATATCATGAATTAGTGTCTAGATTTCTCTGTCTCACATCCTCAGCAGCAGTTGTCTCGCTGCAGGAATATAAGCAAAAGCATGCTAGGTTCAGACTGTAGCTGTGTTCTTGGGAAATTAAAGTCTAAGATAATGCTTTGTAATGTGTAGTAGTGCTGAGTTACTTCTACAATTGGTAAATTGGCATAGAAAAAACAGTGAATGTAAAAGTGTATGACTGCATATGCTCTCTTCTTAAGCACATTTCCTCATGAGTAATTTTTCATATCCACTGAATCATGAAGATGGTTGCATAATTGATTGGCATTTTACACATAAGTATTTTCCAATCCATCTAAATTCTTCCCTTCAGTGATGACTTCTGACTTGGTTTCTGTCACTAACATGCCATATTTGGCAATGTTTTGGTATGCTAAATTTACTTGAATAATTGTCTGACCAAGTATAAAGTAGCTGCTCAGCAAATATAGAGGAAACAATCACTGAAAATCTGCAGCTCAGCATGACATCTTATATTGTTTTCTGTAGTTTGCCATAGAGGAGAAGAGTGAGAGAGACAAATTATTCCATATAGGGTTACAATATCTTATATACCAGGTAAAGTAATCTGCTCAGTGTTTTCATATGTATTGTAAAAAAAGGACCAGGCTTACTAAACACTTAAACACTTCACTGGGTTTTTTCCCCCCTAACAAACACAGCAGAGTTCATTTTGTACTGATTTTATACAAAAGTTGTGTTTAGTAGTCAGGTTCATGTTTATGAAATACAAGGAAGGGAAGAACACCAGGGCAAAGGCTGCTCTCAGTCCCCTGGTAAGCTATAATCTCCTCCGCCACACCAAATAAGCAAATAACTGCGCCAAGACTTCAACAACCTGCTGGCTCTTTGTGCATCTGAGGGGAAATGCTTCTGGGTATTGAGTAGTATAGTCATCCAGTGCCAAGACATAGCAGTATCCTGCGTGAACGTGCTCCAGAGGACTCATTATGCCCATGGCTATCAGGAGAAAGGTACATCTATTATTGGTAGTGGAATAGGGGGTACTTGATCACTTTTCTTTTCTGGGGCTATCATCTGGCTTTCAGAACAAGCTCTAATACAGTCATATGCCTGCTGATAATGCCACACCAATAAAAATGTCTCACTACTCTAGCATGTGTTGTTTTTTTTTCCTTTTCCCTAAAGGTCTGTCCACACTGAGCTGCGGGTGTGAGTCCCGGTTTGAGGAGACATATTTGCTCTAGCTTTGATCAAGCTAGTATGCTAAAAATAGAGAGTAGCTGTAGCAATGTGAGCAGCGGGAGGGGCTAGCTACCCCGAGTTACGTGTCTAGGGTCTTGGTTGGGCCTGTATTTATGACAGCTAGCCCTTCTCCACGCTTGCGCTGCTGTGGGAATACTCTTATTTCCAGCATACTAGCTTGATGAGAATGCCTTGAGCTGGGAATCGTACTTTCAGTTCAAAGGCTAGACATACCCTGAGTGTCCAGCCCAAGGATTTAGCATGTCCTGCTTTCAGGACCATTTTCCCTACAAACTTTTGGAATCCTTTCCTTGTCAACCCTTAACGCAAAGTAAATCACTTTTCAACACATGCTCCTGATCTGTCCCATCTTACATAGTTTTTATCCCTTCTATGGGTACTCTATGAATGTTAAACATTTCTAGGGGTTGAAGGAAAATCTTCATTTTGAAGTTGTCCCAAGTTTAGTGTTTTATTCCACACATCATTTACTTCCAACTCCCCTTCCCCTGGCAATCCCCACATTGTGCCTCCTTACCCATGTTGGTATTTCTCCCATCTCCTCCACATCTTGTTTTCTCCCCCAAAAAAGAGCCTGGTCTAACTCAGAGAAGGAAATTCCTCCTCCTTTCTTGACCTGTGATCTAGTCTCCACACCGACACTGGGTTTTCAATTAGTAAATCTGCTAAAACAGGGAAATCTGTGGGAGATTTGTCACTACTATCAGGTACATAAAATATTGCTGGCTGCTTATGCCAAGAAGCACCCTTATGGTGATGTATACCCTCCTGTCTCCATGTACACAGTTCTCTCTTGATCCAAGTCTTTCACAGGAATCCAGTGGGCTATGGTCTGGGATCTTCCTGTATCCAACAGAGCATTTACTACTTGGCCATTCAAGTAACAGAGCACATCTGGGACACCTTTCCTCTGAGAAATCCTTCTAGGGTACATAACATAGGTTGGTAACTTTTGATTTCTTAATAGGTGAGGCTGACTACAGTAATAGCAATTAAACAGCACCTTTTCTCTACCGGATTTGTCTCAGAGAGTTCCTCTTGGGCCTGTTGATTTGAAAATGGTTAATTTTAGCAGATCATAGAATCATACACTTTAAAGTCAGAAGGGACCATTATGATCATCTAGTCTGACCTCCTGCACAATGCAGGCCACAGAATCTCACCCGCCCACTCCTGTGTCAAACCTGTGTCTGAGCCATTGAAGTCCTCAAATCATGGTTTAAAGACTTCAAGGTGCAGAGAATCTTCCAGCAAGTGACCCGTGCCCCATGCTGCAGAGGAAAGCGAAAACCCCACAGGGCTTCTGCCAATCTGCCCTGGAGGAAAATTCCTTCCTGACCCCAAATGTGGCGATCAGCTAAACCCTGAGCATGTGATCAACACTCACCAGCGAGACACCCAGGAAAGAATTCTCTGTAGTAACTCAGATCCCACCCCATCTAACATCCCATCGCAGGTCATTGGGCATATTTACTGCTAGTAGTCAAAGACAAATTAATTGTAAAAATTAGGCTATCCCATTATACCATCCCCTCCGTAAACTTATCAAGCTTAGCCTTGAAGCCAGATATGTCTTTTGCCCCCACTACTCCTCTTGGAAGGCTGTTCCAGAGCTTCACTCCTCTGAGGGTTAGAAACCTTTGTCTAATTTCTAATCTAAACTTCATAATACAGGTTTTCTATTCCTCGGATCACCCTAGTAGCCCTTCTCTGAACCTATTCCAGTTTGAATTCATCCTTCTTAAACATGGGAAACCAGAACTGCACACTGTATTCCAGATGAGGTCTCACCAGTGCCTTGTATAATGGTACTAACACTTCCTTATCTCTACTGGAAATACCTCGCCTGATGCATCCCAAACCGTATTAGCCTCACATCTTCCTTTGTTACAGATGGTAAGCTTTCTATTGCATTCACAGCGTTATATGGGGTGGATACATCTTCTTTCTTCATTCCAAATACAGAACAGAAATAGCTGTTGAATGCCTTTTCCTATTCTACATCACAGTTTACAGTTTTACTTTCTGTATCTAACAATGGACCTCTACCTGGCCCAAGGTTTTTCTTTTTCCTAATATGTTTAAAAATACCATCTCATTATCCCTAAACCTATTGGTCTTTGATATTTCATTGATGCCTTTGGCTTCCCTTATCAGTCACTTATATCTTTTAACTTGTAATTTATGTTAATTACTATTTACTTCCCCCCCCTTCCATCTTCATGTATTAATTTTTGTTTTATCACTGCTTCCACATCTCCTTTTAACCAAAATAGCTTCTTGCCCAGCATCACCTTTTTTGTGTCTGTGGAATTGTGGCTTTTGGAGCATCCAGTTGGAAATCCTTGAACAACACCCAGATTTCATTAACACCTCTCACTTAAAGTTCCCAGTCAGTTATACCACCAGTTGCTTTAAGATTTGGGAAATTGGCCCTTTTAAAATTCCAGATTACTGGTTGGCACCATAATCTATTTGCACACAATACATGTAATTGGATCATGATCACTGGTACCTAACAAGCTTCAAATTTTTAGGTAAGCTCTTTACTTTGGCTATCAGAATGAGGTCTAATGTTAAGGTAGCCTATGTTGGGTGCAGGACTTTTGGTGTCCAAGGGGGAGCAGGGAAGGGAAACAAGGAGAGGATTTGAAGAGGGAGTTGAAACTAGTGTATAAACCACAGGTATTGTAGGAACTGGATTTGGAAAAGAAGGAAAAGCAGAACTGTTTGGCAATAGTTACGAAGAATGATTTTATAGCAGAGGAGTTCTCCACTTGTTTAGTAGTTATTGAGAATAATCTCAATCAAGCTGGAATTGCATTTTATTCCTGTAGGTTCTCAGCACTGACAGCACTCCTTTCCTTTCCAACTTCTGTAAGATTGCTCCAAGGAATTGCCTTTCTCATGCTAGAGACCATGACGTGTGATGGCAGACAGCACCAAACAGACCAACAAACCAGTGAGGGGAAAAAAAAGTCAAATACTATATTAGTCTCCCATCATACCCAGATACTCTGTGCAGAGGGCTTTTAAAAATGTGTACTTCAATAGGTACAGACCTGCTTGATTTAATTTATTGAAAAAATTCATATCTAGACTTCAGTTTTTAGAGGAGCTGATGAGAAAGCGATGAAGAAAACAGCAAGGGTATTTTGTCTTTAGTTTTGATGTGTAATATCCATGGAGAGGAGAACCCTGTTGACTCAAGGTGATTTATTTTATTTTTTTTCCAAACTGAAAATGTTCTTTTATGCTGCAAAAACTATTTCCTTGTTGATGGGATTCCAAAATACATGTTTGCATAGTAGATTGGATGTAAACTTGGTATGGCTATTCAAATAATTTGCAGTACTGCATTTTATAAGGAGGACATGATGGCTCTACCCACAAAAATATGCATTAAGCACTTGCTTCTGCAAACTCCTCCATTTACATGCACAAATAAATTTGCATGTAGATGGACAGTTGTACCGCATTTACCTGAGAAGCATGCATGGTACCTTTTTGTATACAAATATAGATACTTACAGACATAACTATGTTGTTTTTCTTTTTAAAATTTGGCTCCACAAGGTTAAGATGACTAAATCTCAGATTTTGTTTTAACATGAACAATTGAGTCATTCAATGTCACTACAGGGCAAATTAGTGAAGTAAAGCAGGAATTCTATTCCATAGTAAAATAAAAGAATATTACACACACACACACGGGTAACTGCTGTCTCTCAAATTTAAAACTCAGCTGAAGAAACATTCTGGGAAGAAACTAATTTAGCACCTCTTGGAAGTTATTCAGTTACATATCTTTGTGTGTCAAAGAAAATTGTTGGAAAGAATGTTTTTGGCTCCAGCCTCTAGTTTCTTTCAGTTACAAATATCAATATAATAAACAAATAGTGTTTCCATACAACGATTTTTGCACTTTCAGCTCGTGCTTAATTAAATAGGAACATCAAAGGCCTAGATTCCGGTGACAAATATGTTCTTTTGAACTCAAATCCTTAGAGGCTGCAGGTGTTATCTTGCAGAAGGCTGAACTAGTCAGAAGATAAATCGGCTTGCTGCAGAGAGCCCAGCAAACCCTGTAACAATCCAGCACAGTGGTAACCTGAAAAACTACTTTGGAGATGTGTGATGCCATGAGTCAGACTGAAGATGGAGGGTCAGATTTCAGTAGGGGTCAGGAGGGTCAGTTCAGCCTGACATCTGGAGTTCAGGTTTGCAAGCTGGAGACTAGGCTGCGACCAGGCAAATACCAGCCTCTCAACCTACTCAGTAAAGATCTCTTTCCTACAACTCTGCCTGCCTTCAGATCTCTCATTACTGATGAAACATGAAGGGCCTTATATCAAGCTCCCTGAATGCAGTATGTTGTGCCTGTTAAATATGGGAGATTATCATTTTGGACAAGGGGTTGGGGTTGGGAGAGAGGGAAACGTCTCTCACTGAACAGCCAGAGAAGCCTGCAGCGCTTCCATGGGCCAGCATGACCGTCACAGAGGGTACTTGCTGCTGCTTAGGGCCAAAACAGATGTCTTGCTTAGAGTGGGATACACGGGTTGCACATTCAGTCCCTCTTCCTGGTCTTGAGTTATCTAGATATTGAGTCATGTAAAGGGAGTGACTTTTCCTGTTGGATGTTGGAATGATACTTGGCCCAATCTTTCTCTTGGTGGAGAATTTTGCCATTCACTCCAATGAGAGGATGATTAGGAAATTACATATTCCAGAGCTCTGTTCAAAACAGTCTCACTGTGAAATTGCAGATGGGGATATTTCCAGAAGTCTGCCCACCTATGCTTGTAGAAATAGAAATGTTTTGCCATTCTTCTTCCTTTAAAAAAAAAAGAAATCAATTCTGCATGCTGGCTAGCCAGTCAGACCAGATTTATGTGCCTTTTAAAGATTTTGCTGATGGAATTCTTCAAAATACCATTTCACATACAGTCCATGCAAACGAGATAATTAGCAGGCTCTGCTCAGACTTCCATGAGTGTTGAGTATTGGAACAGAACAGTGTAATATTTTTAACATATTCTCCTGGCACTTTTGCATTTGGAATATGTTGCTCTAAAGTATCCCTTGATACTTTGTTTCTTGGCAGTGTTCCAAAAGAAGCTGAGCAGAGTTAAAAGCCACTGGCATGATTTAGGGTTTTCTTTCCTCCTCGTGTCATATAATTCACTTCTTTCATAGGAAGGAGCTTATCAGTTTCTCTCACTGTTTAAAATGTGAATCAGGTGCTGTAACTTGCCCTGAATTTACAGTTGTTCAGTTTAGTGATAACATCCAGGGGAAGTAGTTAAACTGAGGTGAATCGATCATATTAATCTTAATTCTTACCTTCCATTTAGCTTTTGTTCATTTTGTTGTATAGGGTCTTTGGTTATTTTCCTTAAGTGTGCTTTACAATTTAAGGCTGTGATTTCCCACACACCTCCCCAGTACATGTCAAGATACGCACTAAATTTGTTACACATGATTGCAGAGGGCCATAGTGTGCCTTTGTTTTCCATTGAAATTTCTCCAACATAGTTAATGTTTCTAGGATTAAAGAACATTTGAATAGCAACTAAGTGTAAATATTTTAAACCACAACAAACTTTCAGTTGTGTCCAAATTAAGTAATCAACCAAGAGTCAAAATGATCAAAGGTTGCTTTTCCTCAGTAGTTAGGTCCTGATCCTTCAAACACTTGTATGCATGCTTAACTTTACCCATGTGAGTAGTGCCAATGTCTTGAGTGGGATGATTCAGTAGAGTTAAACATGTACACATTTGCAGGGATGGAGACTAAGGGCCAGATTTGTAAAGGTGTTTAGGCAGTTAAAAATGCAGATAGGCACGTAGGCGCTCATGAAAATCCCACTAGCTGCCTTACTGTATCTGGGGGTGCTAAAATACCTTTTGAAATCAGGCCTTACATGATGGAGGAAGACATATGAATGAACAAAATAAATGTAATAAACTACACACCTGCCATGTCAATTATAACTTTGTACTGAACTTACTTAAAAAAAAAAAGACTTTAAATTGTTTAAAATGATTACAGTTTTACTATTAACAACACTGAAAATGCATCCCCCCCCCAAGAATTAGTGAACATCATGCAAAAATATATACTACAAGTTCAGGGGATCAGTTATGTGTGTGTGTTTGGTAATTGTAAGTGACTTGTGTTCTTCCTTAAGGATTAAGGCCTGAGTTCAGCAAGACACGTTTAAATCCCGTAGATAAGTGGTTCTGAAACTAAACAAAAGTGCCTGAACAAGCGGTGGCCCTACTTTGAGAACCACTGCCCTAGACTTCAACAGCATCAGATGCTTCCATGTATAGATAACCATTTGTACAGGAATAGTCCACTAAGTAGAATGGAACTATTCTGATATGTAAATGGACTTGTGTGTGTTTTCAGGGTTGCGGCCCTAGATTGCTACCCACACCTCTATTCCCAGTTCAGTATATCTAGGGAAAAAATTATATTTCTCAATTTACTTGCATGTTTTTAATCTGGGCTCCAAATACAATGAAGTTTTAGGCCATAACTCTACTCATGTGAGTATCCTAATGTACTGACGTAGAAAAGGGATTTGCCCCCCCTTTTTTTGGTTTGCTTTCAAACAGCTGGTTTCAGCTAAAATGAGAAGTGCAGGCTTACACTAGAGTGGTTTTATTAGGATCCTTGAGCAGTCAGTATTTTTAAAATTGCTTACAGTGAATTCAAAACAGGCCATTTTAAAAAGAGTTTATAAATTTGCTGTTTTGAACTGTGATTATGTTGCAGAAGTCATGTTTAATGCAAGTGTTTTACACATTTATTTTCACTTTTAACTCTCCATTTTGCAAGCAAAATTGGCACAACTAAATAAGTGTGTGTGTGTGTGTGTGTATATGTGTGTGTGTGTGTGTGTATGTATATATATATATATATGGAGATACTGGAGTCCTGAGGCACTGGCTTTTCAAACTGACTGCTCTCCACGGGCCCACTGTATGCTAGTAGCTTAAACTATAACAGTGCACACATCTGGTCATTTCTTACACAGCAGGCACACACTGATTTCAGGTCAGACTGTAAATCAGTTATTTAGTATTTAATTACAGTTTGCATTTCAGCAAAATGTGATTGTAAAAAACCATTAACTGTTTAGAATCCTTAAATTAACATCTACTGCTGGAATTTTCAAAGGCACTGAAGAGAGTTAACTCCTTTTGGCTTCTTCAAAATGAAAATGAGTCAACTACTAAGGCAGGTCAAATATTAAACCCAATGACTGACTGACTTTTATAATATGCGAAACAGAACAGCAGGTGGTTTATGTGACTGTATATTAACTAATGGGATTTGTGTGCCCCTGTTTTTTGATTAACATTATACTAGATGCTGCTAAGGGAATCTGCCAGGGGCTTTTTGAGGGGAGGATGTGATCTGGCCCAAATTTGCTCAAAAATTACTTTTGAAAGACTGTAACAGCAACCAAACTCATTTCATTTCCGTAGAATGCATTGATTTGCTCTCTTTTAAAAGAGATATGTATTCACTTTAAAAACACACATACAGGTGTTTGGGGTAATGTAATCTAAATCTGAAATGTTATTTGATTTACAAAATGTGTTGACATTCATATGCACTGAAGTTCCCGAGACCAACAAAGCTACATTAAATTAGATATTGATTAATGGGGTTAATAAATGTTGTTTACACATTAAAACACAATAATAGCTAATTCCTTCAGAAACAATTGCTTTGCATGTATTGTATTTGACTAAATCCTAAAGCTGCTAAAAGCAGTTTCTGGAAGTATGGCAAAACAGCTTTGTTTAATTAAAAAAAAATCCCCAAATACCCTTAAGAAACAGGCTATTTGGAACCTTTATTGACAGAGCATCAGAAGATAAATCATTATTTTGGACCTTTGAGTCATTAAATGCTGAATTTAGACAAATCTGTTAATTTTATAGGGTCAAATAACTTGAGGTAAAATTCACTTTATTTGTTTCTGTTGATACAGGTAATAAAAACTGCAATCATTGAGTTTACAAAGCATACTGAGTACAATGAAAGAACATATTATTGAGAATAAAATGAAAATTAGACTAGATTTTATGCATAGTACTTTGGATTACAAATAGCCTAATCCTTCTCAGCAGTGGTCCTCAATCAAATTATGCTACTGAATATGACTATATTTTCACAATAATTTTAAAGAACATTTCTGTCCTTATAAGGTTTGTCCAGTCTTGCTCCCCCTTCCTCTACCAGTTTTTGTAATCAGTAGAAAGACAGATATTTCCAAAGTCCAAATATCTAAATCTTGGGGCCATAACAAAGAGGAAAAAGAGGTTATGGAAGTCAGATTTCCATGCCATTACTATTCTGGCAAATGGTCTATGTACATAGTCAAAAGAAAACAACAAACAAACCCCAAATCCAACCCTATCTAGTCAAAGAAGCGTTGGTTAGATATTTCGTGACACCAGAGAGTCCAAAGGGCTTACACCAACAGCATCTAATAAAGGTACCGTTATTTTTCATGGCACTGTGAAGTTACTCAAAGGTTTCATTGTTACTATGAGCAAGAAGAGCAGCAGATTATGTTGTATTGTGTCACAAATAGTTTGGAGTACATCTTGGGAAAATGGCTCTGGATGCAAATAGACAGTCCAGGAACAAGTTAAAAATGGGACAGAAATGTTAAAGTGACTAAGAATACAAATACAATAGAAAATTGACACCGTTCCAAATATTACTTAGCTTGACACCATGGTCTAGATCCAGAAAAGGATTTAGGTATCTAAGTCCATTATTGAGATCCTCAAAAGCCCCATTCAGCTGTTGCCAAACCCTCTAGGTGCCAATACAGTCCTCTTAACATTTTCTTCTGGTCATGCCTTCAGATGCCTAACTCTTGATGCCTGTGCTATGGCAGAATCCTCAAATTAGGCCCCTTTGCCTATTTTGCCTGTGGGACCTAATCTGGTAGATGTGTCCAGAGATCTCTTTAGGGCACATCTTCTGGATTAGGCCCTGGAGAAACACACACATACGCCCACAGGTCACTTGTGCTGCTGCCTTTTTACCCAATAGATGAGTGGCTAGAACACTCCGTTAGGGTGTGGGAGATGCAGGTTCAGAGCTGCACTGTCTGAGAGGAGCAGGGACTTCAAACCAGGTATCTTACCTCCCAGGTATGTGCTGTAACCGGTGAGCTATATGGTACTCTGAGTGAGTCTTTGGCAGTCTCTCCTGTTGAAGCTGTTCCATGTTGTATGAAATACTTCGGTGTTCAGTGGGGACAATGAGAAAGCGAGCATGGTTCCATAGCCCAGTGGTTGGGGAACTCCCCTGGGATGTGATGTGGAAGTCCCTGCTCTAATGACTATTTAAGTAGTTTATACAAAGCACAACGGGATTCAACAGGAGAGACTGAGAGTATTCCTCTTATCCCCTACATACACCCCAAAATAATGCCAGGCCAACACCATTCCCTGCAGTTGCACTCACTCTCTCCAGTCAGGTCACTACACTGTTTCCCCTTTTGTAGTGAGCAGTTAAGGTTTGCAGCTACAACAACCATACCGCTCTCACCCCAACCTCCTTCCTACCATGCTCCTTCTCCCTTACCTCAGGGAGAGGGAATATAGGGAGGAAGTCTGCAGCTTCTCATGCTGTTGCCCCACTTGTTCCCTCACAGGTGAGCTTCCTTCTAATTAGCCCCCTCCAAACAGCCTAAATCTCCCCATTTGCAGCATAATTGGCTGATTGAGCCCAACTGCCTTATTTCAGTTCTTACTGGGGCTGGTGTGGGGAAAACACCCCACCATGGGGCTGTAGGGGAGAGTCTGTAGCTACTCCCTGGGAGGAGGGACACCAACAGGGAAAAGAAGGAAATCCGGAGGGGGGGGAGTAAGCCCTGGGATCCTATCTTGGAGTAAAGAGTCTAGCAAGAGGCTAGGAGGAGGTGAAGTAGTTATGGGAATAGAGTAGGCTCCTGTGGTAATCCCAGATACAGGCAAGGGTAAAGAGAGAATCTGGGTGAGAGAGCCAAGGAAAACAGCTACAGAGACTAAGTGGACCTGGATTACTGGTTGTACAGTCCCTAGGCTGGAATCTGGTGTAGTGGCAGGCCTGGTTCACCTGCCAGCCACTAGTCTAGTGGCACAGAGCCCTGAGTTTGGGGCTGAACACCATCCAAAAGAGGCACTTGGAGAGTGGTCCTGTTGGTATTTGTAACACCAGAAGAGGTGGGCTAAATGGTGATTGGCCAAAGAGCCAAGTTACCGAAGATAGATGATAGATCCATAAGTTAGGCATGGAGTTACACTGGTGCAGTTCTGAATAGCTGACCTTTTACAGAATAGATTTAATAAACAGATACTGTTTTGTTGTGATAATTTAGGTGGAATAGATGGACTCAGAGTCCAGGTGTAAACCAGATCCTGTAACAGTCCACCATTTAACAGTTTTAAGCAGGTTCAAGGTCTAACCTACAAAGCCCTCAGCCTTCTTTATACCATGGCAAACACACAATTAAAAAACTTTTAAAACTTTTATTAAACATGCAGAAAAGAATGGGGAAATGGTCAAAGCGTTTGAAATGTTAAATATTGAATAATGCTTTTAACAATATCCCATGTTCTCTTTCCCTTAGCTGGAGATAGTTTTTAGAAAGACCTCCTCCCCTTGTTTGACAGATTCCTAGATGGTATTAAAATGGAAATAACCGTGGTTTTGGGGAGAAGAGAAGTTAGTTGAGATGGGCTGGAGCTGTCATTGTTGCTGTTAATGTCCCATCCTGTTACCTAGAAGACCAAACAAAACAGATACCCAAAAAAGGGAAGGCAAAGAACGCTAAAGATAGAAAACGCCGCTTCTGTCTCTGGTGTTGACTCTCACTTACAGCTTCATTCCTGGAAAAACACAGACACAACACGCAGTCTTATCAGCCACTTTGAGACCTGGCAAACTTGTACCAGCATCATGCTGTTTACGGTGTTGCATTTAGCTGCTTTTCTGGTCATGGGCATACAGCAGTGTTGCCAAATAGAGTCTCGTCCATCCAAGCCTGACTTTTATTCAACAAGGAAAAAGGAGGGGGAGAGAGAGAGAGAGAGCAAGAGAAGAAATTAAGGTTGGGAAGGAAATGGACGTGTGAGATTTACCTGGAGCTGGTAGAGGTGGTGGAGTCATCTGGGTCCCTCTTTCTTGCCCTGTCTGGTCAGACAGCTCTCAGGATTAAGACAGAGAAGACTGGATCCTAGAGTCCCAGGAGATGGTGTAGGGTGACGACTATGATTCTGGAGTTCACTCCTTCCCCTACCTTTGTCTTTGCCAGCCTGTGTCACAGTAGCCAGTTTTCCTCCCAAAGTTGTCTTTGTTTGGAAAGGGAGAGAAGGGCAGTGTCATGGTACAATTCCCCACTCTGAACCTTAGCGTCCAAAAGATGGGGTACCAGCATGAATTCCTCTAAGCTTGATTACCGGCTTAGAACCTGTAGCGCTGCCACCAGCCAGGAATTACAGTGTCTGGTACACTCTGGTCCCCCCAAAACCTTGCCCGGGGAACCCCAAGACCCAGACCCTCTGGATCTTAACACAGGGGAAGTAAATCCTTTCCCTCACCGTTTCCTCTCCCAGGCTTCCCCTCTCTGGGTTACCCTGGAAGATTACTCTGATTCAAACTCCTTGAATCACAAAGCAGAGAGGACAATTCATCTTCCCCCCTCCTTCTCTCTCCCCCTCCCAGACTCTCCCTGAGAGAGACAGTAATCCTGACACACAGAGAAATTTGCCTCTCTCTCCTCATTCCCTCCTTTCTCCCCACCAATTCCCTGGTGAATCCAGACCCAGTCCTCTGGGGTCTCACCAGAATAAAAAAACAATCAGGTTCTTAAACAAGAAACTTTTAATTAAAGAGAGAAAAACAGTAAAAATTATCTTTGTAAATTTAAAATGGAATAGGTACAGGGTTTTTTAGCTATAGGCACTGGGAATACCCTCCCAGCCTAAGTATTCAAGTACAAATTAAAATCCTTTCAGCAAAAATACAAATTTGAACTCCTTTCAGCCAAATACACAATTAAACTCCTTCCAGCCAAATGCACATTTGCAAATAAAGAAAACAAACATAAGCCTAACTCGCTTTATCTATCTAGTACTTACTATTTGGAATCTATAAGAACCTGTATCAAGGAGATTGGAGAGAAACCTGGTTGCACGTCTGATCCCTCTGAGCCCCCAGAGTGAACAACAACCAAAAACTAACAGCACACACAGAAACTTCCCTCCCTCAAGATTTGAAAGTATCCTGTCTCCTGATTGGTCCTCTGGTCAGGTGACAGCCAGGCCTACTGAACTTGTTAACCCTTTATAGTCAAAGAGATATAAAGTACTTCTGTGCTATTAACTTTTCTTATCTGTTTATGACAGGCAGCTAGCCCATCCCTTCATTATTTTGACCTCATTTCTGACACACCAATTTTGGTTCATTGTTTTCCGGTTCTGCCCTTTAACAGGCATGACCTTACTACAATCTCTGGGTTATATCAGAGGCCTTTTTATTTGAACTAATTCACTGTTCACACCTTTTCTCATCATTTGTTGTTATCGGTTATTGTGACACTTCATGAACTTTTATCTGTTTTCACAGTTGAGGTCGCAGGATAAATTTGAAGGCCCAATTATCACAATACTGACTTCTGCTGAAGAGACTCAAAATGTACTGATAAAGGCAAAGTTGAGATCAATATTTACCTCAAAATGTATTCAATTGCTAAGTCATTGTAAGTTTTGTTGTATATGTCTTGATTGATTTAACCAGAAATTAATGAAAATTGCTCCACTGTGGTGAGAAACTTCTTAAAAGTAACAACTTTTTCTTTTAAATGGGGAAAAGATGTTTTAAATCCTGAGAGAAAATGTTAGTATTATGCATCACATATGAGCAAATCAGGAAGTAGAGATTTTCATATTCAGTCTGATTGGTTCATCAGAGTTCAATAATTTTTAATGGAGTCTCCTGAAGTTGGGGTTTAAAGTAGTCTGAAAAAAAAGTGTGTGTGTGTGTGTGTGTGATAATCTGGGAGCAACAGCTTTGGGCCTCATTATTATTATTTTTTACACCTATATTTTTGGCTGGGTCTGTGACCTGTTGTAACCCCCCCACACTTTTACCACTGCCTGCAGCCTGTAAGGATACAGTCATTTACCTGTATAGTAAATTGGCTAATGTTGTTCCAGACCTCAGAGTTTCCGACTTCTGATGAACAAATAGTAGCAGTTTATTGACTCATCCCACAGTTGTTCTCAGCCAGTTGTGAGCCAGGATTTTTCTTTCTTTTATGTTTCAATAATGCTTACCTCACTAGTGTTTGATAAGGATGTAGTGCGCTTTCAAATCACCTGATAAAAATCACTATCTACATTCATTAGAGAGAGACAGTACGGGGGGATGAGGTAATACTGTTTATTGGACCAACTCTTTGTTGGGGAAGGAGACAAGCTTTCGAGCTACACGGAGCTCTTCTTCAGGTCTGGGAAAGGGACTCAGTGTCACGGCTAGATACAAGTTGGAACACACTGTTTAGTGTAAGCAGTTAATATATATTGTAAGAGACCATCCAAGGTGAAGTGGCCTGTTAACAGCTCTGTAGTCTTAGAACAAAAAGTGGGTTGCAGATTGTTGTAATAAGCCATAAATCCAGTGTCTTTATTAAGACCATGATTTTTAGTATCTAGCAAAGTTATGAATGTAAGCTCCCAGGTTCGTCTTTTGAAGGTGTTGTGCAGGTTTCCTTTGAGGTCTGAGAGCTCAGATATGGAATAATCCTCTTGTAAAAATTGTTCAACCAAGGGTGATATGGTAGTTTTGTTTTATCTTTGTGTGTGTGTGTTCATTTGAGAGTGTAGTAATTGTCTGATTTCAGCACATAGTTGTTGGGGCATTTAGTGCCCTGGATGAGGTACTCCACATGTTGTGATAGGCAAGTTTAGGACCTGTGGATCTTGAAAGGCGTGTTGTGGGCAATATTACAGTAATCTGTAACCCACTAACCCCCTCTTTCTGTCCTATGACTGCAGAGGCTTTAACCAGTCACTTCGTTTTGAATGGTCTCTTATAATCTATGTAAACTACCTATGCTAAACCCAGACCTGACGAAGAGCTCTGTGTAGCTCGAAAGCTTGTCTTTCTCACCAACAGAAATTGGTAAAATAAAATATATAATCCCACCCACCTCATCTCTCTAATGTCCTGGGACCAACACGGCTTCAACACTGCAAACATACTTAAATTCATATTATTCCAGAGGATTGGATTTTAAATCATGTAAGCAGGCAAGGTGGCAAAAGGTATTTCCCCCTCCTTGAATCTCCTCAGCGTCTTCCTCCTTTTTGTAAAGGAAAGGTTATCTATATACAATGGTGCAAAATTCTAGGATAGGATACCCTATTATCTTGTACACATTAACTTGGATTGCAGTGAGCTAACCAAACAGATGCTTGTGTGCAGACAGTTAATGTGATTCATTTGTGCAAATGGCAAAACATTCAATTGGATCATATAGGTGTAGGAAGGCTTTTGGAATTTATTAGGGTTACCTGCTATTTCCTCTTCAGTCCACTGTAGATTGCTTTTTTACTTTACCGCCTATCTGATTTTCATTTTAATGATTTTTTTTTTAATGGATAACATACAACAATTTTTGTTAAAGTTACCTCATTAAAAGCCAATGTTCTGCCTGATTATTGCAATGAAGCTTAATAAGGCCATGTTAGAGAAGGGTAAAATGGAAAGTGATTATTATCCTAAGTCTTTGTTTCCATGTTCATGAGGTAGTGGATAGCCAGACAGTGTGAAGTCCAGAATGTACAGGTCAGGAAAACGTACAAGAACCAGAGGGGGGAAAAAACCCATCGTAATGAAGACATTAGTTTATTTGTCGGTACCTTGCTAACCTTCAACGATTCTTTTGTACACGTTAAGTAAGCCTCATCATCCTTGTGCCATTCTGTTCTCTCTTGGCGCCTTGCTGTTTTTCATTCAGCTTGTAAGCTTTAATGAAGAAAGGTGATCAACTGATAAAATATCTCTAGAGTTATCAATAACAAATAGGCAACAGATTCTTTAGAGGCCTTTGGGATTACTGTGTTATGGATCCAGGGCTGTTCTCATGTTGCTAATTATTTTTTGTTCTGGTAATGCATGAGGTGCTGTTCACACACATTGTCCCTACTTTTGATGAAGTTATACTCAGAATGATACTCCTTTGTTGGCTCTTGTGGTGTATGCTTGTGGCATGTTTGAAGTACAGGCAATGAAGACATAGTCTAAACTTGTGAAACTTTCTTCCTTTAGTTAATGAAAACACTGATACCCAGGTATGCAAAGAAACAGACACTGTGTGGAGAGCCTGTTTCTCAGGACATGAACCTACTGCATTGGGTTTATTTATTTATTTTTAATAAAACATCCCAGTATATGTACCATGAGTAAAAGAGATAATAACATTTAGGACTTGAATGACAGGAAGCAATATAATGTTTTATCAGCTGGCAGAGCCGGCTCCAGGTTTTCTGCCGCCCCAAGCGGCAAAAACAAACAAACAAACATGCGGCCGCGCGATCGCGCTTCTCCACTCTTTGGCAGCAATTCAGCTGTGCGTCCTTCACTCCGAGAGGGACTGAGGGACCCGCTGCCGAATTGCCATTGAAAGCCCGGATGTGCCGCCCCTATAGCGGCCCGGAGGGCTGCCCCTTGGTATTGGCCACTCCAAGCACCTGCTTCTTTAGCTGGTGCCTAGAGCCGGCCCTGTCAGCTGGTGAGATAGTATTTGGGCTTTTTCCACGCACGGAGCCAAATCCTGTGGCCTCTTATTTAGGCAAATTGCCATTGACTTTTCATGCCTTCTCTCTATTCCTTTTAGGTCTGTCTTCTTCAGTTTGCTGTTATTGTTTATTAATATTCAGATACTTGGCTAAAAACTCTTTAGTGAGCAAGATTACAGCTTCCTATTGAAAGTGCAGGGAGAATGTGTATAGCTAGGATATAATTATGAGCTATGCAAAACTTTCATAACAGAACCAAGTGGCAGTAGGCTGAGTTTGATCTTAATGTAAAAGTCTCCCAAGTTTAATGAACCTGAGGCCAAGATCTCTTTTTCCACTAATATATCTGGACTTCGCTCTTCTACCTTTCAGAGAAAGCTCTTCTTTCCCCTCCTAGTGCCTCCAAACCCGCAGGAGCTGACAAGCAAGATTTCTTCCCTGCTATCTATTTTCTTTTTTAATAGTAGTAGGTTCCTGAAATTCCCTTGTAGTGCCTCGGCAGGAGGCACTTATAATGTTCTGGGCTCAGGAAATGTCTCAGAGTGCACTGTGGTAATAGAGAAGTCCTTGTTCTTATCCAAACCCAAAACTCTGTGTGCAAGTAGCTAGAGTGGTGTGCTGCAAACCAGCTGACCCACGCAAGAGAAGAGCACCTTGATGCTTATGTGCAATAACTGAAGCAGAACATAAACCAAAACTTTTAAGAGCTGATGCCCTTCAGAATTAGCTAATACAAGAGACTACCAGCTCTGGCTCCTTCTGCTGAGCCTGTCAAAGGCATACAGAAAGGATTTTTTTTTTTTAATTTAAAACCTTTTTTTGAAGATAGGAACTCTGTAATAACAGCAACAACAAAAACCTCTCTCTGCACATTCTGAGAGCGTGTATGGTAACATTCTGAGACCGGAGCTGGTGTAGTGGTGGAGTTAGGCCTGTACAACTTCTGTAGTTCTTTAAGGTTCTTCTATTCAAGGGCCCTACCTCTCACACACACATGGGATCCACCAATCACAGTGCCGTCCCTGATTCCCCACCCACAGCTCCGTCTGTCTCTCAGCAGCGCCTCACTCGGAAAATTGTGCCAACATGCAACTTCCTAGCGTCTTAAGCCTGTGTGTGTGTGTGTGTGTGTTTTAGAGGCTGCAGAGCCTCACTCATAGGGAAGAAGGATTTGTCACAACCTACTGAGGCTAGAGGGTGCCAGGAAATGAAAGTGGGTGGGCATGTGGGTCTCGCTCTGAATACAGTATTACCAACCCCAAGCATTAAAAATCCATGCCAAGCCATAAAAATATCCTAAAGTTCCTTTAAAAATCAAGTTTTTGTGTGTGTGTGTGGCTTCAGGATTCACTCAGGCCACTATCCCAAGCTTTTCTCTGCAATCATGAGGGCTGGAAACGTGGTATTTTTTGTTAAATGGAAACCGAGGGTCTCACTAATCGCATGCCTCCAGGAACTGTGCTTTTAAGAAAAACATCGAATATTGCAAGACCTGTGATAAAATTGAGAGAGTTGGCGAGACTAGGGAATCCACTCCCAGATGAAGACAAGGTTGGATGGGATTCTGTGTTATAGTTTTGCGGACAGCTGTCATCTTGTAACTCTAGATTCCCCCTGCTGATAGGGTGACCAGACAGCAAATGTGAAAAATCGGGACGAGGTGGGGGGTAATAGGAGGCTATATAAGAAAAAGATCCAAAAATCAGTACTGTCCCTATAAAAGCGGGGCATCTGGTCACCCTCCCTGCTGATGGGTCAGGTTTATGTGGGCCTGCTGTGCTTCTTTAAAATGAGGCTACTGACCTGCGCATCTTGAGTTTACTGAGTCATTTCAGTCCCGTCATGCCTGCTATAATTTATATTAGAGTGGCTTGTTTGTGCCTTGTGTGGAAAAAGGATAATTAAGGTTTGAAGTGTCATTCACAATGTTCTTGAAAACACATAATGGGCTCTTTGTGTGTAGCAGTGGTCTACTCTATTATTGCATCTGCTTGAAAGGCATTTACAGAATAGACATGGACATGTAGTTCCTTAAATGACAGTCAGCATTGACTCTGTGGGGAAGAAAGAGCATGATTTTTCACATTATAGCTTGTGCCAGTTCCCTAGAGCTGGTTATATCTGACCTTCAATATAATCTTTAAATATAAGTTGTACACAAAATAACTTTAAAAGGTAGAATAATAACCCAATCCTTTCAAAACGTAAACTTCCAAAATGCTTAGCTGGCCCAACAGCTGGCAACCCAGCACAAAGTGGCGCAGCACTGAGAGGCTGCATGGCCTATTGGTTAGAGCACAGGACTGTCATTCAAGGAGATGCGAGCTTTCACTGTCTTGCCGTGTGACTTTGGGTTGGGCGCTTGACTTCTCTGTGCCACTGTTTCTCCGTCTGGAAAATTAGTATTTAAATAATATCACCACTGTAAAGTCCTTTGAGATCCATGGATAAAGTGTCTATATAACTGCAAATTATTATGAGCAAAGGATAATTTTAGTCTTAGAATCCTTGGTAGTATCACTTAAATGTAAAATCTTTTGCATTTCTGATTCCTTCAGCAATTGCAACATGGCATCTTAGACTTTGTCCTAGCATCTCCCTCCCTCCCATTACAGGAAAAAAGGGATGTGTCTCTTTACACCAACATTTTTAACATGGACATCTCCCTATTTTTGTTTAATTCGGAAGAATGTGTGACAGAGCGACACCTTCACATTTTTGTTTTTACTGTAATTTTATAAACACAGTGTACATTACCTGTGAATACATTGCAAATGTCATGTAATAAGTTAGTAGCACTATCTCATCTGCAGACAAGCATCATATATACCGGCCTGGCTTCTGCAAGCTCATATGTGCAGTGATTCTTCTGTCTACACACAGTTCTGTTAAAGCCAGGGGCCATTCACAAGTAGGTACCCACAGGGTCAAGGCTACTGTTCGCAAGGTAGGTTGAATGTTCTCTCAGGCCCCTTCAGCTCCCAGGCCTACAGATTGTTTGAATTATTTGGGGAAGGAGAATATTCACCAGTCTCCTTTAAGATGTAATGAGCAATATTTCAGGTATGGAACTCCTGGGATAATACAAATTAGAGATTGTTTAAATGCCTATTTCAGCAGATGAATGGTAAAATAAATGCCTGCAGGAACAATAATGGTAGCTATTGTACCTCATGTTATACTAGTCTAGCTGTGTGGGAACCATTCAGCTAATAAGAAAGGGAATTAACATAGGGTAGCGGTCCTGTCATGCAATTCAAGTTCTGTCGTCCTCTGATACAGGGTGGAGTCTTTTATTTAGTCCTTTCTGATTTTGTTCCTTGCTACTCCTACCAGCTTTGGGTCTCAGAATATGTCAGTTTTGTCCTGTTATCTGTTGCTGAGTTTTGCAAAGTGTAGCAAAGCAGCTTAAATGTTTTCCCCAAACATTTATTTCTATTTAGGTGGAAGTGCCATTACCCTATTGAGTAGTGGGACTGAGTTCAGAAGTGTAGGGAATGTTGCCTTTTGTAGAGGCTTACAAAATGGGGCCTTTGTTAGATCTGAAAGCATTCAGCATATTGTAACTAGGGTAATCTCTGCTGTTAAAGAGAAGTAGCTGTGGTTTCCATTTCTTAAAGCGTAGTTGCGATGAAGTGGGAATGTTCTTAATGTTTTATCTGAATACTGTGTGGGTGCCTCAGTTTCCCCTATGCAGTTGTTAAGTATCTAGGTAGTGGGATAAGGGTGTGTCATTGTTGCAGAGTCCTAGAGAGCCAGTGCAATGGTGTCTGCACAGAGAATGGCCGACACCCTCTCTCCTAGCAACTGATGGCCTGGGCCCCTCACGTGCAAAGGTGCCAACTGAAGGTGTTGGAGAACAAAAAGATCAGGTGACCTCCTGGCCGGGGAAAGAGACAAACGCCAGAGGAGGGGCTGGAGAGTTTCAGTTTGGAGCTGGCTGGGGAAATGAAAGGGGGCCCAGACGGGGCTCAGGCCTCCCTGCCCCAAGAGGGACCTGACTTAGGGGTCCTGTTTCTTGTACCTACAAGCTCTGTTTTGGGCTGTGTTCCTGTCATCGAATAAACCTTCTGTTTTACTGGCTGGCTCAGAGTCATATCTGACTGCGGAGTTGGGGGTGCAGGGCCCTCTGCCTTCCCCAGGAGCCCAGCCTGTACGGACTCGCACAGTGAGAAAAGGGGATGCTGAATGCTCTGAGGTCAGACCCAGGAAGGTCGAAGCTGTGTAAGCTTCTTGCTCTGGAGACATTATGCTCACAGAGCAGAGGCATGCTCCCCCAGAGTCCTGACTGGCTTCCTATGGAGTAGTTCCAGAGCATTGCCCAATGACTCTGTGATAGTAGTTATCTCTGTCTTCTGGATCTGACACTCCCAGTGTTCTCACTTTCTGCATGCAAGTCTGTTTTTCAAGCCTCCTTGAAATGTAAAATCAAGTTCCCCTTTAGCCATGGTTTTTAAAAAGAAATATGTTCTTTCTTTTCCATTTTCTAACTGTCATCTACTATTCATTCACGTCCACGCTGGGCCTACTTATTGCTAACTCTGAACAGATGATTTTGTTGCAGCTTAGCATTGACCGTGGTGATGGCTGCAGGAATGGTGTTTTGTTTCTTTACATTTGATTAAGACAAGTGCTTGTCTCTTCATAGTTGAAGTGAAGAAGCTGAATTTCTCTTTAAAGCATAATTTTGCATCCTCTGTAAAATCTACCAAACCATAAAATTGTTGTGAGAATTGATAGATAAGGCCAGGGCCGTAGGCGACATGTTGTAAGGACATAAAAGGCACCAGCTAAGAGGGAGGGGCACATGCCCCCCCCTCCACGTGGCTGCCCCGCTCCACCCCCAGCTAGGGTGACCAGGTGTCTGGTTTTTGACCAGGTCGAAAAGGGACCCTGGTGGCTCTGGTCAGCACCGCTGACCGGACCATTAAAAGTCCAGTTGGCCATGCTGTGGAGCCAAGGCAGGCTAATCCCTACCTGTCATGGGGTACTGTGCTGAGCTCTGGAAGTGGCCAGCAGGTCCGGCTCCTAGGTGGAGGGGCCACGGGACTCCGCGTTCCCCGAGCATTGGTTTCACACTCCCATTAGCTGGTTCCTGGCCAATGGGAGCTGAGGGGAAGGGAGGCGGTGCCTGTGGGCGATTGTAGCGTGCTTCATGGAGCCTCCTCCCCCTGCCCCGCCTAGGAGCCGAATCTGTTGGCCACTTCTGAGCTGCACAGGGCCAGTGTAAGGATGTTTCGCGCCCTAAGCAAAACTTCCACCTTACACCCTCCCCTGTCCACGAGCCCCCGCCCCGAGGCGCTGCCCCCCGCCGGCGGCAGCCCCTGCCTCCGCCCTGAGGCACTCTCCCACGGCAGCTCCGTCCTGAGGCACCCTCCTTTGCAAAAGCTCCCCCCCCCCACTCTTCATCCTGAGAGACCTCACCTGCCCCAGCTCACCCCTGCTCCGCCTCCACCCCGAGTACTCCGTCGCTGCTTCACTTCTCCTGCCTCCCAGGCTTGCAGCGCCAATCAGCTTAGGCACCGCAAGCCTGGGAGGTGGGAGGAGTGAAGCAGCCATGGCACACTCGGGGAGGAGGTGGGGCAGGGGTGAGCTGGAACGAGGAGTTCCCCTGTGTGCCGCCCCCTTCCCTTACTTGCTGCAGGCGGCCCTCCCTGTGCTCCCCTGCCCCAGCTCCCTCCGCCTAAATGCCAGCGGCGACCGGGGCAGCCGAAGATCCGGCCGCCGCAGTCGCTGACGAAGAAAATGCCGCCCCCCAAATCCTAGCACTCTAGGCGACCGCCTAGGTCACCTAAATGGTTGCACCGGCCCTGGGGGTGCAGCGTGGTGCCCCAGGATAGACAGGCAGCCTGCCTTAGACTCCTGTTGACAGTGAGTGAGGGTGGGGGAAAGCGAGCCACTGAGGGAGGGGGAATGTAGTGAGTTGGGGGGGTGGGGTCTCAGGGAAGGGGCAGGGCTAGGGTGTTCGGTTTTGTGCCTATAGAAAGTTGGCAACCCCTACCCCCAGCCCAGGGCCCCTGCACTCTCCCCGTCCCTTTGCCATCCCATGTTACCTGGGGTAGGGGCTCTGTCTTCCTGCTGCACTGGATCCCCTGGTGTGTGGAACCACGTCCAGATGCTGCAGCTCCCTGGGAGAGTGCAGCTGCTGCACTGCACCGGGCAGCGTCCCAGGCAGGGTGATCAGAAGAGAAGAGGCTCTGGCCCTGCCTTTTCTCTTCTGGTTCTGGCCCCACCCCTTCATCTCCCTGGCTGTTGGCCCCTTGGCCCCCTACCCCCTCTGCCAGGGACCAGTGTAGAGTTTGGAGGAGGGGTGGGGAGGGAGTATTTGAAATCCTGAGACAGCGCATCTTAAAAACTCAGCTGTTTTTAAAGCTGCAGAATCTTTTTCACGCATTTTTAATTTTTTCATTTGTTTTTTGCACACAGATATTGAACAAACAAGGGGTAAGGAGACACATGAAACTTGCATTGCTGAGACATGGTGCATTGTACCAAAAGGAAGGTCTGACATTGGAAACAGGAAGTTTTTAGACCTCCCTTATGGACCTACATAATCACTGTTGTGTTGCATTCTGACCAACTAGGTCTGTCAGTACAGCGCACAGACTCCTTAATGGGACGCCCGAAGCAGCTTCAGGGCCAAACCCCTCTAATGCCAAACAGGTTCATGGAGGTGACATGAAAAATGCCACTTGCTTGTTTCTCAAAGGAGGCTTTAAACCTAGGATCTCCAATGCTGCAGCACAGACCTCTGTGAGTTGAGCTTAAGTCGCAAGTCCTTTTTTTGTGTGTGGCAGCAATAGGCTTTTATTCTACTCCTGCTACTAGATGAAAACCAGTGAATCAGTGAGCTACAAATAAAAATATCCATTGATATAGGTAAGGAGAGATCATTCACCCCCTTTTAAAGATGGGGAAATGAGGACGAAAGGTTTCTGAAGGCAACTTTTGGCAGAACTAGGAACAGAACGTAGGGTTTTCATAGCAGACTCAAAGGCAGCCGCATTACTTCGCAGTAACATTAAGATTGTGATATCTTTTGGGAGTTAGTGGTTAGAATTTCTGCTGTCTCTCTAGGAAGGCAATATTATGCTAAAAAAGAATTATGCACCTTTGTTTTTATTATGCTTTTGAACATATTGGGGAAAATGGGATAACTAAGGTAAATGAAACATAAATACCATCAATTGGCTGTGCACATGGTAAGCAGCTCTGTGGAGCTCAAGTGAGACACATCTTTATCTCTTAGTGTTTAAATTGTAGCGGCTTTATTTTTCATTCTTGTTAAGTCACTTTCTCCTATGCAGAAAGCAGAACCATTCTTTCAACATTTGGCCTTAATTGTAGAACAGATAATTCAGCTTTGCTGAGACAATCCTATAAGCAAAACTCAAATCATCCGCTCCCCGCCTCCCCCCCCCCCACGCTTTCCCTGGGCTTCCTGGTTCCTCCCTCAAAAGAAGTTGGATGATGGCCAAAGAGCTGCCTTATAGTCCAGATTAATTAAAAGGAAAGGTCAGTGCTAGTTCCATCTGTGAATATCCTATTAGTCTTTTCCTAGACTAAAAAGAGTCAAAGGTACTTTGTGTTTTCTGAGCTAAATGGCACACTCCTAATGCTTGTATATTCTGTGTCATATAATTCTGTCTTCTACAGCTATTACATCATAGCCCAAGAATCTCATTTACCAAGGTATAGTTGCATCATTTTCTGATCTGCCCATCTTTCTTCCTACTACTGCTTTTACTTATCTAAATAGAAGGGATGACTCCAGCTTTTTTTGATGCCCAAGTGGCGAAGCAAAAAAAAAAAGTATCAGCAGCAGTTCGGTGGCAACTCTACCGCGCTGCTTCATTCTTCGGTGGCAGTTCGGCGGTGGGTCCTTCGCTACGAAAGGAACTGAGGGACCCGCCACCGAATTGCCACTGAAGACCAAGATGTGCCACATCTTTCCATTGGCTGCCCCAAGCACTTGCTTCCTTCGCTAGTGCCTGGAGCTGGCCCTGCTGAATGGGTACATGAATGTTAACCTACCAAACAGCAATAAGGAACAGAGAGTCAGTAGACAGGTAGGTAATCTTTGTCTGATTTGTTAATGCCAGCTATGTTTTTACTTGTGTACATGATATTCTTTATCCCTCCAGTATGTTGTGCTTTTTTTTACATCTGCATCTCTCCTTACCAATTTCTTACAATAAAGTTTAAAAAATAGATGCATGATGTACCTAGCTCATGAATCCATGATAACTGAACTCCCTATGATTTCTATGTGCTCAAGTTGTTTATTGAGGATGGGCAAACCCAACATTTTCTGGTTACTTGTGTTCTGGGAAAGAACCTCCCATGATCTGATAACAAAAAGCACATTTAAGAAGGCATTACACTAGAAGTAACCATAAATCACGCTGGGAAAGAGGAATATGTCCAAGCCCAGGAAGGGGCAGTCCAAAAAAAGAAACTTGTTGTTCATACCTGTTAGGTGAAAAATGAATTGCATTTTGACAGATAATATAGGGCCAAACCAGGGGCAGCTCTAGGGATTTTGCCACCCCAAGCCCGGCAGGCAGGCTGCCTCCAGCGGTTTGCATGTGGAAGGTCCACTGGTCCCACTGAAGCCGCGGGACCAACGGACCCTCTGCAGGCAAGCCGCCGGAGGCAGCCTGTCTGATGCCCTTGTGGCGCTGGCAGAGCGCCCCCCGCGGCTTGCCGCCCCAAGCACGCGCTTGGCTTGCTGGGGCCCGGAGCCGCCCCTGGCCATACCCTCAGTTGGTGCAAACGGAGAAAGCTCCATTGTAATAACGGAGGAACAGTGACTTACACCAGCTGAGGATCTGACCAGTAATGTCTAAATGAACTCCTTTGGGAAGCAAGGAAGAGATTGAAGGCTTTTAGGAGAACAGATGAGCCCAATTTCACTGTCAAACAGACATTTCTCCCATGGGGTAGAGAGACACTTCTGCACCCACACAGCAAAGTGGGGTCACGTGGTTATGCTATAGGTGATAGTAATGCTATACTAAGTATACTGTAAGCTTGTTACCCACCTAGACAACATTTAAAATATTCCACTTTGGATAATAAACACACCCCAGATGGAGTGGTGTTGAGGGATGGGTGAACATACTGTAACACTGAGTGGGAATGAGATTTAAGGCCCCCACTCAGCATATTTAGATGACTGGGATGCATGCAGTCTGGTTCATAGCTCAAGTTTCTTTGCCCTGGCAGGAGCTATTAGTATCTTAACATTTTTAGCCTAGTTAAAATTAGCTTCCATTTGCTACGTGTGTGTGACGTAATGCCCTGTGGTTACGCATGTCTGTGTTTTGGCCCTCTTGCTCTCACATTCCTGTGTGTTGGACTGGAAACTGCTCAACAATGGCATCAGGGGATGGTGTGCGACAGCCTGGAATAAAGCCTGGGGCTGCAAATAACCTGTCGCTTCCTCCCAACCGTGCTCAGCTTGTACAGTGGGATCAGCAACAGGTGTTTTTTTTGCTGATAAAGCTTTCAGTGCTGCTCTTTTGGAGTCTAATCCATAGACTTCAGTGAGCTTTGGATCAGGTCCTTAGTGAACAGATTTCCTTCCTGTGCCTCTTTCGTGGCTGTTGCTCACTGAAGCAAATCTTTGCTGGAAAGCCTTTTTCTGGTGAGAAAATCACCCCTTCTTGTCCCTCAAGGCGGCGGCTGCTGCTGCTGTCTCAGACTGTGCAAAGAGGAGCAAACAGTCTCCTTTGTTTTAGCGGTCAGAGTGCTAGGTCCTGTAGTTAGCCAACCAATCGGAATTCTATGTATTTGTAAGCAGGGTCAGGATGAGCTCTACACTGACATCTGGTGGTGAATTATGGCGAGTGTGGAAAAGAATTTCAGAGGCTAATCGTGTTTGCATAGGCACACCCACTCTGCCTAGCATAGCCCACGGCAGCCTAAAATGGTTACTTTCACAGCTGTGGGATCCCCAATTTCTTTGTTATTGGGGCAGGAGGAATAAAGTGTTGTCACCCTGATTAAGTAAATGAGGAACTACGAAACTGTTTTATGATAAAGGGTTTCACTATCAACTAAATAGCACTTGCTAGACAAGGGACATGGGTTCCAAAACCCAGTGAATTGAGAGAGGCTGGGGACAGATATCTGTACCTGGTGGTGTAGGCTCCTTGTGTGAGCCAGAAGCACCAGTTCCACCTACTTCTCTCTCCACTGTGGGATATCAGAGTTGATTTTTGATTCCCTTAAGAATCTAGATACAGGTTACTGAGCTGAATTCATTATGGGCTAATGGTGCACTAGCACTGGGGCTCCCCTACTGTGAGATGAAATCAGTAAAGAGCTGGAATTGCTGACCCGAGAGCACTGAGTACTGTGCTAACTAGTGGGGGAGCTTGAAGCTATGCTGTGGAGCAGAGCAGCTGGCAGAGCGGAGTGAAGCGGTTTGTGGAGCCATGGAGTGAGTGGAGCCGAGCAGTTTGTGGGGACAGCTGGAGTGGATCATGGGACAGCTGGTGGAGCAGAGCAGCTGGCAGAGTGGAGCAGCTGTGAAACAAGTGGAGCGGCCCACGGTGTGAGCGGAGTCAAGCAGTTTTTGGGGATGACTGGAGCGGATCATGGGACGGCTGGTGGAGCAGAGCAGCTGGCGGAGCGGAGCGGAGCAGTTTGTGAGGACGGCTGGAGGAGCAGAGTGGAGTGGCTGGTAGAGTGGAGCAGTTCGTAGAGAAGGTGGAAGCAGAACCCCACAGAGAGGCAGGGCAGTTGGCCCTGGACCACGTAAGGTGCCCCTTTCTACCCAGGCTGGGGGGCGGGGAGGAACCTTTACAGATAGACTCTCGAACTCTGGGGCTGCACTGACCCGAGACAGAGACTTTTGGATTGTGGGACTTTTGGGACCGTGGGTGATCTTTGGGTTGCTGGACTCTATGGATATTTGGAGTATTGGACTTTGGAGTCTTGGGGTGATTTGGGGGTTGCTGGACTCAAGCCCAGGGAAAAGGACACGGCCCATTTCCTGGGGTGGGTCTGTGCTCATGGTTTGGTCTATGAACTCTAGTTGAGATGTTTTCCCAATTTAATGCTTGTTGTTTATCTCATGTAATTAAACCTTTTCTTCTACACCGAGACTCTGTGCTTGCGAGAGGGGAAGTATTGCCTCTTTGAGGCACCGAGGAGTGTGTGTAAGATTTTACCAGGTCACTGGGTGGGGGCTCGAGCTGGTTTTGCATTACGTTGTAGGGAAGGGACCCCTATGTATTGAACCCGGCCCTGCTGCTATCAATTCGGCCTGGCAAAAGGGTTACATATTATTTTAATGTTTAAATCAAGATTGCACTTTTAGTACCACTGTCGGATCAGGCTTATTTGCTGATCAAGCATATTTAAAGAAAATATTCATATTGGGCTCAAAGTCAAACATTACAAAGTCTGGAAAGTAAAGTATATGCACTGCTAACTATATATATGTACTTGCTAACTGGAAATATAGGACTGAAAGGGACCTCAGTAGGTCTACTAGTCCAGTCCCCGGCACTGAGAGGGCTAAGTATTATCTAGAGACCATTCTTGACAGTTGTTTGTCTAATCCAGGCCTCCACAACATACAGCCCACAGGCCGCATGTGGCCCACATGGGGTCACTGTGTGGCCCCCGGGAGGGTGATTAGGCAAGCGTGGGGTGGGGCAAACCAATGGCCGGGTGGCGGGTGTTGAAGAGGCCAGTGCAGGCTGGGGAGTGAGGGTGAGCGAGTGGCAGGGGGCGGGGGCAGCGGCAGAAGGTAAGAGGCCAGCAGAGGGCAGGCAGGTGAGCTGGCGGCGGGGAGAGCAGGGGAGCTGGCGGCTGAGGAGGCGACTGGGCAGTTGGGGGTGAGTAGGCAAGCCAGGGGGTGGGGGGCTGAGGAGGCAAGGGGGCGCTAGGGGGTGAGTAGGTGATCTGAGGAGGGTGGGAGGATGATGAGAGGGCAGGCAGTGGCGGGGGGACTTTATATGTGGGCGGGGGAGGCGAGTGGCGAGTTGGTGCCTGACCTGTTCTACTGATCTTATCTCTCATAAAAATTGGTCCTTCTTGCTGCTTTTCTCTGGGCTGGGGGTTGTTCCAATGCTGCAGAGAGGGTGTTCCCAAAGGAAGGTGCTTGCTTCTAACCTCTAAGGCCGTCAGTATGTCTGCTCTTCCCTAGTCAGCCCACTTGACAAGTTTGATTGTCCTTGGTCTGGTTCCCATCCCCTCTCCAAGGGTTGCAGCTGTCTGGAGGTGCCTGCCTTCCACCTTCCTCGTTCACACCTCATTCATTCAACAGGGCAATTGATTACAAAGCCGGGGGGGAGGAGATCTTATTCTACTTCTGTCATAAACAGATAGCTACGGGTTAATGTTTCTTTCACCTGTAAAGGGTTAACAAAGGGAACCAAACACCTAACCAGAGGACCAATCAGGAAACAAGATTTTTAAAAGCTCACGGAGGGAATGTTTGGGTGTGTGTCCCTTTGTGTGTGTCTTTTGTCTGTTTCTCAGCTATGTGAGGGATCTTTCTATCTTCAAGCTTCTGATCTTCAATTTCCAAGTTGTGAGTACAAAGGTAGAAAAAACAATAGCTTTTATTGTTTTTTTTTGTATTTACATGTGTTAGTGCTGGGTGTTTAAATTGTATCTTTTTGAATAAGGCTGTTTTTGTCATATTTTTCTTTTAAGCAATTGACCCTGTATATTGTTATCTTGATACAGAGAGCATTTTTATGTCTTTTCTTTCTTTTATAAAGCTTTTATTAAAAACCTGTTGGATTTCTTTTCTAAGTGAGCTCTAGGGGATAGAAATCCTGTGCCAGGATTACGGTCTCTCTCAGGGAAAGACTGGGAGTGGGTAAAAGAAGGAGGGGGGAAGGTAAATTGCCCTCTCTGTTTTGTAATTCAAGGAGTTTAAGTACAGTAATCTTCCAGGATAACCCACGGAGGGGAAGCCTGGGGAGGAAGTAAAGAGAAGACAAGGGGAGGGGGGTTATTTCCCTTTGTGGTAAGACTCAGGGCATCTGAGTCTTGGGGTCCCCCAGGGAAGGTTTTGGGGAGACCAGAGTAAGCCAAACACTGGAAATTTTTGGCTGGTGGCAGCGCTATCAGATCCAAGCTGGTAATTAAGCTTCGAGGTTTCATGCAGGCACCCACATTTTGGACTCTAAGGTTCAGAATTAGGAATTATGCTTATGACAACTGCTAGCAAAAAGACATTTTTCTTTTACCTTAATTATACTACCTTAGGGGCTTGCTTTAACACATTACCAAGGTTCAATACCACTGTTTCGGCTTGGCGGCGCTGGGGAAGGAGGGTTTGTTTCCATGGGGCTGGCGATGCTGGGATGGAACGGGTGTTTCAAGGGTTCTGGGCAGCGCTGGGGGGGTGGGGAGTGTTTTGGCAGGGGACAGGGGGTTTTGGCCCTCAGCTGTTTTCTTTGGAGTAATATGGGCCTCGCCGCTTTACGAGTTGTGCAGGCCTGGTCTAACCTATTCTTCAAAAACCTCCAATGCGGAGATTCCAGAGCCTGTTCCCATGCTTAGCTATCCTTACAATTAGGAAGTTTTTCCTAATGTATAAAACTAAATCTCCTTTGCAGCAATTTAAGCCCATTACTACTTCTCCTGTCTTCAGGGATCAAGGAGAACCATTTATCACCCTACTCTTTGTAACAACCTTTTACGTACTTGAAGACAGTTATCATTTTCTCCCCCTCCCCCTTTAGTCTTCTTTTTTCCAGACTAAACAAACCCAACCTTTTCAATCTTTCCTTGTAGGTCATGTTGACTAGACCTTTAATCATTTTTCTTGCTCTCCTTTGGACTCTCTCCAGTTTTTCCACATCTTTCTAAGTGCGGTGTTCAGAATTGGACACAATATTCCAGTTGAGGCCTTCTCAGTCCCGAGTAGAATAGAAGACTTGCATATCTTGCTTATAACATTCCTGGTAATATATCCCAGAATGATGTTCCCTTTTTTTTCTTTTCCCCAACAGCATTATCTTGTTGACTCATAACTAGTTTGTGATTCACTATAACCGCAGATCTCTTCTGCAGTATTTCCTTCCTAGACAGTCATTTCCCATTTTGTATTTGTGCAATTAATTGTTCTTTCTTAAGTATAATACTTTGCATTTGTCCTTACTGAATTTCTAGCACAATTGCCCCTTGAAAAACTTTAAAAAAACAAAAAAAAAACAACCACGGGCATTTCTCTGTCTAAGGTTCTTATATGTAATATCTGAGCACCCCTCTGTGGTAGGAAAATTCTACTGCCCCCATTTTACAGATGAGGAATTGAGGCTAAGTGACTTGCCCAGCAACACACAAGAAGTCTGTGGCTAAGCAGAGTGTTGACTCCCGAGTACACTTGGCTAGCAGCCTAACTGCTTTACCAGCCTTCTTACGATTGACCCCCAACACATGTAGCTGTGATCAACTTCTGCTGAAGCCCAAGGCTGGTGGGGGCCAAAAGAGCCTTTCCTCAGATCCTCCCAACCTCTCCCCCCTTTTATGGAAAACAATTAATTTAAATCTCCTCTTGCTCAGGCCTCAGGCTGGTCATGTGCATAATGGTGTGATCATGCTGGACAGGAGTCAGTACAGATTTTGGGGTGTGGGACTGTGACGTTATTGATATAAACTGGGACCCTATAGAACATGGTTGCAACCAAGCTCCTGTAGTGGCACCAAATCTTATGTAAAGAGGGTCATATAAGGTGTCTAAGACCAGGTTATGGGTTGCTGGTTATGATTAGGCTGTCTGTGTATCTGTACCATTTTGTAGTTGAAGTTACGAGTATTGGATCTATATTGTCTATATTTCAAATTTATGCTGTGTTTCTGGGAAACATCCCAGACAGGTTGGTGTTAGCTCTGCCTAGCCTGCTTGATGCCCATTAAGGACCATCAGCTACACAATTGACCCATTGAGAGGAGGCAGATACACCTTGTAACTCAGCAGGGTTTGCAGGAACTTGCCCATGTGACTGCAGACTCCATTTTGCTGTAATTTTCCACAGTTAAGAACAAAGAGGTTCTTACACCTGGAAAAGCCTATATAAGGCTAATGCCTCATCTCTATCTTGTCTTCAATCCTGCTTCTTACCTCTGGAGGAATTTGCTAACAAAACTTGAAGTTCTGAACAAAGGACTGCGACCACCCCTGGGCGATTGTCACGGCTGATTGAACCTGCAGTTTACTCCATCACTGCTACAAGCCTGAACTAAGAACTTTGCCATTACTGTATGGAATTGATTCCATTTAACCAATTCTAGCTCTCACTTCTACCTTTTCCCCTTTATGAATAAACCTTTAGATTTTGGATTCTAAAGGATTGGTAACAGCATGATTTGTGGGTAAGATCTGAAGTGTATATTGACCTGGGTCTGGGGCTTGATTCTTCGGGATCAAGAGAACCTTTTCCTTTTATTGGGGTGTTGGTTTTCATAACCATTCATCCTCAGGATGAGTAGGACTGATGGTGATACTGGGAGACTGGAGTGTCTAAGGAGATTGCTTGTGTGACTTGTGGTTAGCCAGTGGGGTAAAACCGAAGTCCTTTTTGTCTGGCTGGTTTGATTTGCTTTAGAGGTGGAAAAACTCCAGCCTAGGGCTGTAACTGCCCTGTTTGAGCGATTGGTCCTGAATTGGCACTCTCAGTTGGGTCCCGCATCCTCACAGGGACAAATAAAAAAAATTATTCCAAAGTGTTAAGGCCAGCTCAGACTTCAAGGGGACGTGGGACATCCAAAGTGAGAAATATATATAATGAAGTAGTGAAGAAAAAGGAAGTGTAGACTTGTAACACTACCACAAACTACTGGGAAGGCATTCCCTGGGCTCTCTTCGGGTAAAACTCCCACTGAAGTCAGTGGGAATTATATTCAGGCCTTGGGGTTTGCTTTCCTTTTCAGGTATATATTTTTTCGTAGTTAGCCATTGTCATGGCGTGCAGCTGAATTTGAGGCAGAAAATCACACAGGCAAATACCTGGCAGCACATGCTCCTTAATCACGGCAGCCTGCAGGTTTGCAGAGGACAAAGAGAGCATGAGAGTACTGGCAAGCGTGCATCAGTGAGGCTGATTTAGTTTTCACTGTGGCACAAGAAGGTTTCGTTCAGTTATTTTTAGTATCAAATGTGTGCTTTTCCATCTAAGGCTATCGTCATTGTAATCATGTCAGATTTCCTCTTACTAAAAAAGCAACTGATAGAGAATGAAAATCCTGTTAGGGCAACTAGGGATTATGATGCACTGAATATACCACTTCATGTCTGACAACACTTTTTCTTACCCACAGAGATCTCTTGCCCTGCCTTCGAATATGTGCCCTGTTATAAAATAGCTTCCTGTTCTTTACTGACCTTAACAAAGATTTCCCAGGCTGCATTTCTATGCTACCTTTCATGTTTGCTGGGTGGTGTGGGGTGATCTTTCTCTGTTTTCCTTTGCAATCCTCACACTTTTATGATTAGTTCTTTTGAATCTTTGAGTCCTTTCTTCTTATTGTCTTCTAATAGAGAAGGTTTTCCCTCGCAAAGCAGCACAGTACAGCATGCAGTATAGGAGGTATGCACTCTTCACACTTCCCTGCAGGCAGCTAGCTGTGGAATCCCAGTGGATTTATAAAGACATCAGAAGTGCATTTTCAGTATACAGAAAGTGTGTTCTATAACAACACAGTCATGCCACATTATCTTGTTGCTGTTCACTAAGCAAAGGAGAAAGGAAGGGGATTGTTAGCCAAGGGCAAAGAAATGAGTTGTAAGGTTTGAGACAAGAAATAGTCTAGACATGATTATCACATTAGAAAGTCCAAGTCATATAATGTGTATGTATGTGACAGAATACGCCGCTGTATTCACACCGTACACACTACTACTCGTCCCTGCACTCCTAGCCGGGAGGAGGGGGCAGCTGCCCGGGGCTTCTCACCTCTGGCAGGGAGATTCACACCTGGATTCCAGTCAGTTGCCATGCTCCTGGTGAGGAGACAGGACCCCGGGGCAGTAGGGCTCTGAGTGGGGAGCCCAGGCAGTATCCCAAGCTGAGAGCCTGGGTGGTAGCCTGGCTTGGAGCGGAGACCGGGCAGCAGCCCGACTTGGGGGCCGGCTTTCTTTTCAACTGGAGCCATGAAATAGACAAGAATGAGAGCCAAGAGCTGATGTAAGGAACACAGTGTCTACACAGACACTGCATCGCCCTAACTACACTGACGTAAGCCCTATGCGTCTTGTTGAAGTGGTTTTATACGTTAACGTAGCAGCAGGGGAGTTCTGTCGTCTGGAGGAGCATTTCACTGCGGACACTTCCACTCTTTGGTCAACCAAAGCTGACTTCTGCTACTCAGATCTCCTGATGCCCAAGTAGCTAGAAGGCCATCCATCCTGTATACTCCTGACAGCTACTAATGAAAACCAGCTTTATAGGGAAGAGATTAAAAAAAGAATTGTAGCCAGATAAGTTTGAAAATGTTTATATAATTTTAAAGGTTACCGTATTTATCTGTAAAAATTGCATACACAAAATACATAATGCCGTATGGCAATGCAAAGGTTTTCTTGGCATGAATTTCGGATAATTATCTTGCTGAGCATTTATACCATGCTCATCAGTGTAGCATCTGAGGGCTTAAATGTAGTCAGTAACGCAGTGAATAATGACCACGTTATTCATGAACAGTGTTGCCATTTTCATTCTGTGGAGCCTAGGGTAAATCCAACCCTGGGATAAGCAGGCACAATGACTCTGAAGCTAACAGAGCAGTGCCTGCTAACAACTGGGCTGCATTTGCTCCTCTGCCTCAGTTTCTCTCTATGTAAAACAGAGAGAACACTTACTGAGCTCCCAGAGGGATTGTTTGTACAGTGCTTTTGAAGATGTACTGCTGCATGAGTGTTGGGTATTATTACGTTTCTGCTATTAATCAGGATATGGTGCCAGGAGCCTTCATTGGAAATGAGTAATGTTTTCTACCTATTTCTAATTTTTGTTATATTTAAACCTTGTTCTGTGCAGTGCCATGTGGGTGTGTGCTGTATCACACAGCAAGTGAAGACTCGGAGCCTGCTAAGGTCCCTTTGCCTAGCCACAATCCACCTCGCAGGCCATTAGAAGCCAGGCCAGGTTGGAGAATTCTTCAGGCTGCTCTAGCTCAATCTGAGGGCCCGTTCTGAGATTGGGGGAAGCGAAAAGGTGATTTAGGACTGGTCTACGCTTTACAAGTTAGGTCAACATAGCTGCGTTGCTCAAGGTGTAGAAAATCTACCCCCCTGATGGCTTCAGCTATGCCGACCTCACCTCTGGTATCAATGGAGCTTGGTAAATGGAAAAACCCTTTCCGTTGCTGTAGGAAGCATCTACGCTGTGGTGCTACAACATTGTAGCTGTGCCGCTGTATCACCCATTTTGTAGACACAGCTTTCCAGATACTTTTACCTCTCTCTCTCCCAGCGGTGCTTGACATGAGTTAAGCCTGCTGTCATTACCCCAAAGGCCTTTCACTCTGAATTGTGCATGATAAAAAGAAATATAAGGGAGATAAAAAGAGGAAAATGGAGGGGGGGAAGGAAGGAGGAATACACTGAATAAGGGAAATGAGGGAGTTTATAACTCCCCAAGTTAGTTTCCCTCTTGTACTGTCTCGGGAATATGTATAAAGTGAAAGAAAAAGAACAATCAAGGCACTAATTTAGTTCATTGTCACTAGTAGATACTGGACCACTGATCTTGAATCCTTGAACGAATAAGAATTTCAATAAGAGATGATCTATTTAAAAAGCCATTATGCTTATATATCTGAATCTTAAACAAGAACAATGTTTAATAGGCCCAATCCTGCTCCCACAGAAGTCAGTGGCAAAACTGAAGTCAGGATTTTGTCCATATATTATAATGTTGTTTTCCTGGCTTTAGTTTTACAAGTTATAGCTCGCTTTTCCACAACTGATTCGTTTTTTAAAAATGTCTGTATATTTTTAGCAATATTAAGTCATGGCAAAACTTTAATAAAGTTTGGCTTGAGCTAATACATCTAACCGTACAAGGGATTACTACAAACACACAAAATTTAAAAGATATTAAAGAGATGTGATCTTGCCCTTTCCTTACATTTTAATAATGTTAGATCTGGGTTTAGATAGCTCTTTGGAAAAAGAAGAGAATGTTCCCAAAGCATTTGTATAAGGGATGGCTTATTTGTGCATTTTATTTCGTTTTAATGTAAATTTACACATTTATTAGTCATTGCTATTTTAAAAAGTAATTTATTGGCATTTAAAATAAAAGCTAAAGTAAAATAACCCTCGATCATTCCTTTAGGAAGTTTTCATTGCCTTTCTTTAAAAGTCACATGGTTTGTAATTAATAAATTATCTCCTTTTTGTCTCAGAGGATCCCAAAGCTCTTTTCCTAATGACTAAAATGCATCTGTCTGTGGTTATGTCTTCAGTGCAGTAAAACACCCATAGCTGGCTCATGTTAGCTGACTCATGCTCATGGGGTGTGGGCTGCAGGGCTATAAAACAGCAGCGTAGATGTTCAGGCTTGGCCTGGATGTCTCAAACGTCTACACTGCCCTAGTCCGGACAGGTACACTACAATTTTAGAACCCCCCAGCCTGAGCCCCGCAAGTCTGAGTTAGCTGACGTGACTAGTGGTGTGTGTTTTAATTGTAGTGTAGACAAATCCTCAAGATCACATGATTCAGCACAGCCGCTTAATGGTGTCTCCATGTATTCCCTGCTGAATCCTTGTTAAAATCCTCATTTCAAGTACTAAGTTTTGTCTCTCTAACAGATTATACCACAGAAATAACTTTGTAAATCTCATTGGAAATATTTTGGATTTGGAGTGGGCCAGAGACAGCTCACATTATAGGCAGCAGAAGTCTCTTAAATGACATTACTGGGAAATGGTTTGGCAACTAATTACTCAGCTTAGTTTAATATCGAAACACACAGCTCTAAAAATGTGGAAGCAGATAATGGAAAACCAGTCAGGATGGCAGAGCCAATCTAAAGTCTGCAAAACCCAACAATCTGGCCACCTAAATCAACAAGGAATTGCCTTCTATTTGGCCACAGCAATGGGATAATAAATGTTCAGAAGTCAAAATGTCTCTGTACCCTTTCCTAGACCAACTAATTGACAATGTAGACAAATTTCATCCCTGTGTTATCTCTTAGTATGTGAAAGAAACTCCTGATTCTTTTTTTAGCCATTACCACCATTCACGGGTATAAATCATGTGGAATATGTGTGATCTATAGGATCCCATAAGCTGCTGTTTTCTCTAAATATTTTGTTTTACCTTAGTCCTTCTGTGAAATTAGAACAGTATTGCACCAACACAGTTATCATTCTTGAGTGGACCTACTCCAGATCTGGTACTGTTACTTGTAGGTAAACACTGACTTTTCCCACTGAATGGAGGGAGTGATGGTCTTTCATACTAACCTGAAGACACCAGAGCTAATGGCTTGGCACTGAAGAAACTAAGCATTCTGGGTGTAGGCAATGTGCCTGGTTAACTGGCACACATTACACCTTTGGAAAAAGATTGTGATTTTGCAGAAATAACTGTGTAAATGATGTATGGTGTCTGCATCTTATATATAGTAATCTGGAGCAACCTGTCTTTGTATGCCCCCCTCCTTGTTTATCGGTAATTAGTAGTTATTTACCTATTTTTATTTATTTTTGGCCCAAGCTGGCTTCTTATATAAGGTACTTGTTACCTACTCCTCACAAAAAATATCTGCTATATGTCCACTCTAACATTACTCTGTGTATGTTTGATTGCTGTGAAAGATTTAAAGGAGAAATTAGATTTTGTGTTATTTCTCCTCAAAATCTTCCACAGCCGTCAAAGTCCTAAGTGCCAAAATCTTTGACGTAATTTAATTAATGCTTCTGTAAGATGATGCAAGTAATTAGTACGATTGTTTCAGAGTGGTGTATACAAGATGGATCAACAAATATTTATAGGTTAAAAAAAAAATCTGCTACTTATTCCAATTATACTTTCAAAACAGTGGAAATAAAACACTAACTATCCCGCTACATAAAATCCGTTCTGACTCTTCGCTGTAAAATTCATCGTGCTCATTGGTGAAAAGTCAGGAGTTGCCTAGCTCATCAGGAGGTCTGTGTTACCTCCTTTTGAAAATGGTTTTTGTGCTTTAGACGTGGTAAGTATTTTTTGTCAATAGAAGCAGCCCTTGTTTTGAAGCAGCCCTCAATTGACAGCCACAGGGAGAAGTCATTACATTTAATAGAAGCCACTGCTTCTTCAGTGAAGATATATGGAGTACGTATAACACATGCTATAGTAATTACAAAAAGATCCCAGGCAACCATTATACAAACCATTGCCTTCATCAAAGTCTAACTCGTTCCTTATTACTACCTGGGGAGTTGGCTTCCAGGAAATGTCATGCTTGGCACCATCATAATCAAAAATAAGTACTAAATGTCTTCTAACACTACTCACAGCCTAGCTAGAGATAAAACTACAGCATCATCCACATTCTTGATAATTTAATTCAACATGCCATTAATTGGTCCTGGGAGCGTTAAGTTATTCCTGAGATGTAATAGGAAAAGGTACATTCTTCTTATTTTAATACTATATAAAATAAAGTTCCCTTGCTCTCTCACAGCTAAAAGAGAAAGTTAGTATTAGAGGGACTCTTAATATTTTTTTCTAAAGAAACACGGTTCAGCTCAGATGTGGTTCATTATACTTATTTGATTAATTAGAATATTAATCTCTGTGTACAACTTGTGTGTCAAATCTTGAAATCTTTTCTCAAGTATGACTTTAACTGATCTCAGATGTCAGTGGAGGTCTTGTCTGAGGAAGGATGTCAGGATTCTTACTCATTTAGCAAATATCAGATTTTTTCTGTTTTCAATAGAATTGAGATTAATGTGGCTCTTTTTGCTTTCATTACTTCCTTCATTGACATAATCAGTTGCAGCATTGCTAACACTTGCAGTTTATCACAAGTCTTGTAATATTTAGCATTTTTAATAAAATCCCAGCTCCTGGAGTCCTGTTACGTGAAAATGTCATTTAGACCTCCTGGCTGCCAAGAAAAGCTTGAAAATGTGAATCCTAAATGCATTTGTCCCAGAAGGCAAATAAAAAGAACCTAAAGTTTATATTTTAAAGCTCATGATTTTTTGGAGTCTGACCCATGATTTTTGAATGCTTAGGATTGGTAATATATACTGCAGTTGGATGAGTACAGTTCTGGGATTATGGTTCCATATGTAAATTAGTCTTTATGGTACTAGAAGTTACAGGAAATTGGAATTACCGTATGTATTGTGAGTAACTTTTTCTGCTGTAGATTACAAAACAACGTAATGTAGGACCTGACCCAAAACCCATAGATGTCAATGGAAAGATTCCAATTGACTTGAGGACACTTTGGATCAAGCCATTAGAACAGAATATAGCCCAGTGAATTGTTAAGTTCTGTGTTTCAGTGTAAGTATACATACATTTATGTTTTTATAGGTCCTTTGGGGAAAAGTGTAATTGAGGCTTGTGAAAGCACTAATTTAAAACATTTCAGTTATTTAAGTGACTGACTCTAGGTAAAAGTAGAGTTGATCATTCTAGGACAAATTAGAAATCATTTGCTCCAAGTCTTAAATGATTTAGTTATCATTCCCACATTTAGCATGTGTCACTGTGATGAAAGAGGGAGATCTAAATGATCAGCTGAGACATATTTTCGCTGTACTCAATTAAAAAAAAAGTCATGTATCAGAGTTTCTCCATTTCATAGAAAATTCTCCAAATGGTGGGCATTTAACATAAACATGTTGGAAGTTTTCTGTTCTTTTATTGGTGCAGAGGTGGTATTAAAACAATTAAACTCTTTCTCAAGATTATTGCTAATAATCAGTGCTGATCATTCTCTTTCTATATATACCATACTGTAGAAAAGGGCATAATTTCTAAAAAAGAAAGCACATTCTGTTTACGTCTGCCCCAACACAAAGTTACAAACTGGTTGAATGATTATTCAGAATGTATTTACTTTGAGTTCACTAATTCAGTGGCACTCACCACCTTAGGTCATATCTACGCTAAAAAAATTAGGTCAACCCAGTTATGCTGCCTGGGGTGTTTAAAATCATGGACAGTGCTAGGTTGATGGAAGAATTCTTCCATTGACCTAGCTGTCACCTCTTGGGGGGAAAGGGGGAATTAAATGCAGTGATGGGAGAACCCTTCCTGTTGCTGTAGTGAGTGTCTACATTGAAGCACTGCAACAGTGCAGCTGCGGTGGTTTAAGTGTTGACATAGCCTTCGTGTCTGAGCTACAAATTGAGAACAATTCCAATTTGTACAGTGATCCTGCAAACACTTCAGTGGGAGTATTCACATGAGCTGTATTTTGAAGGTTTTGACCCTTAGCGTTTAAGGGCCAACTCCTTGGTCTGCCTTCTGTTTTTCCCTTTTAGTCCTTATTTAGCAACTCTCACAGATGTCAGTGAACTTGGTAAAAATGATGGAACTTTGTCAGGATTTGGCCCCAGGTGAATCATCTGGGTTTAAAAAAAATTCATATAATATGTGTTTGAAATATTCTTTTTAATTCTCAAAACATTCCATTGTTATACTGTTAAAAATTCCTGTTAACCATTTTGAAGACTACCTGTTTCTGTGCTTACAAATCTGTTCACAGGTGGGATGGCTCAGTCAGGGTCTAGGAAGTGTGTACCAGTGGGTTGGCCTCTCCTGTATCAGGTGGTGAAAGACCTAGGATGGATAAGGTGGCTGGCCAAACAGCAGGAATTGCCAGATGATGACAGATCTGACAAATCAGGCTGGACAGAAAATGACCCAAGGAAAGATGAAAAGCTCATCAATAAGACTTGACCTGTGATCCAGTCTTAAACTCTGTCTACAGTAGGAAACGTACCTGTTGCTTAGAACACTTGTCAGAAACAGGGACAATGGAACCATAGGTCAAACCACAAACTTAGACAGGACCAATCCATGTTCAGCACCATGTCAGAGGCTGTTGGTTGTTAATGCCTATTGTCAATGATCGATACTTTTCCAAGTGCAGATAAGCTCTACTTGGTAAAATCTCAGTGAAACTGTTCAGAATACTAACAAAGAGCTTAATTTAAAGTGGGCATCTCTCTGTCTGCGATTGACCTCCGTGTGTTTATGGGCAGCCATTAAAACAAAATGGAAAATAAAATGACCACTGAGGAATCATACATGCTCAAATATCAGAGCTTTGCTAAATCTGGTGATCTGGACCTTGTTCCTGGGAGAATTAGCTACGGGAGCAAGCAAATTTAAAAATAACCTGATGAAAGGGCACATTTATGAGAGAGGCAATTATTTGACTGTAATTGCTACAAGAAAGCCTGGATAGTGCTTTGAAATCTTGAAAATGTATTATGATTCTGAATGGGCTCTCAAAATTCAGTCATGTGATTCTCACCATCACTTATAACACAGAGCTCACATAAGAGCAGCTCATGTTTAGTACAATGTACTCCAATATAGAAACTAGAACTTTACATTTAAAAATACATACCCCCTTCTCCCCATTTTATCATACTGGTATATTTAAGGCTCAAATAAACTTGACTTTAAAAGATAAATATGCAAAAATATGAGTGCTTTCTTCCTATAAGATCTAGCAATTGTTGCAATATTTGCATACCAAGGTGCATTTACCGCCTGACTAAATAATGGGCCTCACTAAGAAAGGAGTGAGAAATGTTTACAAGAGTTGCATTGATGTGCTGTCATTTTAATGAGAGGTTTGCAGAAATATTATTTCCCTTTAGGTAGACTGCAGCATGTGCACAGAGCCCCATTGACTTCAGTGGGAGTTTATGTAATGTAAGAGTCTGTCTGCATAGACCCGACTGCAGGATTGGGGATGTTGTCTGTGATAAGCCTTGTTTACCCAAAGAGTAGGGAGTGGAAAGCAGTGTGTACTTGGAGAGAGCTGCAGACATAAGGAATATATTCATTTGTTTTCTGAAATAAATGAAAAATGCTTAATAAGGGAATAAAGAAATGCCACTGGGCAAACAAGAATGATTTAAGCTATAATTTTCTGAAGATATCTATAATTTGTTCCTGAAAACTATGGGTATGTCAACGCTGCAATGTAAGCCCAGGGTTAGTAGAATTCGACTTAACAGACTCTCTGTCTGTTAACTGAGGGCTTGGGCATCTGCACTCATTTGTAACCCCAGGTTAGGAATTATTGAATCCTAGATCCCATCTTGGAGCTCCAGCTTCTGCACTGCATTATGTGGGGCCAAGTCCAGCTGCTGTATCCCAAACTTCCTCATGCCCTCCCAAAATGTGGCTGCTCGAGCCCTTTCTTCGTGGTGCATTGTGGGAAAACTTGACTGAAAACATTGTGCAAAGGACAAAGAAAGTTGACCCATGAGATTGAGGAAAACTTTTGGTAGTCTCTAAATGCACAAGTCCAGTAGGACTGCATCTACAGTGCAAAACACTAGGGCTTGAACCCTGAGTCCTGGCTTGACTCAGGCCTGGACCTCCCCTTGCCCCCTCAAGCCCTAGTTTTATCACAATTTATGTGTAGATGGAAGCAGGGGTCAGGCTTGAGCCTGAGTTCATACCGTGGGTTTACATAACAGTGTCGATACACCCTTAACTGAGTATATTGATGGCATAGCACAGAGTTTAGTTCCTGTGATTTGAAGAGGCAGCCATGGGATGACAAGCTTATAGGAGTGAGCCTTCTCGGTAAATGCTTATTCCAAAGATAAATAAGAATAATTTTTCACTAGTATTGTTAGGATAGATGAACAGGGATAAGCCACATCTAGACAACGTAATTTAGCTGTGTCCCAGGTGTGTGTGTGAGCTTCATTAGGAATCCTCCCGGCCTTCCTTTCAAATTGGGTGGCACAATATTGACCAGAGGCTCACAGGAGGCCTAAGGAGTCCCCTCCAGCACTTAAGCGTGGCCTGTGGAATTAACGTAGAATATTGCCCCCACCCCAAACATGGACAGTGTATGTTTTATATTAACTGAAACCTTTCCTCCTCTGGTACAGTTCTGCTGTGCCCTTTTGTGGCCAAAGAAAGAAAAGGTCGGGATTTTGACAATTGATTTCATGATTATTGCAGTGAAGATTATTATAGAGGAAAACGTTTAAATCTAATGCTGCTGTTTTGAAGATGGTTCCTTTGTTTTGTTTTTACTGAAGCTTGTACGTGCTCCTGAGGTAAATCAAGAGGCGCGTTATTTTCTGTGACTCAAAATGTGGCCTCGGGGATAAATCAGTGTTAAAAGGGAGGGTGATAGCAAAGCCAAAACTAGGGGTTTTAGCACCTGTGGTGAGCAAACATATTTGTGGCCCCTGGAGATGGCGCATGGAGGGGGAGGAGTGGAGGTTCATGTGCCCCCTGCCAGATTTCTGCCTCCCATTTAGTATAGAGGTTTTCCAAATGTGGGGTGTGCTCCCCCTCCCCCACTTTGAAAATAAAAGCAGCAAAGAATCCTGTGGCACCTTTATAGACTAACAGACGTTTTGGAGCATGAGCTTTCGTGGGTGAATACCCACTTCGTCAGATGCATGTAGTGGAAATTTCCAGGGGCAAGTATATATATGCAAGCAAGAAGCAAGCTAGAGATAACGAGGTTAGCTCAATCAGGGAGGATGAGGCCCTGTTCCAGCAGTTGAGGTGTGAAAACCAAGGGAGGAGAACCTGG
>NC_133771.1:208358106-208459311 GCF_003597395.2 Chelonoidis abingdonii | reverse complement strand
GCCCCTGGAAATTTCCACTACATGCATCTGACGAAGTGGGTATTCACCCACGAAAGCTCATGCTCCAAAACGTCTGTTAGTCTATAAGGTGCCATAGGATTCTTTACTGCTTTTACAGATTCAGACTAACACGGCTACCCCTCTGATACTTGACACTTTGAAAATGTCGCCTCTTGCCAGGAGCTGGAGGATCGGAAGCTGGTATCAGCTCCGGCCTGCTCAGGCCCCTGGCTCTCTGCGCTGTGGGAGACGGGGCACTGACTGGCTGCCCAGCAGCCCTTCCTGCCCTGCTCCCCGATCCAGTCTGCGTCTGCACAGCTAGGTGCTCCTCAGGCAGGATAGGCAGCATAGCTCCAAACTGCACCCCTGATGTGCTCTTGCTTCTCCCCCGAAGGAGCCTGGAGCCGTCCCCCTGCCCACAGAGCCTGGCTGCCAGGAGGTGCTCCCAGAGGTGCTTGCTCACCACTGCCCTGGCACGCCTGACTGCTACCTCTCCTGAGCAAGTGCCTTGGGGAGCATCTCGTGGCAGCCAGGCTCCACAGGCAGGGGTCAGCTCCAGAAGGTGTCGTCAGCTGGCACCTTGACTCCTTCAGGAGAGAGACAAAAGCACATTGGGGCACAGGTCAGATCTGTGCTGCTCACCCTGTCTGGGGAGCGCACAGGTGCGCAGAGGCAGCCTGGCCCCAAGAACAGGGCCAGGAGGGTTGCCAGGCAGCCAGACAGCATCCCAGATCCCACAGGACAGTGAGCCAGTGGCAGGGGCAAGCTGGGTGTCTCCCACCAGCTTCCAATCTGCTGGCTAGAGGGGTACACTCCACAGTTTGAAAACTTCTGTGCAAAGTGGAAGGCAGAAATCTGGGGGTGGGGGCAGGTGACTCTGCTCCCAACAAGCTGCCCCATTCCCCCCCCCCCGCCCCCACTTCCCCAGCTTTCAGCCGTGGGCGGCTGCTCCCCTGGTTACAGCCCTGGGAGATAGTCAAATGCCTCCTGAGCTGCAGAGTTTGTGGAGATGAATCTAGTTTGTCCCTACAGGCACTGATCAAATCCCAATATGTATTTTATTTAAGTTCTTTTTCTGTAGATGTGAAAGGTGTGCAATGGTACTTGTACTCATTTACTCAGAAAACATTTTTATTAAAAATAAAGAGTGGGAGAATTTGTATTTTAATCTTTTTTTTTTAACTGCTGTATTTTGTTTCAAGATGGGTGTTTGAAGTCCTTGAAAATACCCTTTGACTGCCTGTAGAGCAGGTTCCTAAGTTCCCTAATTCTCTCAGTCAAATCTTCCAAGGTTTGAATTGTTTTACGTGTCTTTAAGATGTATAGTTCTTAATACTAATCGTGAGGACTATATATGCAATCAAATAAAATGTTGGAATATCACGGTGAAATTATATATTTATAGTTCATTTATAATAATTTGAGCTATTCAGGAACTGATTGGAAGAAATTGGTGTTTAAAAAGAAGGGGTGCATTTATCTCTTTGGTAAATATTAGGGCTGTAAGGTTTAGGAGGAAGAGGAGAATTATGGGAGCAGAGAGAGGTTTGTTGAGACTGAGTAGAGCTTCTGTTGAGGCAAAGAACTTTTTCTTCACCTTCTGCACAGCTGCCACAGTATATGGCTTAAAAATCTTACTTGTAATCAGTCTGATTTCCACTACTGGTATTCTAGCCATCTTCTACTCATGCTTCCTCTATCACAGGTCATCCATAAACATTATTGACCTGATAAAATGTAGAGGTGATGGGGAGATTGGTGTGATGTTAAATAATAACAAGGACGAGTCACTAACACAGACATCTGGATCTCTTGATAGGCTGAGATTCATGCAAGGTCAAACAAATAGGAGGAAAGTCTGTAGCACCTCATAAGAAAGGGAACTATATTTTGGAAAGCAGCAACTCTGAGAAGGACTTAGGTGTCATTATAGGCTACGTCTACAGAGTGAGGTAGGAGTGTGATTCCCAATTGCCATATACATACTCATTTTGCTAGCAGGAGTATAAACAGGAGCGTAGTCGCGGTAGCACAGGCGGCGGGCTGAGTACAAACCCACCTGAACCCCAGGGGTATGTACTCAGCACAGCTAAGCCATGCCACCACTGCTGCTGTCCATGCTAATGTGGCTACGCTGCTCTTTATACTCGTGCTGGCGCTCATCGAGTCAGCACAGATACATGTACGTTGGCTAGGAATCACAACCGTAGATCATAGTGTAGATGCCACCATAGAAACCCAAAGTATTACGTGGCTATATTAAAAGGGGTGCATTGAGCAGGTGAAGGGAGGTGATATTACCTCTGTATACACCAATAGGGAGACCATTACTGGAATACTATGTCCAGTTCTGGTCTCTACACTTTAAACTTGTTGTTAAAAGTCTAGAGAGGGGTCAGGGAATTTCTACAAGAATGATTTGTTGCCTGGAAAATATGCCTTACAGCAAGAGACTAAAGAGATCAATTTGTTTAGTTGATCTATGAGGAAGTTACAACTCGATCATGTAGTGCAAGTACCTAAGCAGGGAGAAGATATCCGACACTACAGAGCTCTTTAATAGAGCTATTGTTCAATGGCTGGAAGCTGAACACAGCAAAGATCAAATGGAAATAAGATGCACATATTAACTAGTAAGGATAGTTAACCATTGGAACTGCTTGTGTGGTGAGGTGGTAAATTCTCCTTTACTGGGAATCTTATATCAAGACCGAATGTCTTTCTAAAAGACATGCTTTAGTTCAACCACAAACTCTTGGGCTCATTGCAAGAATCACTGGGTGAAATTCTCTGGTTTGTGTTATGCAGGAGGTCAGACTAACTTACTATAATAGACTTTGTGGAACTTACAATCTATAAATCTGTGGAGAGGGCATTTAAAGGTCTCTGTGCCACTAGTGGAAGATAAGAAATTGAAAACGATCTTCCCAAACCACTAATAGAAGGGTCTGATAGTGGAATAATATTCTTCCTCACAGTCCCTAAGAGCAGTGTTTCATGTCTCATAATACAGAGCACACAATACAGCAGCCTGCACCCATAGCGATTTAAGCTGCTGGCAGCATATATTTTGGGATGAACCACATGGCCTGTATTTTGAGTGGTGGCCTTTATCGGTGGCTACCTCCTTGCTAGTAAAAAGCATTGGCTCAGATAAAAAGTATGTTGTCATGCAAAGGATCATACTGTGTGATACTGCTGTAAGATCTTGTATCATGACTAAACCAGTGGGAGGGCAAGGGATGAGATTCCTTTAAAAATAAGCGTTATCCTGTACTTTTCATACAGTTGCCCTTTAGTTCATTGCAGTGCAGATGGTCACCTTAATATGAAGCCTGTAATCTAGCCCATTGGGGGTTACGGTCATTTGGGAAGCTCTTGCTGCTGGTTCCTGAGTTAGCTTTCTAGGACCGGCGACAGGATTTCTAAGTGGACAGCTCTGGACTCCACTTCCTTTTGTGGCTTGCCAGAGCTCTGATCTAGTGGGTATCAGAGCACAATGCAAAACATATGTATTCGATTCTGCTTATTTTCTTTGCCTTTTATTTTATGTTGTGTGTTTTGGTTGTTTTATTCCAGACAAAATGACAGCAAGGTTGTTGATAGCCGCTGATGTGTTACTTACGCTACACATTGTGGGTAGATTTACATATGTTATTTCTTTTAATTTCTATAAATACGCTCCTAGTCATTACCATGAGCAGCAATCTACAAGTCAGTAACATAAATTAAATACATAAATGACTCCGGCTTGGTTGTAGTTTTATACTATACTATTAATAAAATCAAGCCTTGCTTGTTTTGAAAACAATTTTCTAAAACTCATTGCTTATAGTTTTGAAGTTACAACAAACACCAAGTTTTCTTAGTCTGTAAGATGCACTAGATGTGATTTTCGTATTATTGATAAAAGGATGTGACAGGTATGGCAATTTCCTGCAATATCTTCGGGGGATCATACTGTATTCAGTTTATAGAAAGGAGGATAAATTCTGGCAAGTCAATTGTAAAAGAGTAATTCGGCAGGCCGAAAGAGAATTCGAATAGCAAGTAGCAAAAGACAAAAAGTAACAGCATTTTTTTAAAAGTACATTGGAAGTAGGAAGCCTGCCAAACAATCCGTGGGACCACTGGATGATTAAGGTGCTAAAGTAAGAAAAGTCTATTGTGGAAAATCTATATGAGTTATTTGCATTAGTCTTCAAGTGCAGAGGACCTGAGGGAGATTCCCACACTTGAGCCATTCTTTGTAGATGACAGATCGGAGCAACTATCCCAGATTGAGGTGTCAGTAGAGGAGGTTTTGGAAAAATTGATAAGCTAAACAGGAATAAGTCACCAGGACCAGAAAGTGTTCACCCAAGAGTTCTGAAGGAATTCAAATATGAAATTGCAGAACTGCTCACTATGGTGTATAACCTATTGCTTAACTCAGCTTCTGTACTAGATGACTGGAGAATAGCTAATATGATACCAATTTTTTAAAAAGGCTCCGGGGCAATCCTGGCAATAACAGGCCGATAAGCATAATTGCAGTCCCGGGCAAACTGGTTGAAACTATAGTAAATAACAGCATGATCAGACACATAGATGAACGTGATTTGTTGGGGACGTGTCAACAGGGCTTTTGTAAAGGGAAGTCGTGTCTCACCAATCTAGTATCATTTTTGAAGGGATCAACAACCATGTGAACAAGGGTGATCCAATGGATATAGTGTACTTGGACTTTCAGAAAGTCTTTGATAATCTCCCTCACCAAAGGCTCGTAAGCAGCCAAGGGATATGAGGGAAGGTCCTCTCATGGATCAATAACTGGTTAAAAGCGGGGAGGAGGGGGAGGATAGGAATAAATGGTCAGGTTTCCAAATGGAGAGAGGTAAATAGTGATGTCTCCCAGGGATCTCTATTGATACCAACGCTGTTCAACATATTCATAAATGAGCTTGAAAAAGGGGTAAACCGTGAAGTGGCAGAGTTTGGAGATGATAGAAAATTATTCAAGATAAAAGCAGACTGCAAAGAGTTACAAAGGGATCTCACAAAACGGGGTAACATATAAATATACATATATTTATACACACACACACAAACAAGTATATGCAAGATATTAGCTCACCCGTGTTGTCTTTGGGCATCAGAATGGTAAATGAATTTAAATGTTGATAAATGCAAAGTAATGCATATTGGAAAGCATAATCCCAACTATACATACAAAATGATGGGGTCTAAATTAGCTGTTACCACTCAGAGATCTTGGCATCATGTGTATGTTCTCTGAAAACATTTGCTCAGTGTGCAGCGGCAGTCAAAAACACTAAGCGAATGTTAGGAATGGGGTAAATAATAAGACAGTAAATATCATATTGCCACTATAAAGCTATAGTATGCCCACAGCTTGAATATTGCATGCAGTCCTGGTCGCCCTATCTCAAAAAAGATATATTAGAAAAGGAAGAGGTATAGAGAAGAGCAACCCAGTGAAATTAATAGGCAGCAGGTTTAAAACAAACATGAAGTACTTCACACAACGCACAGTCAACCTGTGGAACTTGTTGCCTGCAGATGTTGTGAAGGCCAAAAATATTATTGAATTCAAAAGTTCATGGAGGACAGGCCATCTGTGGCTATTAGCCAAGATGGTCAGGAATGCAGGCCCATGCTATGGGTTTCTGTAAGCCTCTGGTTGCCAGATGCCAGGACTGGATAACAGGGGATTGATCATTTGATGATTGTCCTGTTCTTTTCATTCCCTTTGAAGCATCCTGTATTGGCCACTGTTGGAAGACAGGATACTGGGCTAGACGTACTATTGGTCTGATGCAGTATTGTAGGCCGCGGTATATGTAATTCCATGGAGGACAATGACCACAACCCCTCCAAGAACTAAGAACAGTGAGGGGGGGGCATTAGACAAATTCACATCGGTTGTAACACCTCCAGCTGGGGAAGTATCGCCACCTTGAGAGTCTGGCATTTACTCGTTCAAACTGGAGTCTCTAAAGGCCAGCAAAGAAAGGACTTTTGGATAAATAGCTTGAGTTTAAAATAATTTGACCTTTTGAAGATAATAAGGTGATAAGTAACAGTCAGCATAGATGTGTCAAGAAGAAATGTCAGATCAACATAATAGCCTTCTTTGACAGGGTAACAAGCCTTGTGGATGGGGGGAAGTGGTAGATGTGGTATATCTTGACTCTAGTCAAGCTTTCGATACTGTCTCTCATGACCTTCTCATAAACAAACTATGGAGATATAACTTAGATGGAGCTACTATAAGGTGGGTGCATAACTGGTTGGAAAACTGTTCACAGTCAAACTGGAAGGCCATATCGAATGGGGTCCCTCAGGGCTCAGTGCAGGGTATGGTACTGTTCAGTGTCTGCATCAATGATTTGGATAATGACATAGAGAGAACACACTTATAAAGTTTGCAGACATACCAAGATGGGAGGGGTTGCAAGTGCTTTGGAGGATAGGATTAAAATTCAAAATGATCTGGACAAACTGGAAAAATAATATGAAGTAAATAGGATGAAATTCAACAAGGAGAAATGCAAAGTACTCCACTTAGGAAGGAACAATCAGTTGCACACATACAAAATGGGAACTGATGGCCTAAGAAGGAGTACTGTGGAAAGGGATCTGGGGTTAGTGGATCACAAGCTAAATATGAATCAACAGTGTAACGCTGTTGCAAAATAATCAAGCATTCTGGGATGTATTAGCAGGAGTGTTATAAGCAAGACACGAGAGGTAATCCGCTCTATTCTGCACTGATTAGCCCTCAGCTGAAGTATTGTGTACAGTTCTGGGCATCACATCTTTTCTGAAATGTGGACGAATTGGAGAAAGTCCAGAGGAGAGCAACAAAAATGACTAAAGGTTTAGAAAACATGTCCTATAAGGAAAAATAGAAAAAAAATTGGGTTTGTTGAGTCTGGAGAAGAGAAGACTGAAGGGGACATAACAGTTTTTAAGTACATGAAAGGTTGTTACAAGGAGCAGGGTGTAAAATTGTTCTTAACTTCTGAGGATAGCCCAAAAAGCAATGGACTTAAATTGCGGCAAGGGAGGTTTAGGTTGGATGTTAGGAAAACCTTCCTGTCAGGGTGGTTAAGCACTGAAACAAATTGCCTATGGCAGTTGTGGAACCTTCATCATTTGGAGGTTTTTAAGAACGGATTAGACAAACAGCTGTCAGGAATGGTGTAGTTATTATGTAGTCCTGCCTTGAGTGCAGGGGACTGGACTAGATGACCCTTCCAGTCCTACACTTCCATGATTCTTTCTAATCCTGCAAATGGACAGGGAGCCTCTGTCCAAGGCCGGAGAAGGCAGTTCTTCCTGGGAATGCTTGGAAGGACTTTGCTGAGGCCCCATAATACTGATCGGTGACCTTTAGGTAAGCTTTTAGCACAGGTATAGGAACTTGTATTGTTTTTAATGTTTTTTCTGTAATGCTTTCACCTTAAGAATGAATATACTTACTTAAAAAGAGCTGTATGACAACTTATTACTGCTGGCAATTATCTTATTCATAGCCTTCAAAGAATAAGCAAAGTGCAGGTGCCAGGCCTGTTTAGGCAGTCCAGCTTGCTGGGATATCACAGTGTAGACAGGAAATTGTGCAGCCTGGAAAAACCCTGGTCGGGATGGAGAGGGAGACATGTCTCTGCCCAAGAGAGGTGTTGGCTGAGGAGCTGGGAGCTTAAAGTTAGATGCCCTTGGTGGATCCCGGAGGAGTTATACAGTGCTGTCACCCTGAACTGTGACAGGGATCTCTCACTTGCAATTTTCTGAGAGTGAGGAAAAAGGCAGCAGCCCCTTAATCATAATTGGGGAGAGGCTGAAATTTTAAATGTAATTTTAAATAATAATAAGGAAATAATACTACTATGGTGGCTTTCATGCAAGGATCTCAAAATCTTGTACAGCCCCACAAGGTACACATCATTCCCACTGTGGAGTGGTATACTGAGTGCACAGAGAGATTAAACGACTTGCACGAGGTTATGGAGGACGCTTGTGGAAGAGTGCAAGTAGAATCCCTGTGCCCTACCACCTGGCCCTATGCTTTATTCACAAGCCCATCCCTTTGTCTTCTCTTCTTGAGAAGAAACAATAATATTATTTATAGCCACTAATTCTTTTTATTGGAGAATATAGTGAATATTGTTTTACGCATTAGTGCAAATGGAAGCATTTTCAGCTGAAGCAGAGAATTAATGTTAATTATGTTATATCACTGTCCAGTTATATTTCTGACAGTAAAAGTACATAAATTGAACTCACATATTCAGAAGGTCTGGCTGGTTTCATGTAGGCTATTGATCTGTGTATTTTGATATATATATATCAAGGACTGTTTGACAGAAGGCAGGAGGTGAAAAGACTAATAGCATAAAAATGCAGGGTTGTTTTCCCCCCTATAATAAGGCAATTTTTTAAAATGGAAAATGTATCAGAAGTATCTGTTCTTGAAAACAATCTCTGGCAAAGTCTCGTAATGGTGCCATTTAAGGCCATTTGTTCTTTTGTTAGGAAATTTTATGATAAGAGCAGGCAAGAAGATATCAGTCCTTCGTTTTGGGAACACTTATGTCTGTTCTGAAGTTAAAGATAAAATCAAATAAAAGTTAAAATTCAGAGCATTCTTTCTGTCTAATGGAAGCCGTGTTCTAATTCTGGCTGACAGTGTGTGTTAGTCTGCTATTTAGAATTCTGTAATGCACAAACACTGCAAAGGTGTTTTCCATAATCCTGATTACACGGTCTATAGTAAGACTTCTCCTGAGTCTTACGTAAGCATCTTGCTATGCTCATTTAGGCAAGATCATTGCTTGCCTAGTGTGCCTCCATTAGGGAAAAGAGCCACCCCTCTTGAGCCCATCGTGTGGATGGAAGGACAGTCTCCATGGGGCACTACGCCATCCCCCATGCAGAAGAGTGGAGAATAGATTGGCAAGTGTGTGGACTGGGCATTGACTCTTCTCCTCTGATAGTGGCTGCCAGTGTGCAGTTGAGCCAGCCCAGACATAGGAAATATTGCCTCCTTGTGCCTCTCAGAGTCTGGGCTACTTGCACTGCCACTTACTCAGGGCAGATTGCATTTGTCACAGTCTTACCATTACAGATTAGCCTTAATCATGAAGGGCTCATCCTGCTCTCAGAAGGAGTTTCATCTGTATAAGGAGTGCAGAATCAAGACTAAAATTGTATCATATGGGCTCAGTTTAGACTTGGTCTACACACGCATCCAGAGTGGGTTACCTGCCTGGACCTTGCGTCTGGTTGTGCAAGAATAAATAAGGCTTCTTGGTCACCTCCTGCCTGGAATGGGTGTGTGCAAAGTGGGCAGGGCATTGGCAGAGCCTTGGTTGTACTATACATTCACTGGCTGTCTCGGCCTGGAAGCAGTGTACTGCTGATATAGGCTAGCAGCATATTACAGCCACCTGGGAGCAAGAAGGAAGCATGGGAAGAGTGCTGTCTTGGGCGTGTCTGAGCACAGTGCCTCCTGAATTACTCCTGGGATGGTGGTGCTTACACACCAGCCCTTGCTGACCGCAGTGCCTAAATCTCAGTTTGGACCAAAGATTTTAAATTGGAGCCTTGATAATTACAAACAGCCAGATTCTGCCATTTTTTCTTCACAACATGTAGTGTCTGATGACAAACAGTCCTACTGATATCAGCTGGAGCTTCTCACAGAACAGGATACTGGGCAGTATGGGTAAAAGTATTAGTGTCCAGCCCCTAAGGTTTTAAATACATCCCTCCCCACAGGTTTATTGACTTTAAAAACAACGAAATTACAGAATTCCAGATTATAATCTGGTTTTCACCTAGGAGATCTGTGATAGTTTTTTATAGGATAAAATATCGTGATTGAACCTGGAAGCAGCCATGTTAATACATGGTTTCAAAAAATTAAATTGTTGATTCCCTTGAGTCAGAGAGATTCCCAACCTTCCATGTTAATTCAACATGCATTATTGTTAATATAAGAGTTTCCCACCCATCAGTTTACTGGAACTATCAAGATATTGTGCATCCCAGAGTGCACTTGTAAGCCGACAAGTCACCGCCAAATTGAACACAACAATTTGTACATTAGATACCGTCAGTTCAGTATTTGACAGGGTGTTAAATGGTATGTGATGGGACTATTTGCACAGTGATGCAATATGAGAAAGGCGTGTTCGAGTAGAGTATCCTGCTCATACTATGTTGGTTTTTAAAAAAACATTGTCTAAATTAAAATGGACTTTGTACCTGATATTTTAGTTGGATCCTGAATTAATAGTGGCTGTTAGTCCATATGTGGTTCAACTTGTACAAAGATCCACAGTAGTAGATAAACCTCTTTCCATACTCTCTACTCCTCTACAGATTCTCTTCTGTAAATCATTACTTGCATAATATACCTGCCTATTTTATATAAATATAGCTAATATGAGAGGCATATAAAACTGTTGTTGAAAATAGCTAGTTTTATGTGTCAAGTAAATGGCTTTTGAAATAAAAAATACAGAATAAAAATGTAACAACATTTTGCCTTTTAGTATGCGATTCTGCTATAGCACTTACCTTTGAGTGAAATGTTTGCATATATTACCAGCTGTGCTAATGAATGTTACTTAGGTGTACATTAATCTGCACCTAATTAAACTCTTGCATTGATTTAAGCGGGTATTTAAATTGATTAATGATTAGGGCCCTACCAAAATCATGGTGCATTTTGGTCAATTTCACAGTCATAGGATTTTTTAAATCGTACATTTCATGATTTCAGCTATTTAAATCTGAAATTTCAGGGTGTTGTAATTGTAGGGGTCCTGCCGCAAAAAGGAGTCGTGGGGTGGGTTGCAAGGTTATTGTGAGGAGAGGGTTGTGGTACTGCTACTCTTTCTTCTGCACTGCTGCTAGTGATGCCGCTGCCTTCAGAGTTGGTCAGCTGGAGAGCGGCGGCTGCTGGCCAGAAGCCCAGCTCTGATGCCAGAGCTGCTGCCAGCAGCAGTGCAATAGTAAGGATGGCATGGTATGGTATTGCCACCCTTACTTCTGTATTGCTGCCTGCAGGCTGGACCCTCAATCAGCAGCCGCCACTTTCCTGCTGCCCATCTCTGAAGGCAGCAGTGCATAAGTAAGGGTGACATGGTATAGTATTGGCACCTTTGCTTCCGCGCTGCTGCTGGCAGAGTGCTGCCTTCAGAGCTGGGCGCCCTGCCAACAGCCACCGCTCTCCAGTTCTGAAGGCAGTGCAGAAGAAAGGGTGGCAATACCCCCTAAAATAACCTTGCAACTCCCCTGCAAATCCCTTTTGGGTCAGAACACCCAGTTTGAGAAAGATTGGTCTCCTGTGTGAAATCTGTATAATATAGGGTAAAAGTACATCTAACACCAGATTTCACGGGGGGAGACCAGATTTCACAGTCTGTTTTTTATGGCCGTGAATTTGGTAGGGCCCTATTAATGATAAAATCTGCATTAGTCTTTCAGATAATTGTCATGTTCAGTCACTCTTTAAAACATTTTTCAGTTGAAAACTAATTTTAAAAGTAGAATATCTTTGCTAAAAATATAAACTTATGTGAGGAAAACTCTTAATATGCAAACCTACCGTTGTGTTCTTATAAAATGTTTTGCTGCAAGGAAAGCCAGCTGTTTGTCTCCAACAGTTCACGCAGTCTTCCTTATAGAAAGCACCAACTGAACTAGGCTGTTTCTTCACGTTTCATTTCAGGTTTTTCACACGTAATCATGGCAAAACCTTATGAATTTAACTGGCAGAAGTCAGTCCCTTCCTTTATGCAAGATGGAGCTGTGTTTGACAGATACGAAGAGGTAAGGGGCCAGTTGAATAATGTTCCTCTCCTTTTCCCTTTCTTTTCTAGATGTTGCAAAAGTTACAAAAATATTTTTTCCTAAGATTTTAAATAAATAAAAATTTCAAACAGAAAATCTGCATGAAGGTAGAAAAGAAATATTAACACTTTGTTACGATACAATTTCTTGCTACCAAAAACCCCCATTTAAAATACATTTTGTAATGACTGATTTAATCCCCTGATTTGAAAATAATCCCCGAGTAAGAGAAACATTTTGATTTTAAATCCTTTGTATCTGTAACAGACATTCAGCTCTCTGTTGTGGAGTCGTCATAGTATAGTACACAAAGTATATTCCCCCAGAAAAGTGAACCCTGTCCTTTTTTTAAACTTACTATTTTTGGAATGAGTGCTCCTACTTGTGAAAATAGACTAAGAACCTACATGCTATATGGAAAAATAGAAGATCACCAAAACATTTACAATGTAAATCAAAGACACCATTTGAAATCAAGGGTGGTTTTATCTCCTTTAGTTAATCGACCTATGCTTTATCTGGAATATGATTAATAAGATCCTCCTTTCGGCCGCACTTTAATGCAGGTCTGTTGAAGGAAAGGAAAGTGGGACATAACATTTGATATAAGCTTCCAAAATAAAATGCAGAGACCTTTGCCTTATATTCAACATCAATTTGCCTATGAAAATAGTTTTACTAAGTTTTGTTTTTAATCTTTTTTTATTTGACTGAAAATCTCTAAGTTAAAAGTATTTTGAGAAATGCCTTCAGGGATATTATGTTTTCCTTTAATCTCTTGAAATGAGCAAAACATATTTGTATCATAGTCACCTGCCAAGATAGACTTGGCTTTCTTATCCCCCACTTTCAGTGCTGGATTAGGTAAACTAATATGAAACATGTTTGGTAAATGTTGCCCTTTGAAAGAAGGATCTTAAATTCTTTATTTTTCATTCTGCAAATGCTTTTTTGAATGATTTAGCATATGCTAAAAAAATTGGGCTCAGCTGATCCAATGGAATGTGTGTGGTTTTGCTTTCAAGAATGTTTAATAATGATCACCCCATTATGAACATTGTTGTTCTCTTGCACAGTACAAGATAAAGTAAATGGTTCCTTGCTGTCCTGGGTTGGTTATTCAGTCCCTTCTAAAGGCAGGCAGACATTTTCAAAGTACAAGTTACAACTTGTGGCTCATGGGAAATTTTAGGCCAGTCAGCCTAACTTTGATACCTGGAAACATACTGGAATAAATGATTAAACAGTTTGTAAGTACCTAGAGGATAATGTGGTTATAAAGAATAGTGAGCTTGGATTTGTCAAGAACAAATCATGCCAGACTAACCTAATTTTCTTCTTTGAGAGGGTTTCTGGCCTAGGGGATAGGGACGAAACAGTAGATGTGATGTATGTTAATTATAGTAAGACTTTTGACACTGTCTCCCACACGTCGTTCTTATAAGCAAACTAGGGAAATGTGGTCTAAGGTGGGTACACAATTAGTTGAAAGACCATACTCAAAGTGGTTCCCCATGAAACTGGGCTGGCGTATCCAGTAGGATCCTACAGAGGTCAGTCCTAGTTCCGGTGCTATTCAGCATTTTCATTGATGACTTGGATAATGGACTAATGAGTATACTTAAAAAAATGTGGATGACACCAAGCTGAGAGAGGTTGCAGTACTTTGAGTACAGGATTAGAATTCAAAATGACCATGGTACATTGGAGAATTGGTTGGAATTCAACAAGGTGAAATTTAGTAAAGACAAGTTCAAAGTACTTCACTTAGGAAGGAAAAATCAAACTACAAATAAGGATAACTAATGGTAGTACTGCTAAAAAGGATCTGTGGGTTATAGTGGATCACAAATTGTGGCTCAATTCCATATTCAGTGTGATGCAGTTGTGAAAAAAGGCTAATGCAATTCAGGGCTGTATTAACAGGAATGTCGTATGTAAGACATGGGAGGTAATTGTCCCACTCTACTTGGTATTGGTGAGGCCTCAACTGAAGAACTGTGTCCAATTCTGAGTGCCACGCTTTAGGAAAGCTGTGGGAAAATTGGAGAATGGCCAGAGGAGATCAGCATAAGTGATAAAAACTTTAGAAAACCTGTCTTACGTGGAAGGGTTAAAAACCTGTTTGTGTTTAGTCTTGAGAAAAGAAGAACAAAGGGGGACCAGATAACAGTCATCAGATATGTTAAGGGTTGTTTAAAAGAGGATGGTGACCAGTTATTCTCCATGTCCACTGAAGGTAGGAGAAGTAGTAATGGGCTTAATATGCAGCAAGGGAATTTTAGGTTCAATATTAGATAACTATAGAGGTAGTTAAGCTCTGGAACAAGCTTCCAAGGGAGGTTGTGGAAACCCCATCATGGGAGGTTTTTAAGAACAGCTTAGTCAAACACCTGTCATGGATGGTCTAAGGCAGAGGTTCTCACAACAAATGTTTTGGTGACCTCAGAATGCGGCTACCAACTCTTGCTGGTGGCTGCTCTGACAATTTTTCCTAAAATACTTAATTAACTTTAGGAAAAACAAATATTCACATGTACACTCTCAAATCACTGTAATTTATCTATGATGAGGTTTTTAAATTTTTTTTGCAGGCTCAATAATAAAAATAATGTACAGTTGTCTCTGTTCTTTACTGGATCTAAACAGAATAGAAACACAGATAAGGTGCTTTGAATGTTCTTGTCTTTTTTTTTCTTGTTTTTTTTTTTTTAAGACTTGCTAACTATAAGTAAGTCTGCTGTGAAAAGTGATATTTGTATGTTTGTTAATATCACTTTTCACAGCAGACTTACTTGCCATGACAAGCTCAGGGACAAATTAAGCCCTGGATGGGGACGTGGGTACAGAGGCAGTGGGGACATGGGTGATGGGGCACTGGGGGAGGCATTGGAGCCCGGAGTTGATGGTGGGGTTGAGCTCGGGCCAGAGCCTACCACCAGCCCGCCAGGGAATAGACCCCAAAGCCCCACACTCAGGGGACAGAGCCCAAAGCCCCGTGGCTTGAGCCTGCCACCCCAGGGCTGAAACCCAACCCCACTGCCCCGGGGAAGGTGGGGAACTCACTGACTGCCTGCTCCTCCAGCTTGTGTCCCCCCAGAGGAGGGTAGGGCCCAACCACTGCTGGTGGCCCCTGGGAGGGGCTGCTGCTTTGCCAGCCCCCCCATCACTGCCCAGAAAGCTGTGGATGCAAGAAAAGCCCCTGATGGCCAAATACGGGCAGGGTGGCTGCCTTTGAGAAACGCTGGTTCCTGCCTCGGTGCAGGGGCTGCATCTGATGACCTCTCGCTGTCCCTTCCAGCCCTACATTTCTACGATTCTAAGATCTAAGAAGTAGCTGAGTGCAGCTGAATTTTGGAAGAAGTCGCCAGTCAAAAGCAACTTTGAAATAAAAGGCACCAGTGCCAGTTTTGTGGCATATTTAAGTTCACCTCTGTTTAGTGGCTAGGGCCAGGGCTGCATTTTTACAGCACTAACCATGGGAGTGGTACAGCATTTAACATCGGAACAAACTTCAGAGGCAGTGGGTTTCTTAAGGATGAGAAAAGGACTGAGCCTTACTTTTACTGCTAGTAATTTCACCTACCTAATCAATTTTGACATTTGGGAATGGAATTAGACCTTGCCACTGTATGCATAAATCAGATTTTATTAAGTACTGTGCTGTGCTGCATTCATTGTGTTTTGAGTCATGTGCACTTCTTTTTACACTGACTGCTAATAGGGGGTCCTACCTGCCTTATTTGAAGCAGAAAACCTGTGGTTTTCTGTATCCTTATTGTTTGCTGTAAGTACTGAGTGGTAAATTTACCCAGTTTTGCCCCAGAACACTTGTAAGCTAATCTGCTTGGTAGCCCAGCCTCTTTGATGATATCATCAAGTTTGTTGTTGGTTGGGATATTATTATTTATTTACTAGAATTACAGTAATGCCTAGATATCCTAACCAGGTTTGTGCTAGACATTGTACATACCCATAGCAAGAGCCCTCCTGCAAAGGATTTATAATTTTAATTTGGGATTTTCATAAGAGCCTAAGGGGTTTAGGCACCCAGCTCTCATTGAAATTCTACATTGAACTTTCAGCCTAAACAGGCAAAGCAGAGATGCGCAACAGAGACCCAGTGGGGTGACTGGTCCAGGATTACATAGAAGGTCAACGGCAGAGCTGCAAATAGGACGTAGCTCCTGAGTCTGAGTGCAGTGTCCTAACTGCTAGACCACACTGCCTTCCAAGGAAGCAATGTTCACAAAATGTAATTTCACTGAGGGACTAGAAGGTCTTGGATGAAGTCTGGATTGTTGTGCTAGAAGTAAACATCAACAAGAGGAATTAGAGGCCACGTGGGATATGCTTCCTTTCTCTTTGGGCCAGGCAGTACCATACCTGAATGTTGAAAGGCTTTTTCTTTAGAATGGGAATATCTTAGTGAAGAAGGCTGATGGTCAAAGGTTAGCAATGGTATTGGACTGTGTAACGTCTAGAATTTGTGGTCGCTGGTGTTTTCCTCACTGTATTAGGAGAAAAACTGCCGAAGCAATTAGTTGGTGGAACCAGTGCATGCTAAGTAGTGGACATTGGACTGAGTGCAGTTTATGTGGCCATCTTTATAGGAAAAGTTATTTTTATACTGAGTGCTTTTAGTCACATGGGCATGCAACAAGCAGTGAAAATTTTTCCCATTTTATTTGCATTGACCTTGCTTATTGAGGAGGTCCTCTATTCCAGGGTTTTTCAACCTGAGTCGGGACCCAAAATTGGGTCGTCAGAACGTTTCAAAGGGTTGCATGGCAGCTCCTGTCCCATGCGGCTGGCTGGGCTCACCTCCCTACTCCAGGTACTGCAACCTCTGGGGTCCCAGCGCCACTCAGGTTTCGCCCAGCCATCATGATGACAGGAGTCCAGGTAAGACAAAGTTGAGTGAGTGTCACTGCAACCCCATGAGCCACGTCACAACTCCACTCACACAAATTTGGTTCAGTTGGGTACGGACTCAAACCTGAGTGACGCTGTAACTCTGGAAGTTGCAACTCCTGGCACAGAGAACCCAGCCCAGCAGCCCCACAGCACAGGAGCTTCCACTACGAGGTGAGTGCCGGACAGGACTCAACCTCTCCAGGGGGCAGGATCAGACCAAAACCACCCCAGGGCCTCCACTCCCAGACTATTTACTGGGTCATGATAGGCTATAAACATTTACAAATGGGTCCTGAACCCAAAATGGTTGAGAACCACTGCTCTATTCCATGCAGATTTTAAAAGGCTCTCCCTTTAGCAGGTCACTAGCTGCAGTTTTTATATATGCAGCTTTACAGGGATACCCATGCATCCAGTACATTTTATGAAGTGCAAGGATTAAGTAAAAGGCAGTAAGCGGTGAGGTGTGGTCTAGCAGCCTGGATATAGAAGAGGGCCCAGGAAGCACCTGATATCCAATCCTGACTCTGTCCCTGAATCTATGGCAAATTCTAACCCTTCTCTCTGTTTCCCTTTCTGTAAAATGAAGATAATTGTTTCCTACCTCACAGTGGTGCTGCAGTAATTAATATTCGCAAGTGCTTTGAAGCTGAAAAGTGCTGTCTGTGCTTTGTGCTATTATTTAAGAGGCAGATGCTCTTCAGTGCTGAATGTGTTCTGGGTCAAGGGAGAGAAGTGGTAGGCAGGTCTGGCTTCTTTGTGGCCCATCCTGCAGCAAAACTCTTACTAACTTAAATGGGTGCTCCTTGCATGGAGGGCTTGTGGGATGGTGCTAACTGAGTTGGAGGAGTTGAAAATCCTCCTGTCCACATGATCCTTTTGTGTGGAAAATGGCCCTTGGTGTCTGCATGGGCTTGCTGCCCTGGCTGTCCTGTGTTGGAGAGGACAGGGCGTTTTCAAAACCAGACCACAGTCCTTTCCTTTACACACAAAATAAAGCGCTTCCCTCTGTCACTCACAGCATCACTGCTCCCTACACACACGCTCGCTGTTTGTTATAAAGTAATCTTTTTTAATTAAAAAAAGATTGGCCAGGGTTGGGCTTTTTGTTCCCTTTAAAAATGACTGATTCGGCGCAGTGGGATTTTTCCTTACCTTTTAGTTTCACCTCTGACATTAAAATAGTTTGGGGGTGGGCATGCACTTTTTGTGTTTTATTTTTTTTTAGTAAGGCTGACCTGATTGGTTTTTTGGTTTTTTTAAATCTAATTGGTGTGGTTTTCCACTCCTTCTGAACTGCTTTATATACTAATCTCCTCTGCCAGACTAGCACTCTGCAATGTATTTTTGTGTGTACTCTCTAGAAGTTCTTCTGTGAGGGTCCAACTTTTACGAAAGCACTTTCCTGAATCCCAAAAGTCATTGCAAAATATGGTGGTTTGACCCCAAGCAGTGCTGCCAATTCTTGCAAGCCTCACAATATTTGGTGAGGTTCTTTTTGGAAGCCTGTGATTAGGTGAGAAAATCAGCTTTCATTTAGAATGAGACGTTTCTAGCACTTGTGGCAGTGGAGAAAGGCCTAAAGATGAGAACTGAGTCTGCTGTAATGTCTTAAAAACCAGAAGTCAAATAAAAAAAAGTTCTAATATTTATTAGGCTTTAAAATCACAAGATTTTTTAAAAAATCTCATGATTTCTGCAGAATGACTCATGATTTTTGAATGCTTGGGAAATGCAAAGCTGTTGGGGAAAAGGTGAAAGATCTTTAGTTTTGAGCAGCAAATTAATGCCTGACAGTATTTGTCAACATCACCAAAATATTTTTTGTTATATTTCTCTTTCAACAGGAGTCCTTTGTCTTCGAACCAAACTGTCTCTTTCAAGTGGATGAATTTGGTTTTTTCCTAAGATGGAAAAGTGAAGGAAAGGTACAGTACTGTTGTACCAGGAACATTGCTGTCTGCCTATGTTGTTGCACTTGGTTTGTTTCCTGGCTAATTTTTAATCACTAAAAATTACATGTGGCTTTGTAACTATTTACAGTGAGATAGCTTAACTCCTGTGTTTTTAGAAGTTACATAAGTGAAATTCTTGACAGGTTATTAACAGACATGAAAAGAAAATACACTGTTTTGTGTTAATTAATTGCAATTGCATTTAAGACTCATTGTTTATTTTTACTTCACTTCCTATTTGGATCTGCACTGTGTTTCGCCAGAGGCTAACATGCTTTCTCTTGCCGTTCCAGGAAGGACAGGTATTAGAATGCTCCTTGATCAACAGTATTCGTCTTGGGGCTGTACCAAAGGTACTCTGTAATTAGTTTATACTGTTCTTCTGAACAAAGAGTGTTTAAGCTGAAGGTGAAGTGGGGACTGCAGTGCGGCTTGTTACAAAATAATGCCAGCACAACTTTGCTTGTAAAATCATAACCTAAAACATTTAACTTTAAGATTAAGTGGTTTTATTTTATTTCAGAAGGTGCTGACCTTCCAAGAGGCTGTGAAATCTGGGCACTAACTATTAAAAGGATCCTGTCAAGAGTTTTTAAATTATTTTTTGAACTATTATATCATCATTTTAGGAGGTTGAAAATATTTTCTGGTTTAATTTTTTTTCTTGGTCATTGAAGATGTGTTCCTGTGTTTCATTGACATAGAAATTAGAAATTTGTGTTTGCTTCCTTGTTTTAGACACTTAAATTATCAATTATTTCAGGACAGCTCTGGGACTTGTGATTATTAACTGCTGTTTCAAAGGCAATTTGCAGAGGGACCACCTGAGGGTTCTACAGAGATCACAGCTTTTAAAATATTTTCTAATATAGATTTGTTTTTAAAATGCATTTGGAAATTGGACATCTTTCTGAGATGAAGTTTGGGCATAATTACTTCACAGTGTCTCTCTAAGAGTTTTGCCATCTAGTTGTCCAGTGCTGTCGAATACAAAAGCTTCAATCAGAGTGTGGTTCTACTTAAAAATCATGATTTTTCACTTTAATCCTAGCTTTATATTTTTTTAGTGAAGTTAATTCTCTTGCAAGGTAATAGGCTGAAATCTTCAGCCAACAAAGTAGGTCATGGGCTAAGGCAGTGCAGACTTTCCCATGATGCCTCACGAATATGCTTCAAACTTCAAATATGCTTCAAAATATTCTCAATTTCTATGAATAGTTCAGTCTCTGGGCTTATTAAATCTCTGGCTCTTGCCTGCAAGTAAAGTTACCAAAGAGCACCAGATGTGCTGCTAAGAAATGGATAGAAATCACCCACTCATTCCATGCAAATAATCACTTTTGGTCACTACTGATTTGGATTGAATAATTTATTTAGCTAGAGTTAAGAATTTCCATAAACTATTACCAGTCCTTAAAAGCTTTCCATTTCCCTTCTCTGTGGAGGTAATGTATGTAATTTTCTGAAATGTATTTAAAATACTGCAATTATCTCTCTGCTTTTATGATTCAGCCACATTCAGTGATTATTAAATTAGATTTTTTCCCAACCAAGCCCATAGATTCTAAATGAAAGAACTCATTTAAAGTGACTGGGAAATATTTACAGTCTTAATGCATGTGAACCTGAGATGTGTTTTTAACTTAATCTTTGTACTGTTCATTTAACAAAGCGTTTGTTCCGTTTAACAGGATCCCAAAATACTAGCTGCTCTTGAGACTGTGGGAAATGCAGAAAATGAACTGGAAGGGCGGATAGTGTGTGTCTGCAGTGGCACAGATCTGGTGAACATCAGCTTCACGTACATGGTAGCAGAAAATGCAGAAGTAGCAAAGGTATTCCACAGTTAAACAGTGCCCGGGTGCGGGGGAAAATGTATAGCCTGCATTGAAGCACAAACTGCCACAAATTTATTACTGCTGGTATGTGAGCTAGCTAGAATAAAGCTAACTCAGATGTATCTACCTGAGCTGCAATCACACCTGTGTTTTCTGTCTAGACTTACCTTAAATCTCTTGGTTTTCTTCTTCTTCTTTCCTTTTTATTATTGGAAGCCAGATAGACGGAAAGCATAGCCTGACCATTCATTGCAACCATCCTGCAGCAAGACACACAATAAATATATAACACCTCACTTTTAGTGCTTGGCACCACCACCCCCTTAAGCATTGTGTGTCATGAATAAACTCCATAGCAGAAGACCTATTTGTATACCTAATAATGGATACACTAAGTCTATTTGACTATGGTGTACGTTCAACATGTTGACTCTGATATCAAAGTATTCAAGGAAGTAACCTGCCAAAATCTGGTCTGAAAACATTTTGGGAGCAAAAAAAAAAGAGAGAGCTATTGTAGGAATTCACTTGTATGCTTAGCAGAACCATTTCTCCTCTGTAGTCTAGAATATTTTGTAGACACACTAGTTAGCCGTCTTTTGATTTGGTCAAGGTGTTTTGGTCTCCTTGGTTTGAGGAAAGAGAGAGATCCATACATTTGTTTAAGTATATGTTGTAAAATGTACTTCCTGTACCCATTGCCACAATATCTGGACACATTATAGAGATGAAATGTAGTGTCCCAATAAGTTTACCTGGCTGTACTGATTAACACAGGTAGCTCCTTGCCCATGAGCTGCTTGTTCATTGACAATCCAGATGCTTGACCAAAAAGTCATGATTTGCTTTGCACTCGGATTGTCCATGAATCATGACAGGCCCCTATTGGGAGTTTGCTCTACAGTTTTGGACCCTCTGCTAAAGGTCTCCAAAAGCATACACCCCAGAGATTGTTAACAAAGATGATTCAGGAAAGGGGTAGTCCTTAGTCATTCCCTAAAGCATGTAGGACTTTATAGAATTGAACCAAAACCTTGGCTGCATCTGAAAGCGTGGGAAGCCAGTGGAGTTCTTGGAGTGTTGTAGTGTATTAGCTTTTTGCATGTGATGAGTATATGGGCCTAATACTACTTGTGAGCTAAAGGAAAGCTGCCTTTTTGAAGTGAAGTGAAGTGGCAGGAGCACATCTTTAGGAAGCTAAGGGTACATTTACCCAATGATAAATGAGCCTGCGACACAGGTTGGGCCAGCCATCATGTAGACATACCCTAAGGGACCAGAGTTATGTCTCAGCATTCCAGATGTGTGTGGGGGGCTTTCAGTAATTGTGCCTTTTGTTCTCATGAAGCTGTTGAGAGCCAGTATCTTCAAAGAGAGTTGAATGTGCTCACTACCTTGTGAGATCCAGGTTGTCATAAGCTAAATCGGGTTCAGAATTGGTCAATACTTGACAAAAACACCACCTGGCACTGCAGAAAGTGGTTTGGTGACTCTTTACTCTCGGTTCTGTAATTCTGTCCTCAGCCAGTGCCCCAGAATAGTTCTGCTTCTGGAAGTGTTACCTTCTAGATGAGAGACAAAATAATTCTTAGTCACCATAGGCTCCATTGTGGCCTGTATTGTGCAGCCTCACTGAGGAGCAAGGGGATGTGGAGTTCTCCCCCATGCCAGGTGCTGATACCACACGGTGCAGTGCCTAGGGAAAACAGATTTCATAAAGATGCTGCTTCCCCACCTCTTTGTAGGTGGATGGAAGGGGCTAGGGACAGGGTATGCTCTTTTCCTCCTCCTCCTCCCTCCCCCAGTGCAACAGTTAGTGTAGCTTCACTGGCCCCACCCCAGAGGAGTCTGCTATGACAGCTAGAGACCTGGCACAAGATAGTTCCCCGTCAGAGCAATGGGAAACCTTGAAAGCAAATATGTGACTCTTGGGGGGGCGGGGTCACAATCTGCCATCTGGTTTGCTCCAAGGGCAGCAAAATAATCTGTTGCCCTTTGCTTAGGGCTCATGACAAAGACGTGTTTAGGCTGTAAAGAACTAGTTATGTGTGTTCCAATAATAAGCATGTCTTATCTCCGCTATCCTAAGCCAGACTCCATTTTGGGTGTTTGGATTCCGTCTAACTTACATGTATTTGTGTTTTCAGCTGAGGAGTTTTTCACCCTCTCCTAAAACAGACAGAAAAAAAAAATGCAGTGCAGATAGTCAATTTCTTCTCTTGTTTGTGTGAGTCTTTAGCACAGCAACAGGGGAGAGAATTTTTTTTTAAAGTAGAAAAACTGGTTACAAAATTACAACCTTGGAAGAGGATGTAATACTTGAAACTACTTTTAACTCATTTTTGTTGACTAGATTTCAAGTTTACAATATCCCTTTAAATGCAGTTACAAAATACTAGGCTAATTTTTCATACCTCACAAGAATGTCATCAGTCACGCTTATGAAAGTCAGCTTGCACAGATGTAACTAGAGTTAATGCTTTCTAGCATAGCAGTGACGCTTTTTGAGTATACCGCATGTGGCTGGCCAAGCGAAGTCAGATCTAACATTCAACTCAATCGGATTTCTGTTTGAAAAGTTATGACAGCCAACACAACATCTGGTCAGTTCCAAAATTTAGGGAATGTTCTAGGCATTTGTGGGCAGAAGCTTCTTGATTTTGATCACAATCAGAAAAACAGAAAGGGGGAAATGGGTGACACATGGAACCCCCTGGCATCTGATTAGCTGAACCAGCAGCTTCACCCACCTTTCTGATTGTCTATAGATCAAAGAACAAGTTGACAGTGCCCATCCCTCTCCCGCAGCTTAGCTCTGCACATAGTCCCAGTATAGTTCTAAAATATTAACACTCTGAAAGAGAAAGAAATGAAAAAAGAAAAAAAAATATAAGAATAGTGGAAGGAATAGGGCCATTGGGGGAATGTAGACTGTCACGGACTCACAGATCGTGCCCACTCGTGGCCCCGGGCGGTCCATGGGGGGTGCCCCTTTCAGTGAGACAGCCCTTCTCGGCGGTTCACTCTCTCTCAGGGTCAGGCCCTTCCACCTCCTGGAGCCGCACCTCTCTGAGCTTTAGCACATCTGTCTCTCACCGTGGGCCCCCTCAGGGAGTCCACACGCTCTGGACCCCTCGGGCCTCCTCACCCCCGAAGGGGTTGATGCAACCCTGCTCTCTAGACCAGAGTGACTCTCAGCCAGCATAAAACAGGAGAGTTTATTGAGAGTTGAACACAGCACAGGAAACTTGCAGGGCCTCAGGCCTGGCATCTCTCAGCACAGCATATCCCAGTCTCCCCTGGATCCAAGTGGGATCTGCCTGCTCCCTCTCTCCAGCCCAGAGCCCCCCTGCTTCCCAGCTGGGCCTCCGAAATCCCCAGCCCCAAGCCCCACCTCTGTCCATTGTCTTCTCTCCAGATAAACAGGGTTGTAAACAGGAAGGCCTGGGTCTCCTCTCCTCTCAGCCCTCCTCTGGCTGAAACCGGGTGGTCAGGTCACCGGGGTCCTCGCTCTGCAGCCCATTGTCCTCCCACTGGCCAGAACCGGTTGTGTCTCCTGGGCTGGGGTCCCGAGTCCCTCTCCGGTCCTCTGTAACAACAAACTCCCTCTCCCCTCACCTTGTTAAACCAGTAACACCCGGGGACACTGACTCCCAACCCCTATGCATGCAAACCACTGGAAAACTCAGAAAACTCCAAGAAACCCCCCACTTCGTCACATAGACATATGCCGAACCCCAGGTGTGGGAGGAGATTGTGGGACCCTAGGAGACGGGGAAGGTGGAAGTGGGGGGCACACAGAGATGGGAATGGGGGAACAGAGAAATAGGGGAGCACTGTTATGTTATTTTTGATGGAATAAAGGGGCCCAGAGTGTCCAGGGTGTTAATATGACCCTGTCACTGAACAACATTAAATAGCTAAACAAGGTTTGAGGTTATGGAATACAGAATCCTCAGCCTGCTTATTAGCATGGAAAACACACTATTAAAAATCTTTTTACTCTCTTACTAAAGATACAGAAAAAGAAGGAAAAACAGTGAAAGCATTCACAATGTACAGTATTAAGGAAGTCTTTTGTTTTAACAATATCCCTTGTTCCCCTTCTCTATAGAGAGTCTTTAGAAGGAAGAAAAAGCCTTGTTTGAAAATCTCTTGGATGGGATTAAAAAGGGTAATAACTGTCTAAGAATCATAGGGTTAGAAGGGACCCAAAGGGTCCTCTAGTCTAACCCTGTGCCAAGATGCAGGATTTGTTGTGTGTAAATGATCCAAGACAGATGGCGATCCAGCCTCCTTTTGAAAACCTCTACTGAAGGAGCTTCCGCAACCTCCCAAGGCATCTGTGCCATTGTCCTACTGTTCTTACAGTTAGGAAGTTTTTCCTGAGATTTGCTCTGCTGTAGTTTGAACTGATTGCCTCTTGTCCTGCCCTCGCTGGAAAAAGAGAACAACTTTTCTCCAATATTATGGCAGCCTTTAAAGTATCTGAAGACTGCTATCACGTCTCCAGTAATCTCCTCTTTTCCAAACTAAACATACCCAGTTCCTTCAGCCTGCGCTTGTATGGCTTGTGTTCCATCCCTTTGATCATCTTTGTTGCTCGTCTCTGGATCCTTTCCAGTTTCTCTACATCCTTTCTATACATTGGTGACCAAAATTGGACACAGTACTCCAGCTGAGGGGTAACCAGTGCCATGTAGAGCAGTATTATTACCTCTTATGACTTTCATGCTATGCCTCTGTTAATGCAACTTAAGTAGCATTTGCTTTTTTTTTTTTTGCAAGTGTCACATCGCTGACTCATGCTGAGATTGAAACCCACCACAACTCCCAGATCCTTCTCAGGAGTGCTGCTGCCAACCCAGTTATCCCCCATTCTGTATTTGTGCATTTGGTTTTTCTTCCCTAAGTGTAGCACCTTACATTTGTCTTTGTTGAATTTCATTTTGTTATCTATAGCCCAGTTCTCCAATTTATCAAGATCCCTCTGAATTTTAGCTCTATTCTCCAAAGTATTGGCAAACCTCCCATCTTTGTGTCATCTGTAAACTTGGTCAATGTGCTTTCTCTACCTACATCCAGGTCATCAATAAAAGATGTTAAACAACACCAGACCCCAGGATTGCCTTGGAGTCTCCAGGAATTCAAGATTAATCTTTAATTAAAGATTATGTCACATGATGAAACATCCAGGAATACATCAACCCAAAATTGGCAACCCTACCCTGGAGATGTGGTGTGGAATCTAACCCAAAAGATTTACATATAAAAGCAAAACATGATTTTATTCTGATTCTTCATTTTTAGTCTGCTCTAAAGAATAGGTCACTAGGTTTGTGAGACAACTGAGGCCTTGTCTTCACTGCTTTAAAAAAAAAATGCATTTTACCTCAGGGTAATGACAGTGTGAGCTATCCTAGGTGAAGACAAAATACTTTGCCTAGTTTGCCATCTGGTAAAACCAGTGTCAGTACTAAACCCCAGCCTGAGGTGGATCTTGCCTACTTTACTTTGCTCCTTTTTATTAGCAGTGAAAACAAGGCAGAGTGAGACCTTAATGGCTAAGGAGAGAGTCACAAGAATTAATTGGCAACAGACATTGGCTAAAATACTGAGGCAATACTTTCTCTGTCAGATAGTTCATACGTGAATTCAGTGCTTTTTTTTTTATTACTGTGCTTCCTGTGTCAGACGTCTTGGCTATTATTACATTTGTATTACAGTAGCAACTTGGGGTCCTAATAATAGACTGCGCTAGGTACTGTACAACCCCAGAACAAAAAGACAGTCCTCTTCGGCGTGTGTTACTATGGGTAAAAATAATGGACCAATTCATCCTTGGTATAAGGTGGCAAATTCCATTGGTCTCGTTTGTATTTATTTTTGTTGATTTTTCACAATTTAATCCCACTCAGTATAACTGTGGAATAGAGATCGGGAGTTAATTTATCAGAAACTATTTTGACTAGCTAGGAGCAGCAATTTTAATTTTAATTGGGTTCTAAAAGGTTATGAATATTGCCTTGTAAATTAGTATAGATTCCTGTAATGGATAGAGCATTTTCAAGAAGATGCTACATCAGGCCGCCAACCCTGCAAAACCTCAGTGCAAATGGCTGATCACAGAGCAGATAGGCTCAGTTTCACAATCAACAGTATTTAATAGCAGTCACAACTCATGCCTGTTTGCAACATAATTATAAACTTTTTAGTGGCCAGCATTTTAACAATTGGTATGGATGTTATATTGCACATTAACTTTTATTACTATCTGGTTAATGCACTTATGGAAGAAAGAAATGCTGTAAATGCTGATGATCGGAAAGCAGATGCTGCTACACTGTTTTTCCACACAGAGCACTTTAGAGAAAGGATCTGCTTTTCAGTGTAGCAAAGATGTAGTCTGGTTCGAGAAAATGATCTCCCTGTAATACCAGGGGGCTTCCATTTTAATAATAATTTGAAGAGCACTGATGATGTGTATCAAAGCAGGAAGGTCGCAAGTACAGCCAGAGACATTGGGAACAGCAGCAGAGTCCCACAGCCCTTATAAAGACAAATACAGAACTTCTCTGTACCTTTGTTTGTTTTCTCTTGTTTTACGTGCATGTGCATTCTAAATCTAAACTACCTTGGGAAAACTGCAGAACGTATCTGGAAAGAATTCTGGAAATGTCCTGATTCTTTGTTCCTTGTCACAGAAATGATCATTAGTGATTTTAGGCCTCAGTCCTGCCAGCACTTTGAAATTATTGTATATCCAGAAACTATTGATTTCGATGGGGTTACTCATGCACTTGAAGTTAGGCACATGTTTAAGTGTTTTCAGGATTAGGGCCATATTCCTGTTTTATATTGGAAGCTTGCATTCAAAGGGGAATCAAGGTTTCTAACCTTTCAAGCAAGCTGGTTAAATATTGTTGACACATTCATTCGACTGGTATCTTATAGCTAGAGCACAAGACTGAAAGTTAGAAGTTATACATTTTCTTCCCAGCTCTGCCACAGACTTCCCGCGGGAGCTTAGTGAAGTCACTTAATTTCTCTGTGCCTCAGCTTCTCCTCTCTGTAAAATGAGGATGATAATAATACCCGCCCACCATGCAAGAGTGCTGTGAGGCTAAGTTCAGAAATGTTTGCAAAACCTTGAGTTCCTCGGATGGAAGGCATTACAGAAGCACAACGTTTTATCATCATTCTTTGTTCTTATGTTCATCACAGTTTAATTACTTTATTTTCTATTCAGTTTCCTGCATTTTCAAGCATTCTTGTGTATCTTCTTGGTTCTTGCGTTGTGTTGGAATGTGGCTTGTGGTACCTAGCTGAGGTGGTAAGTAAACCTTCCCAGAGAATCACAAGGCCTCAGTACAAAACTGTTGTTCTGTTGTTTCCCCCCTTCAGGGAGTTGTGTATTGCTGCTTCATCACCAATCCCTTAGGGATATGTTAATGCCATGTTCATGAGATATGTCAGTATCTTAATTTTCACTTACTAGCCAACCTTTACGTTGTACATTGAAAAAGGTGTCCAGGATTTTTGCTGTCTTTTTTTTTTTTGTTTGTTTGTTTGTTTTTCTCTCACTTTTTTATGTTCCTTTTGGAAGTGTCACTGCAGGACTTTCAGTGGCCTCAAAACCTCCCTGCTGGTTTTTGCAAGCCACAATGGATAAGGGCTCATCACACTGTGTGAAACTCAACAAATGTATCAGGTTTTTTGGTCTCATTCTTGACGCTGTTCCCACAGAAGCAGCCAAACTGATGTAGATCCAGTTGGATTTATCTTGCACGTGTTTGGAAAACTCCTCACAGCAAGAAACAGTCTGTTAATGAGTGGAAGCAATCTGGGTTCATCGGACTGCTTGCCACATGGAGCATTCATGCTAGTTGGGACTTTGTAGAGGAAATACTGGAAGTGGGGGACGAGCCCCTGAGCTTTCTTTTAGCGTAAAGCACAGCCTCAGTAGCAATATACAGAAACTCTTTGCTCCAGTTGACAGATATGGGCGAATTTTACACAATCCCTAGTCTAATCTCCTTTCTATTGCTTCTTCGTGTGTCACAGATATGGTAATCTGCATTGTACGGACGTGACCTGTGAGACTGACCGGACATCTGAATTGAGGAAGAGGAGATCTAGTGTCCACTGTATCAATGGTTGAGCATAAAATGTTCTGGTTCCCTGCTAGACTACTAACAGAATGCTTGGTGGCGGAACAGTATGTTCTCTCGGAGGATTCTGAAACCCCTAACAGGTTTATCACTTGCTGACCGCATGCAAGTGAAACAGGGCTAAGTCAAAGATGAGATCCAGAAGATAGCCTCTGTAGTTTGTTAAATTAACCACTTTTCCCTTCCTAAGGATAGACCCATAGTTGCTGTGGAGGTCCTGAAATCAGTGAGGCATGTAAATCACACTGGACTATAATCTTGGTGACTCTAGCCCTAAACAAGAGCTTAATCTGTAACTCTGCTGCCTAGCCAGTACATCACCAAAATTACTACAATTATCTCAGTCCCAGGGCTTTCACAGGTGCATATGTAACTGTGCTTCCTCAGTGTGGCTCTGTTCCCCTCTAGTGGCTGGATTACATAGAGGTTCATGAGTCTGCACAGCCTTTTAGCTAACAGTCTTTTAGTTCAGACAGTAGAAGCTTGTGCATTTAGCTCAGCAGTTCCAGGTTCTGTCCTTATTGCCACTGGCCCACCAAGGGAGTCCACATTACACACTCAGGCCAGGGGTGTCAGCACTGCACGTGAGGATCCAGCACTGAAGAACCAATGAAGCAGGTAGCAGCTCCTCTGCTGAGACTCCACCCGGCCCCTGCTGGAGCTCTGGGGCAGGGGTTCCTCTCCTTGTGCTCTCAGTTGCTGCTGCTTCTGGGGAGAGGAGTCACTGACCACGTCTGAAAGTAGCAGCACAGGATCTGACCCCTTTCCACGCCGCTTTGTGTGTGCGTGGGAAGAGAAGCAGAGGGGATGTACTAGGGTTGTGAGTGTGTTGGTAGTGGGGCAGAAGGGGAACGAATGGATTGGGTATGGAAATGCTGATGGATTTGTTGTGTGGGTTGTGGATGGCAAGGCTGTGTGGGAGGGATGGGTAGTGGACCCACTTAGAAGTGTTGATTGAGATAGTATCCACAAATTTTCATGTCCTGGACTCTAACAAATCAGTCTTTGGCACTAGGCACCCCCTTGGGCTAATATTAAATGCAAAAAACCACTCCGTCATCCCAGTTTCTTAGCCTGGTGTTCATGTGGGACCAAGTACCTCACTGGAGAGACTACATGGATACAGCGAAGGTGGAATCTCCTTGCTCGATGTGGGTAATGCAGGTCTCATCTATAACTAAACCATGGCTGATGTTGCACTGAACAGCATTTTCTGTAGGTTACAGCAGTTTTTAGTCACTCTCAATGACCCTAGTTTGCATCTCATCCTGTAAATGTAAGTCCTTGGGTAATAAAGAGCTACGAGATCAAGCAGTCTGTGCACTCTCCCACTGCTGGCCTGTGTTTCATTGAGGAAACCAAGACAAAGCAAGGTAACTGAGTAGCTCTAAAGGATTTGATTGAGTTATTCAGCAAACGGAAGATAGGCTTCTTCAGTCATTTTTTCCACTTAGAGGCATTCAGCAAAGCTGGCTGTTTGTTTAACAGAGCTAGTTAAGTTATCTTTCTCCACATTCCATGTACTTAGTTGTGCATTCAACTCTTCATCCTGTAGTTTCTGTTCCCAGTGCTTCATTTTTTCCATTTAATTTCATGGTTATTGCTTCTCTAAGGTGAGATGCCAAGGGCCAGATTCCTCTCCTGATTACACTGGTATAAATCCAGAATAACACTGTGTGTCATTCAGGATTTATCCTGGTGTCTTTGTTTACTTGAATTCAGAATTTGATTTTTTTTCAGTGGCCTTTCTCATCCTTTCAATACCTAGTGGCTTGGTGATGCTGAACACCAGGCAACAGATTTGATTGTCTTTGAAGAGTGTTTGCTGTTGTTTCACCTTCATGTAGCTGATTTAGAACAAGTCAAATTGATAGTTCCCTGATAGCAAGGAAGAGGGGTTGTTCCCAGATCCGTGTGTCCATTTTAGGCCTGGTCAACTCAAGGAAATTAGGTGGGTATAAACTGTCACTCGTGGTGTGAAAAATCTACACCCCAGAGTGTTGCAGTTAAGTCAACCTAACCTCTGGTGTAGACACCACTAGGTCGACAGAAAAATGCTCCTGTTGACATAGCTACCGCCTCTTGGGGAAGTGGGTTCCCTATGCCGATGGGAAAACCCCTCCTGCCAGGGTGGGCAACCTCTGCACTGAAGAGCTACAGTGGCACCGCTGTGCCACTGCAGTGTTTTTACGTGTAGACAAGCCCTTAGGATACTAGTTAGGTTGTAGGAAAGGTATAAACTCCTCCTTTTTCCCCTTTTTACAGAGAACACATTAGCTAGTCAGTTTTCCCTTTAATCTGGGAATGGGTTGATGACTGAAAAGCTATATATTGCCAGGTTAACATTTTCACAGTACTGTGTATTCAGACTTTTTTTTTTTATTTATTTGACGGTGTAATCTTAAAAATTAGGTTTTTTGCATAAGATTTCTGGCTCATCAGAGTTTGATCCTTGACTGCCTGATGAAGAATGTGACATTGCATGCACAGATACAGACGCCTTGGAGCATATATATGCCTAAACCTACTGGTAGCTCAATTCTTCATCTAGTGCCCTATAGCTCCAGTGCAGTTTGTACACAGTCCTTTTTTTGACTCTCCCATGCCCAGGTAATTTGGGGCAAGCTAGTAGCCTTTGAGTAAAGCAGACCACATAACCCCTGTGTAGTACGACCTGGCCCCAAATGGAACACAAGGGGACAGATGGTACAGCTGCTTTGTGGAGCACAGCTGGTGGAAGTCTGGCCCAAAAACTGGCATAAGCAACCCAGGGAGCATCACCCCAATGGAAGGGTGATTCTGTGCTGGCATAGGAGCTCTTATGCTACTCCTTTCCCCTGTGCCAGCATAGCATGATGTGGCTGGGATGTTCCTATGGTATATCAGTTATTGGCTTTGATTTCATCCACTTATGTTGGCATAAAATAGAGCAGCCCCAGGCTCAGTTTACCTGTTGGGGAAGGGCTGTTTGGGAGTCCCTCCTAAATAGGACTTAATCTTTTCACCAGGAAAGTGCTGGATAGGTGATTCATGGCTTGGGTTTTCCCAGAGGTGGTGCCTTTGGGCAGTCAGTCCTGATGAATATGAGAGAATGCTAAGAACAAGAGCTTGGTGCTTTCATATAGTTGCCTGAAAATCCAAGTTGACATGCATGTATCTTTATTTCTTAATCATGTGTTAGCATCGACAGCATTGTACACCATACTGCTACTGACATCTGGTGGTGTGTTGTAGCAGAAAACCTGTTGTTTCTTTTTAAAAAAAGACTGTACATTTATATGGCCTGCATTTTGTTTAGTTTAGCTGCCATGTAGTTATTTTTGCACACTGTGGCTTTTAAAGTTAACTTCTTATTGAAAGTCAGAAGATTGAAGAGCTTTTAAAGAACGTCTGACAAATTCAGCTCACATTGAGACAGATAATGATACTGCAGTGTTCATGCACTGGTAACATTTCATTTCATAGAATCATAGAATGTCAGGGTTGGAAGGGACCTCAGAGGTCATCCAGTCCCACCCCCTGCTCAAAGCAGGACTAGTCCCCAGACAGATTTTTGCCCCAGATCCCTAAATGGCCCCCTCAAGGATTGAACTCAGAACCCTGGGTTTAGCAGGCCAATGCTCAAACCCATTTCCATTAGGATGTTTTTAAAAACCCTTTTTAAAAAGAGATAACACGTAAAATAGTGCTTAAAAACCACAGCGAAAGAGAACCTGAGCTATACCTGATAGACTACAGTACAGGCGTATTTAGTAAAACTTTGGGAGGTGGTTTTCCTAAGTGGTCTTATTCACACGGCAAAAAGAAGGTGAGAGAACCACTTATGAAGATGAGAGAACAACATTTTCAGCAAAGCTTTGGAATTTGTTTTTGAGAACACAACATGATGCCTTTAAATGGAGGCAGTGCTCTGTTTTCATACGTTATGCAATTACACAACTACTGTGTAATTTCTATGTGTGTTCAAAGCAGCTATTTGTGTTAAAGATAGGCATTTTTAGTATTATTTTAGCCACTTAAGGCTACAGGTCAGATTTATTGTATATAGTTTGCTCAAGCCTTCAATATACTTTTTACAGATACGTACAGCACTCATTCATGAAAACAAAAATACACTCATCTACTTCTGTTTATAAAGTGTTTCTAGGATAGATTTTTGACACACACGTAATCAGTTCAAGCTCCATGTACAGAATCTGGCATTTAATGAGAGGCTTTCTATTCATTCAGTTGATAATGAACAGTGGAGCAAACCCCAGATGCCAATAGTCTATGCCAGTGGTTTTCACCCCACGGGCTGCTTGCAGCCCAATCAGCACACAGCTATGGCCCATGTGACATCCTCAGGGCCATACAGGTAGACAGTGTGTGTGTATATGTATATTTATATATATAGTGTGAAAGCGGCCCACATAACACATAGAGAGCTGCAAATGTGTCCCACGGTAGTAAACAGGTTGAGAACCACTGGTCTGTGCAATAGTCCCAGCATTATATGGGCATAACTGAGATAGAATTTGGCCTGTCATGTCATCAGATTTCTGCTGTTTTGGGGACTGATCTTATAGTCCTTGTTCACCCAAATTTCCCATTGCCAGCTCCCACTGGTTTTAATTTTAGGCCCTAATCCTCAAATGTGTTCAGTACAAATCAGCAAAGTCTGAACAACAGTTGAAGAATAGATCCTTATAAAGAAGTTATGTAAGGACTGTAATCCTGCTGTTTGCTGAAAGATATCCTAATGATCAGTGGAATGTATTACTGTTGAAGGATGAAAACTGGAAAGAAAGCATGATGGAATATGTAACAGGCAGCTAGATTTGGTTAGTCACATAACACATATGCTGTGCCTCCCTGTGGTCTGCTATAGATTATTAATATTTTGCTTCATTTCTGTTCTAAAATAGAACCCAGTTGAATATGTCATCACGTATTGCATAATGTTGCTTAGGAATAGCTAATATTGCCAACAGCAGCTGAAAGAGATTTATATTTATATAGTCTATAAATAGAGAGCTTAATAAATCAATCAGTGGGCAGCTTTCCTTTGCTGGCAATAAGCTGTTTTAATGGCACTACAGATGGAGCATTTATGTAGCTGGGGAAAAAATGGGAACCGGCATGACTTTGTTTATTGAAGAATAAAATATTAATGTGTAATATGCAGTTTGGATGCTGGCTCTCTTTTTCAAGGGGGTGTTGGGAGAGAGTTTTATAAGTCAGGCTCTCTACATTTTGTATATTTGCGTGAAAAGGAGGAAAGCCTTTCCTTTGAGACAGGCATGCCCAGTGACTACGTTGGCCTGTTTTTCCCCCTTTTTGTTTTCCATAGCCGAATGCCTGTGTGTTTTCTTGTCTTTTAGCAATGGGGAGAAGGACTTGGATCCATCATCCATAACTTTAGAGCTAACAACGTCAGTCCAATGACATGCCTCAAGAAACAGTAAGGCTCTTCCCTCCCTGTTTTTCTGCCTGTGTGTTTTTTCTGGCCACATATTTTCCTATATGAAACTGTCTTAATTGTCCTTTCTTTTCTTGGCTCAACCAATGAAATTGTCAAAACAGTCTACAGGAAAAATTCCCTCAGACTTCAACCTCCCATGAGATACATGGTGGTAACGGCATTTAGGGTTCGTGTTTCATTGTAAACATCAGCATTCCCAAGTCCCTAGCTTGGTGTCTGCCTGGGAGAGTGTAAGGAGGTTTACAAGCGTACACTTAATCTATGGAGATATATGATTTTAATTATTGTCTTGCCTGTTCTTCCCTTGATACATGCGCATCACCCCCATGGGCGATAATGTTTTTAGAAGTTGCATGCATGTAGCAAGGGAGAGGTTGTCTGTCAAGGGATGTACTGATTTTCTAAATATTCTGGGATGAATTTTGCCTCTGGAGCACAGCTCTGCATTGTAGAACTGCTCTGCTCCACAGGGAGCGCAAGGAAGGAGACAGAACGCCTCCTGGAGCTTCCCAGCACACCCTCTGCTTTCTCTCACCCTTTATCGGGTTCAGCATTCTTCCTGTCCCGTTTTCAGGCCACTGTGCAGGGTAGTGGTGCTGTGGTACTTGTCTCCTGCCTGCCCAGTGCTATGAATTCCAAGGAAGCAGCCCCTGTACTCCCCAAAGGCAGGAACTTCAGTTCTGTCTGGGCATTGCAGAGCCTGTGGCGAGCAGAGGGCTCTGTACTGCTTCCTTTACAATGCATGCCTGTGGAAGGGTCAGGCTGTTTCTGGCCGGCTGATGGGATATGACTTACTGTCTTTTTTGAGTTTCAGAAAGATCATTAATGAGTCGAAGATTAGAACTGCTGTTGTTTTTTGTGTTCATTTCACAAAGATGGCAGGCGCCATTAAACTGAATAGAAATATCCGGAACCCTGTTTTTACTAAAATAAATAAATACGATTTTAAAAAAATTATTTCTTTCTACATTTCAGCTGGATGAAGCTGGCGTTTCTGACAAACACAAATGGCAAAATTCCCGTTAGGAGGTAAGCAAAATTAGAGGAGCATAGCAACCTACTAAATACATTTTGTGTAATGTGTATCAAATCATATTTTATGATACTAACATGCATATTGATTATATTTGTATAATATTGTATAATTGTAATATATGCATAAACAACAAGATAGAAACTAAGACATTGTCATTTTTACTCTCTTCCTTCTTTTTAAACAGGAAACACTCCTCCTAATGAAATCAGTGATTTTTTTTCTTATTAAGTACCCTATCCTGTGAAGTGTTAAGAGCTTTCAACTCTCCACTTGGAGCTAAGGACATCTAGCAGCTTATAGGCACTCACCTTAAATGTTCAGGGATGAGTTTTTCAGTAGTTAGAAGACAGGTTGTAAAGGCTTTGTCAATAGCAGCATACAAATGTTTCAGACCATTGCAAATAGAACAGCAGGTACATTGGGAAATGCAATTCACTGCAAAACTAAAAGAGGCCGCTTTGCCAGAATTATTCTTGTGTTCACAGGAACTTTGGGAACAATATTTATGCTATTCAGTATACAACCCACAGAAGGTCTTGGCTTACTTATTGCCAAAGATTAAAAAGGCAACTATGGAACAAAACAATATATTTCTCTGTAAGCCATTGTTGTCTGGCTGAGACATCTGATGTCGCTTTCCCTTACTGTCTAGTTTTACTGCATTTCTCTATCCTATCAATTTGCCTTCTCTCCTTCCCACACAGAAAGTCACCACTCTTGGTAATACTGGGTCATATTGCCCACTTCCACAGCACTACCTATGGTGGAGGGACCAGAGGAGCCGGAAAACTTGATGAGGTTTCTTTCATGGAGTTGCCTGCCAGGCATCTTTTCAAGAGAGTGGGAATTGGAGACTTGTGTAGTTGACAAGCAGCAAAGCACCATTGAGCCTGCTACATTGCCCCCTTCTCATGGCAGCATGGGTCAAACCATAACCGCAGCCCTGGAGGGCACCTTGAAGCAGGGGCGGCTCCAGGCCCCAGCACGCCAAGCGCGTGCTTGGGGTGGCATGCCCCTGGGGGTGCTCTGCCAGTCGCCAGGAGGGCAGCAGGCGGCTCTGGTGGACCTCCCACAGGTGTGCCTGCGGAGGGTCCGCTGGTCCCGCAGCTTCAGTGGAGCATCTGCAGGCACGCTTGCAAGAGGTCCACCGGAGCCATGGGACCAGCGGACCCTCCACAGCCACATCTGCGGGAGGTCCACTGGAGCGGCAGGACTGGCGACCGGCAGAGCGCCCCCTGCGGCGTGCTGCTGTGCTTGGGGCAGCGAAATGGCTAGAGCCGCCCCTGCCTTGAAGGAGTGAATGCTGCTTCGGTTTATCAGTATATCAACTTTCAATGGCCAGTCCCCTGCCGGTCCCTCGGTCTTGCACCAAACCTCCCTGGGGCACCTTCTAAATAGCGCCCCCATGGATGGGGTATCTGCAGAATAATGGGGATGGGAAAACAATGCTGAAGAGGCTTAATCCATCCCCTTCTGTGTGCAGATCCACTAAAGACAGTCCAGTCACTCTAATGACTTAAATATTCCTATCAGACCCATGGATCTCAAATAGCTGGTTTAAATGAAGCAGTTGCTCTGGTCAGTACGTATAAATGGCTGTCCTTAAAAGCTGTTCAATTCCAAGTCATTTGTTACCTTAGATTTACACAATTTCCATGCTGAGGCAACCAGATCTCCAAAAGGGCTCGTGTTCAAAGTGTTTTTAGTGCTAATAAATTGAAGTCTAGTGTAGTCTCCTGGCGTTTGCTCCAACGAAAGCCAATTCAGGTATAAAAATAAATCCAGCCTTTTGATGGAATAATTAATGTGCCACACTCTATTTATTGTAGACTGCTAAACAGATCTGAAGATACAGTGCATGGATTTCACACGTACTGTACTGCTAATGTAGTAGTTCCAAAGCAGACATTAGCACTCAAGAATACTATGTGGATTTCAGCCAGCAGTCATCTCTTGAAGGGATTTTAGTTTCCATAAATCCACCAAATCATTTGGCAGCTTGACACAGGTCTAATCCTTTCTCGTGCTATAAAGAGGGAAACTGCTTGTTGCTCAGATTCTTGTCCTTCAAAGCTAAGGAGTATAGTGCTCGACCTCTCCGAGAAATATATATGGTAATGAATTTAGTGTCATCCTGTGAAATGTCAGACTTCTTGAATGAGCAGAACGTATAGTTTCATTGAGCTACTTTTGAACACTGTAACTTTTAATCCAATAGCTTCAACAGGAACTGAAGGTGCTCCACACCTCTGAAAATCAGGCCACTCATCTTGGTGCCTTTGATAGGGAGTGGCAGCCCTTTTTCAGGGCTCATTAGGGAAGCCTCTGGTGCAAGCACTCTTTCTTTTCCATGCCTTCCTTAGGAGAATATGGGAGACTGCCACTGGGCGAAAGGAAGGGGTGTCCGGGAAGCAGTTTAAGGTTAAAGGAAAGGAAAACCCATGCTGTTGATCCGGTCTCACACCTGAGACCAGATCTTTGAAGTGTAAGGTACATGTATCTTCCCTCCTCCCTCGGCACCGAGGTCCCAATGGAGATTATAACCCCTGAGGCTTGTTGGAACTGTAATGCTGGGTTCCAGTAAGGCGTACAGGGCGTAGAGCAAGATATTGGTCTGTTAGGTGTCACGCATTGAGCAGCCTCTTCGTGGATTCCTACAGTCCTGCTGGGTGGGGCTGATCAAGGTTTTCCTCCATCTGAAGGGGCTGAGTAAAGGCCTGGGGGCTGCTATGATGTGACATGACAGCAATGAGGGCAGGGAGGAGACTGTCTCTCCTTTGTCTCAGTGCTCCCTCAGTGGTCCTCAGACAGCCTGGAGAGGTAGGAGGCCCTCTGCTGCCCAAGGGACTTTTGGCATAGGGCAGGTCAGAAAGGGAGTGGGGGCAGAAAAGGGGGACAAGCACAGGGCACAAGGTGGGGGCCAGGCTTGAGGGGAATAGGACATAGATGATGACAGCAGGTGAAAGGAGGCAGGCCAGGGAGGTAATGGGTCCAGAATTCACCCTGCCCCCAGCAACTATGAGACTCCAGTCCTTTCTCTGCCCCCAGAAGTCCCTCTCACATCTCCAGGCTTTGCTTCGTCCCAGCATCTCCCCAGCGCTTGAGGCTCTCCTCTCCCCTGATAACTCCTCCCCTGCCCCCCGGCTTCCTCAGGCACTCTGCTTTTCCTAACCAACCCCTTAGACTCCATCCTGCATAGGCTACACCCTGCTTTCCTCCTGTATGTTTATACTGGCTGACTTCTCCAGGCTACCTAGTCAGCTCTGCCTCCTCCATCCCACATCTGTGGGTAAGAGGGATCAGCTTCCATCTTCTCCCACACCTGTCCGACTGCTCAGGGTCATCTAGAGGACAAAAGATGTGAACTAGAGTTGCACAAGACTCTGTGGCTGTGGGGATACGTATGGGATTTTCATTCCCTCAGGAGGGCAAGTCTCCATGTCAGAGCTGGTGGGAACTAGGAACGTGAGACAGGAAAATAAACTGTCTGTCAGTTTGATTTCATTTTGACATTAAAGCCTAAGGAAAGCCTGAGGGAAAAGTCTTCTCTGGGAAATGAGAAATCTTCGTGCTTCTTTGAACTTTAACACAGCCCCCACTACAGCAGCAAAAGGCCTGGGTGAATGCCAAGCCTTGGGAAAGTGGAACTCCGTAGGCCCAATTCCTCCTAGTCCTGCACCTTGTGCAGTCATTTACAACAGTGCAAAGTGGCATAAATGCTACCAACTCATAACAGTTTGCCCTGACTTTCCCTTGGTGTAATTGACTACGCAAGGTGCAGGGTAACACAAACTCTATTCCTTTGTGGGATTTTTTGGGATTTTAATAGTCTTTTTGGGCTATAAGCATAGCCTGTGTTTCCATCAGTAGGTTGGGGAGGTAGCACGCATATAATTGGTGGCGGGCAAATCTCAGAGGCGTTCAGTGTTTACTTGCTTTATTAAATATATCTGGGCAGTTTTAATCTGGAAATTCATGTGCAAAGCTTGCAAGAAGTGTGTGTTTTTCATGAAGTTTGGTATAGCCTGGTCGAAAATGCAATGGTCATTATAAAAAGTAAGCATTTGTCAGTAGATCCCACACTGCTACTATCGGTATGTCTCCTGAGCTCTTGTCTGCACACACTCGTTGCACCAGTTTAACCGAAGTCTGTTTAAAAACTGGTTTTAGTTTAACCAGCGCAACCCGCACCCCCCACCCCCCCGATGGAAACATTTATATGGGTTTAAAACTGGGTATATTAGTTTAGCTTGTACCACAAATACACCAACGCAATCTAAATCAATATAAACTAGGATTAAATTTGCTGTCTTTCCTGTCTTACCATTTTAACTAAATCAGTTTAAAATTATACTTTTAGTTAAATTGGTACAACTTTGTACAGAGACCACTCTTAAGGAAAGGGAGAAATCTCAGGCTTGGTCTATACTTAAAATTTACACCCCTTAGCCAGCATAGCTGTGTCAACAGACTCTGCAGCATAAGAGCGGGCAGAGACGGGATTGTTCTTACATAGGCAGAAGAACTCCTGTCAGAGTAAGCTGCATTTGCACTAGAAGGCTGTGCCAGTTTAGTTCTGCCAACATAGGCTCTATAGTATAGACTAGCCTCAGATACCAGGATTTGGTAACTTTTGGCAATCATTGTGCCACAAGACTTTCCCATAGTATCTAGGCAGTTATCCTTCCAGTTCCAGATAAACTAGGAAATGCAGAGGTGCCAAAACTAAGGGGGCAGCGATTGATCCAGCAGGGGTCAATTTAGCATGTCTAGTATAGAGAGGATAAATTGACCGCTGAGTGCTCTCTCGTTGATTCTGGTACTTCACCAGAACAAGAAGCACAAGCGGAGTCGACGGGAGAGTGTCAGCCGTCGACTTAGCGCAGTGAAGACACCAGGGTAAGTAGATCTAAGTACATTGACTTCAGCTACGCTATTCATGTAGCTGAAGTTGCATATCTTGTATCTTAGATGGACCCTGTGTGGTAGTATAGACAAGCCCTAAAACAAAAACTGTTTTGAACATTCTGTGTTTTGATTATTTTGTGGGGGTGAAGGTTTGTTCCAGTTCTTTTTGCATCTGAGCCATTTCACCCAACTGGAACAATTGTAGTGGAATGAACTACTACTAATCTTGAATCCTGTTTTCAGTACACATTTTAAAAAAAAAAAATGATGAAAAGTACGTTGACACTTGACAACGAAACTCTTGTAGGATGTCATGTAGTAATCGTTCCTGCTTCAGCATTAATCCAATTCTGTTTCTAGGCATAGGAAAGAAGAATGCAAATTTCCTATGATCAAGTCTCTTTTGACTGGAAGCAGTAGTTTTATGTACAATATTTTCTGCTAAATGAAATTGTCATGCTGGATTTGTGATTCATGTGATCTTTTTCTAGGCTGCTGCACTCAAAAATAATTATTACCATGTTTACTGTCTTCTTCGATGAAATAACAGATAATTTGGCATCTAAAATAGAGCTATGGAATTTTGGCTCACCTTTTTTGATTAATTGTTTATCCTAATGTTAACAGATGTTTGATACAAAACGTCAATTACTGGGCACTTTAGTGGAGTAGATGTTGAATTTTTATTTGGCTAGAGTTAGATGATAAATCTTGCAGATAGCAATCCTGCACATCGTAGAGTGAAATGTCACTGAAAGTTAGAAAGGGTTAGATAACATCTGATATTTTTTTAAAAATAGGAGTCTAACTTTAGGTACTCCGGCCCCTGTTTCGATGAGAGTTACTGGCTACTCAACAACTTTGAAAATCGGGCTCATATATAAGTCCCTAAATATGGATGCAGGAGTCTAACTTTAAGCAGCTGTTTTAAAAAAATCTTGGCCAAAAATATTAATTTATCATTTATATCTTTGGCTTGATGATCTTCATTTTATTGGTGGGAAAATATTTACACAAGTGGTTTTAAGTGTTTTGGAGAACAAAACAATTCTTGATTGCTATGGGAATATATAATAATGGCAACAGTGTATTTCACTTCTTTCATTTTGTGTATTTACTTAGTGTCTGTGATATTAATAAGAAGTCTCAGAAAATTCACTTGGTGATATAGAAGGCAGCATGTTTTAGTCAGATTGCTGTTGTGAAGTCTTTCCTGATGTAATGCTCATGTTAGGATTATGGACGTGGCCCTGAGCCACAGTATTTGTCTCCGGATCTGGACACCAAAGCTGGGGAGTAGTTGGCCTGTGATTTTGGCTCAGCCCTTTAGAGAGGGGGGAGGCTGGTTGTGATCTGGCTTTTCTGAAGTTCATCTCTGGTGGAAACGGAAATAAAACAAAAGTCTTCACAATAATCACATCAGACACCATAAACTTGGATATATTTTGTTCCAGGTAAAAATGAGGCTCTTAATCTAGTGGATGGTGAAATAAATCCATCTTTTATACAAAGAAACCAAATTGGTCCAGGCGTTTGAGTCTCAGTGTCAGTGGGAAGGAAGCAAAAATGGTTGTATGTGGTCTGTCTGGAGGGAGGAATAGCCTTGGTTGAAGTGGATTAGAGAGCCTTTCAAGGGAATAAGGAACAGCAAGGAAAGAGTAACAAAATTCTGTGTGTGGAAGATGGCCTAGGTGGAAAATATGAGGAATCAGAGTTTAGCGAGTTTCTTGTGATAGCTCAGTGGTTTGAGCATTGGCCTGCTAAACCCAGGGTTTTGAGTTCAATCCTTGAGGAGGCCATTTAGGGATCTGGGGCAAAAATCTGTTTGGGGATTGGTCCTGCTTTGAGCAGGGGGTAGGACTAGATGATCTCCTGAGGTCCCTTCCAATCCTGATAATCTATGAAATCATGGGGGGAAATAGCTTCAAAACAGAGATGAAAGGAGGCAGAGGGAATGGGAATGGATCAGGATTTCCCTGTAGGATGGCTGCCTTAAAATGGACAGATTAATAGTGCAGAAGGGTGGGAGTCACCACTGTGAACACAGAGGAAGCAGCAAAGCCTAGAGTTGAGTTCGCTAATATCTACCTTGTTTGTAGATCTTGCTGCTTTTTTTTGACACAGTAAGTTGTATATGTATCCTGTTGAAAACTGCCAGGAGAATAACGTATTGCACAACTCTTCCTGACGAAACCTCTTAGCTCTTTGGGCAGATCACTGTTTTGCTAAATCTTTTAGTAGTTCTGCTCCGTGGAAGCTTCCAGCATTATTACAACTGTGCTTGGTGCACGACTGTCTATAGAGGTAGTTGCATAAATCGTTTGAAAAAAAGGGAGAAATGTTGGAGGAGAAAAGGAGTAAGAGACTGAAACTGATTATTTAAAAAGCGACTAACTTTTTTTTTCTTCCTGTTTCTTAGTATTACCAGAACCTTTGCATCAGGTAAAACAGAAAAGGTGATCTTTCAGGCACTTAAGGAACTAGGTCTTCCCAGTGGAAAGGTATTTACCAATTTAAAATAACATTTTTTATATTAAGAAATCACAGAATCGATCAGATTATATCGTTATGTTTTAAGTCATTTGTGTCCTGTGAAAAAACCATGCCTTATGTTCTCAGACTGCTTTGTCATCACTTCAATTAAACAAGAATATTTACTAATGAGGCTTATACTAAATGGTACTAAAGTTAGTTAGGGCTTTTTTCTGATGTCTCAGTGTGTTGAGTATTTATATTCAAACGTTCACATGATACCTTGAATGATATTTTTTTTAACTTCAGCACGCAAAATAAAGACTATGTCCTTGTTCTGTATTCACTTTTTTACATATTATTATTATTATTAATTTTATCATTCACAGACTTAATGTTAGCATGTAGTCAGGCTATTAGTGCACTAAACAGATTTGGGGTAAGGAAAAAATTGAGAGCTCTTCTCAGAAAATATAAATAAAGTCATGTGCACTAAGCACAGGTTACTAATACTTTTCTAATACTCAGACATGCTGATAGAATAAATAAACTGGCTTTTGCTAAATCAACATTTATGTTTTTTGTTGTTTTTTTCAGAATGATGAAATTGAGCCTCTGGCTTTTACTTATGAGAAATTTTATGAACTAACCCAAAAGATATGTCCTCGTACGGACATAGAGGAACTCTTTAGGAAGATGTAAGTTAAATTAAATATTAAACTAATTTTAAATTGTTTTACTGTCATATTAGTCTATTTCTAGTATTAACTAGTACAACACTGAACATGATAAAGCAGTCCCAACATTGACTCCTAATGCCATGTACGGTATTTGAAAACCAAGTCACATCTACGTTTTCTTGCCTTTTCCCCCAAATTATTAATGTAAAAGTTAACTCTGTATTTTAGAGCAACTTTTACATGGGTTAAAAGAAGCACCTGGAACTTTTTTTTTTTGCATTGGCTTTACTAACTATCTACAGTTTTAACCTGCTCCTTTAGGTTATTAACACAGTATGTGAACTAACTAGATTAAGCAAGAAGTCTAGAAGTTTGTTCAATCAGATTCTTCTCAAATGGAAGACTTACATGTTGTTTGCTAAATTAACATTTGTTAAATCATACTGAGAAGAGAGGGTATTATACTATAGCAAGCATAGACTGTTTGTTTGTTTGCCTTGACCGTGTCTGATCATTTTGAGAATACACAGCTACTTCAGTGTCAGGAAACTGCAAGGTTTAGAAAGTATCAACAATGTCAACATGTAAATCATACCTACTGTAGCATCATACATGAAAACTCACTTTTTCTAATAAATTTCTTTTCAGCAATGGAGACAAAACTGATTATTTAACGGTAGACCAATTAGTGAGCTTTCTAAATGAAGTAAGCTTTTTCATACATTAACTACCATACAAGTCTGTCTGCAGTGGCTTGCTTCTTCCAGTCTTCTCATTGCATGTATCATGCCATCATTTACTGTGCTTTTGATCTGCTGATCTTTTCATTATGGCGATATCCAGGTGCAAAAATCAGCTCCAACCTTATATGTTCTTGTGCTTTCTCTATGTTGGCTTTGCGGATTGCTTCTGTTGATTACTTGCTGTGGTGTGAAGCTATTGTTGTGTATGTTTTATACATTTTATACTGTTATATACAATGTAATTTCACGTAAGCTATACTCAGTGTTTTGTTATAAGCAATTATTTTACTTTTAGGCATCTGATTGCTGTATCTGAATAACAGAAATATGAAGTGGGCTTTTATATGTAGTTGTTTGGATTCTCCACTATCAAAAATCTTTTCTGTTTGTTACAAATCTATGAATCATAAGGATATTTTAATGAGTTGTTTGTGATTCTGAAAATATTAAAAATATGTAGGATAGAAGGAAATATATTGGCAGCTGTATTTCTAAAATGTACATTTGTTAGCAAGAGTCTGCAGTGTTTCCTCAGTCTGGTATCTGAAAAAGTACTTTATTAAAGTGTGTGATTTTCTACTGTTTCTAAAGCATATTAAGATGACTGGGAGTGTGATTCACAGAGCTACACACCACTTCAGTGAATCTGACAGAATTTACTTGAAACAAATGAAGTATTGTGAACACCAATTAATTCCCCAGCTTTTGTACCACTAAACTCTTTTTTCCCCAATGGACTGCAGAATTGTATTCCTTTTCTGTAGGGTCTTTCAGGGAACTGATGAGTTATCCAAGTACAAACTTAAAAAACAGAAACAACAAATTGCTATTTTCTCATTTCTCTGGGCAGAGATTTAAGCATGCGTCAAGTTAATAGCGTATCTAAAAGAGGGCCCTTTTGCTCCATGTTCAAAAAGCAGCATATACTTTATTGATCACCAAAAGTGAACCAAACACAAAGGGTTTTTTTTAAAAGAAGTAGAAGAAAATTAGTGATGAAATTAAGTTTTATCACTGTCCAATGGATTAGGCACATGGAGTAAACTGCACTTCAGTGGCTGCCCCATGTGTGCCCCAACCTTGCAAACAATTCCGTATGTGCTTCATCTGACAACTGTGAGTAGCTTCATTGAAATCCATGGTCACAAAGCTAAGCATATGTGAAGGTGCTTATAGGAACTAGGCCGTGATTGGTATGATGTGTGAATAATCCGCACCCCTGAGTGACATAAATTACACAGACCTAAGCACCAGTGTGAACAGCACTATGTCGGTGGGAGAGTTTCTCCTGCCACCATAGCTACCGCTGCTCGTTGGGGGTGGATTAATTAAGTCGACGGGAGAGCTCTCTCCCTTCAGCTTAGAGCAGCTTCCTAGTGTAGTCATAGCCTGAGTGGAGTTTAATATGTTGGTCGTTATGTGTAAGGCGTTAAGTGGCCTAGAACCTACTTACCTAAGACATCCTCTCTCTCCCCCTTCACATATCAACTGTGAACCATATGTGAAGGGGGGGAGAGAGGATGTCTGTTCATAGTCAGCAGAGGCGCTCGAGCTGGAAAACATAAAAGCTTATTGAGAGAGACAAGATGGGTGAGGTAATACTGTTTACTGGACCAACTTCTGTTGCTGAAAGAGATAAGCTTTCACAGAACTCTCTTTTAGATCTGGGAAAGGTACTCAGAGTGTCATAGATAAATACAAGGTTGTTAAGCGTAAGAATTAACAACATGTTTAAAGGGACCACTCAGAATGAAGTGGGCCATCAACAACTCTGTAGTCCTACAACCAAGGTTACAGATTGTTGAAAGAGACATTAAAGGGTTGTGCAAGTTTCCTTTGAAGACAAGGGCTGTGAGGCCAGATATGGAGTGATCGTTTCACGGTTGATATAGTGGTTTAGTCTTTGATTATTTTTCTGCATGAGTTCATTCAAGAATGTAGTGATTGTCTCATTTCATCCATATTTGATGGGGACCACATCATGAAAGCAGTCTTTCCGGCATAGGCACTTTTATTTTTCCCTGGGGGTGCTTCATACCTGCTCCATCCGCATTCCTCCCTCAAGGCCATGCCCTCACTCTGCCTCTTTCTCCCCCCAGCTCCACCCCCTCCACTGAGGCCACTGCCTGCCCATCACTGGCTGTTCTCTGCCCTCACCCAAGCACTTCTCTCAGCCACCAAAGAGCTGATCAGTGGCACTGCTGAACAGCTGTGTCTTGTGGGTGCTGAGCAGTCACTATTTTTTTTTTCCATGAGTCTTTGATCTCCAGAGCACCCTGGATCCAGCACTTACGTTTTCTAGAACCTCACTTTCTGGCCTTCAGACAGGCCTCTCAGCCTCACCAAGCTCATCATCAGACACAAAGCTCTGCACAAACCACGACATACCAACTCAGTGACACCAGACCCTGCCAGAACAAAATGCAAAACTACAGACATCTCTCCATGCTACAATGATCAAGACCCCTCACAACACACCTTTTAAAATCCATGAGTCATACACATGCCTATCACATATGGTGTCCGTCATCCAGTGCATCATATGGCCCAATAACAACTCTGTGGGTGCAGCACTATGTGCGTAGATGTGCCCTAACTCTCCTTTGTTCTGTGGTTGCAGAGGTGTTAATGGCCCACTTCATTTTGAATGGTCCTTTGCAACATGTTAACTCCTGCGCATAACAGTCTCTTCCACCTTGTACTTCGCTGTGACACTGAGGGCCTGGCTACGCTTGCAGATGTAGAGCGCTTTGAGTTAAACAAGCCTTCGCAGAGCGCAGTAGGGAAAGTGCTGCAGTCTGTCCACACTAACAGCCGCAAGTGGACTGGCGTGGCCACATTAGCAGCTCTTGCAGTGGCTCCAGAGAGTAGTGCATTGTGGTAGCTATCCCAGCATGCAAGTGGGTAGGGTGGAGTGTGACAGGGAGTGTGTTGTGTGTATGTGGGGGGAGACAGAGTGGGTTTTTGGGGGGATGAGAACATGTCAGCATGCTGTCTTGTAAGTTCAGACAGAAGCAGACCCCCTCTGCGTCCTCCGCCTCTCTCTCTCACATGCAGCATTCCACAATAATGTTTGCTTTGTCTCAGAGCAGGTAAGCACCAGCTGTCAGAAACAGAGCTTTCAAAGGGCATATCCGCATTGCTGCACTGATTCCAAAACAATGACAAGAGTGACCACGTGACTTAAGGGGATTATGGGACATTTCCAGACGCTGATCAGAGTGCAGTAATGCAACACCTTGTTCACATTGACACCCGCGCGTTTCAGCCAAGGTGCACCAAGTGTTAATCTTGTTGCCGAGGTGGAGTACCAGGAGCACTCTAGCCCTGGAGTCAGAGAGCTCTATGTGCCTTGCCACTGTGGATGAGTTGTGAGCTAGGGTGCCCAGGGCTGCTTTAATGTGCTGTAACTCACAAGTGTAGCCAAGCCCTTAGTATCTTTCCCAGAACTGAAGAAGAGCTCTGTGCCATTCAAAAGTTGGTCTCTTTCACCAGCAGAAGTTGGTTCAATAAAAGATATTACCTCACCGTCCTTGTCCCTCCCATGTCCTGGGACAAACATGGCTATAGCAATACTGGAAACAATAAAAATTTATTATCATTATAAAAAAGCGGTGGCTGCTGGCAGGGCGTTCTTAATGAGGGCCCTGGGACTTCTGAACTTGTTTCCACTTTGTTCCAAAATAGCCTGAATTTGATGACCTTCCAGGCATGTTGTAGGTTGCAAAAGCAATTTGTTTGATAGGATTTTTAGGGAAGGATAAGAGTATGTTCCTGGGTTTGTCTGATTTGGGAGTGAGGCTTTTCTGGAATTTTTCCATTTTTTTATTGTCTGTTGGCTTAGGTAAATTGTTAGCACCATTTTGACTGTTTAATGCTTCGGGCTGACAGTTAATTTAATTATGTATCGTTATTAATGCTGGTAGATTGTGTCTATAAGTATAGTTATTGTCAGGCACTTCTGTGCATGTGTTTTTTTTTTAAGTTAAATCTAAAGAAAAGGAAAAATAATAGAAAAATGAAATTGACCTAAAGCTACTGAGAGTTCCTCCTGCCATTTATTTGCAGCCACAGATTTTAGCTTTGTCCTATGTGTATAATTATCAAAAGTAGTAATTCAGTACAGACTGGCCTGGACTCCCGCTTTCTGCTGAGCAAAGAAATAAGATGAAATGGGAGATTGGATCCTTCTTGTTTAGGAAGTTTCCCCTTTCTGTTTTTGGTGGAAAGAGGCCATTATTTCTGCTGGACCTCATAAATCCTAATAATGAATCTGGCTTCTAGCAAATCATGAGTTGTTTCACATATCAGCAAATATTTATCTAGCTAGGAGGTAAATGACGGGGTGGCGATATTTGGAGAGCATCTGTTTCTTCCCTCTTCCTCTTTCCAAAGTAAACAGGCGCCCTCTAGCCTCCTCCCCCGAAATGATTTACCCTCCTTTTGTTAAGGAACGTCTAGTAGAAAGGTATGGATCCTGTCTAATATGGTAACTAGAACAAGCAATAGCCGCTTTGCTGGACATATGTGATTAGTCCTGGGAGCTTTATGCTTTTCATATTGGTCAGCTATGTTGTTATGCACTATAAATTCCCTGTGCCAACAAACTCACTAGCATAAAACATTTATGCTGGAGATCCTGCTTGACATTCCTTTCTCTTAATAACATCACACAAATTGTCAAGTAGTACCAGAATTGATTTTAATTAACTAAACTTAGAGACATATGTTTTCCCCAAATGGAAAAAAAAAAGATAATGAGCAGTGATCATGATGACAACAACAAAAATATTACTGTTAGTTCCCTGCAATAATTTTTTGGCTGTGATTGCTAAGAAGCATTGTTTTCCTTCTCCCATCTATTTTCTTCCCCTGTGTCACCTCTGTTCTATTTACGATTATCCGTGGAAGAGTGAAGCGGGGAAGAGCACTCTTCTTTAATAAGGGCCTCCCCTCCTCTTTCTTTCAGCTGTGTCAAATGATGCATTTTCACTAATGGTGCAAAGCTTGTCACGTGTGATTACATGTGGTCGGCTGTACAGTTGCATGCTAGTGTTGTGCTCCTGAGAGATGCTTAGCAAGGTGTGTCCTGCATTCAGCTGCTTACATTTCATATTTCATCTGAGATTTACTTAGATATCCAGATAGCCAACGTATCGTGAATTTAACTGCTATACTTCAGATGCTGTCGACTGCCAATAGCATTAATAAAAGGATGCTTCATTAACTGCATGATTAAATTGGCATTAGTTGTAATTTCTTAAAATAAACCAACTACACATGCCAATGTGTTGGTTGTAAAGAAGAGATCAGGTTGCTTATTTTTGATTGGACATGGCTTGATATTGAACAGATTACCAAAATATTTGTATGTAAGAAATTACAGCAAATGCTTATAGTGCCTTAGGTCATAGACATCCCACACTGTCCACTCCTAAATTATTGGTCAGCAATATGGGAGTGGCCTATGTTACATTTATGAATGTAAATTACAGCTTCAAAACTGCACCTACCTGGGTAAAAGAGTGTTTCCATGGTCATATTTGTTCATTTGTTTTGCTTTTGCATCTGCTTACATGCCACTATTCAGTTGAATTATCTTTTTAATGGAGAATCAGGCACACAGTGTGCAGCTCTAATCCAGTTTGAATAAAAGTGAAAATCGCATTGCACACTCTAAAGTGAATGTGTCATGAATCAGGCCTTTAAAGATTTATTGGAAGTCACTGATACCTAGAATGCCTAGATACAGTCCAAACAATATTTATGTATGACATTATGAAATCCCTACATCATTAATTGCTGTACATTTTGGGATGATACTGTGAAGATGTTTTTTAATGGTTTACATATTTCCTCTATGATCCTAAAGTTGATTTTTCAGAAAGTTGAATGCCCCAGTACTTATACGATTCACAGAGATAGTTGACACTAGTTAACATATTTCTAAACGCAGGTTTTGCATAGAATATTTGTAGCAACTTTTTATTTTGTTAATGTTTATTTTAGTCATCCATATTGAAGACACAAGTTTTATGAAGGAATAATTATGATACCATCAGTCAGGCCCATCAATTTGCATGACCTACATAAAAGATTTTTGAAGAAGGAAGAGGATTTACCAAATTATTAAAGGATCTGCTGTTAATTGTCAAAATTTTATTGTCACATACGCCACATGCGTTATTTTATTGTAATGAGTAAATAGCAATAATACGTGTTAAATGATTGCACTGTAGTATTTTCCTGAGCAAACTGCCTGTTGTTTTCATAGATAACTAGATTTAAATTTATACAATGCTGAAGTTACAGTTGGGATATTCTGTAAGTTCTAGTTTAAAAAAATTGTCCAGCTCATTCTTTCTCATCTGCAGTAATGAAAAGTTCTTGGAATACAGCCTTGCAGTAAGTAGTCCTGCTAAATTATGTTATTTTCTAACCTTAGCATCAACGAGATCCTCGTCTGAATGAAATTTTATTCCCGTTCTATGATTCAAAAAGAGCAATGCAGATAATTGAGACATATGAGCCAGATGAAGATTTGAAGAATAAAGGTAAACAAAGTGGGAATATCTGTGTATCAAAAATTAATACCACATTCTTTAGACACTTTAAATTTTAAAAACCACCTACGTGACTTGGGAGCCTATCCCAATGAGACTGAAGCCAGGTCTACACTATAAACTTACATTGGTGAAAAATCCACACCCCTGAGCAACATGGTTATACTGACCTAACCCCTGGTGTATATCGTGTTATGCCAACGGTAGGGCTTCTTTTACAGGTACATAGTAAAATGCTATGTTAGCTTTTACCAAAGCTATAGGGGTAAGCACCTTTGTGCTCTCCTAATCTTCTCTATGAGCTGCAGAGGCCAAAGGCATAACGTAACCCCTGGGGCTTGTCTAAATTGCAGCATCCTACTCTGTCTGCTCTAAGCCTCAGTTTTGCCCTGCATCTCTCCAGTACCGCCAGCTGCCTCTCCACCCCTGACATGCTCCTCCTGCCTTAGGCATGCTCCCTACACAAGGGATTGTGAGGAGCCAGTGGCTGTCTTACTTGGTTCCTGCGGCACAGGAAACAGGCCTTGACACCACTCTGGTCCTTCTACCAGGAGTAAAGCAGCTGAATGAGGGGTAAGGATCTGATCCTGTATATGTTGCTCCCAGTTTACTCTGCTGTCCTTTCATCACACTATCTGTTAACAGATTGCTTATGCTTTTTTGCTAAAATTGAACCTGGGAAGTGATGGTCTCTCCATAACTTCTCAGGGCACTCCAGTAAAAAAAGAGGAAGGCTTTCAGCCAATACACTGGCTATCAGATGGGCGATATCTCCTCTCAATAGCACAGTATTTCTTTTTTAAAAAATGATCTATAGGACACGCGAGGATCCATTGTTTTCTCGCGGTCATGGATTGGAATTTTGAAGGGTCCAATTCTATAGCCTATTTAGTTTTCATCTTCGTATGTACCAGAAACTTCCCTTACTAATTATTTCCCTTTCTTTTTAATCTAATCATATTGGTCACATGTTTAAGGCAGTCATGGATCTCTTGTCTAGGTGCCAGCATATTTCAAGTGTTTTCTCAAGGTATAATGATCATTATTTGCCCCTGTTCAGAAAGAGATGCCCCCATGTTTTGGGTGGGCAGGAGTTAAAGTAAGCCAGTAGTTTATGAAGATAGGTATTTTGCAGACAAGAAACTGTAGCTAGAAGCTGATGTCGGCATGAGTGTCTACACTTCTTTCATATTCTTTCAAACAATCATTGAGTCATGGTAACAACTTGAGCCTATTGTGTTAATTCTTTCTTTCTCTATTATTTGTACTGCGATGTATGTAAATGTGGACTGTCTCCTGCCGAAAAATCGATGGGGTTTTTCTGATGATGATCTTTCTTTGGTGGGGTTAGTTCATGCAGGTTTCACCCCAATGGAATTAGTGGGAGAAGGGGAGGAATTGGCCCCAGAAGTTACGGATCCTGAATATAGGCAGGTCATTCATCTGGCTTTAAACCATACTGTCCTCTTGTTGGGTGATTGCTCCCTAGTCCAGTGTAGAGACAAAACCAGACTAGATTTTGTCCAGTATCAGAAGGGGATGACATTTTGAAAAGCACATCATTCCGCCCCCACCAGTGTGACCTTGCATGCACCATCCATGTGAGGTCATGCTGGCAGGGACAGGTCCACACCAATCCTGGAAGTACCATAATGCCTTGTATTCTGGGAATGCATGCGTAGCCACCCAATAGCCAATGGAGGCAATGGCGTATCTCTATGGTGCCTGTTCTCTGCAGTCCTTTACAAGACCCCCTATTCCATAAAGCACTTAGGCACTTGTGTGCACTGAATAGCACTGTGTGGGAGGCAAGACCTTGTTCACTGACAGTAGCTGTAAGAAACCAGTCCTGCCTTGGTCACCGTACAGCAGGGGTAGTGAATTATTTTTTTGTCAAGGTGTAGTCAAGGTCCAGATTCCAGAAAAAATCATTAAAAATAACAACAACAATAATATAAGTAAATAAAAAGATTTGGGGTCCATTCAGAAGCAGCTGGTGGTCCGGATTTGGCCCACGGTCCGCCTATTGACTGCTCCTGCTGTACGGTAAGGATCAGTAACTAGGAAGAGTCAGTAACTAGAACTCAGCCCTTCCTCATGTGCTGTACAGCACATGGATGGCTCAGTAAGTTCAGGAGCTCTGTGGGAGAGCAGTTATAGACACTTTCTCCTTCTAGGGGAGACTCTGCAACTCAGCTTCTGAATTATGTTATAATTGGGGCAGGGCTTCATTATTTTGCTAAAATCTTAGCAGATACCCACCAGCTATACATAGCAGTGATTTTTTTTTCACTCTCTTATACTTTTTCCTCCAGGCTAATCACGTGTCACACTTGGAGCTACTTTGTTCTGCTGTTTTTATGTTCTTACTGGGGAGGGAGGGTGTTAAATTTCTTAAGATGAGAATGTGTGATTTTTAATTTTTTTTCATTTTCTCCTAACTCAAAAGCAGCTGAAGGGATTTGGCTGTGACCAAGAATAGGAAGTTCAAAGCCTCAAGTGAGAATTTTTCACAAAGTTATGAGCAAGTGAAAGCTGAGGGGTTAGGGATTCTCTGTTGAAACAAAAAGGTCATGTGAAACAAAATAAAATTAGAGCTGCTGTGAGCTGTCCCTTGCCAATAACAGAGCTCCATGTCTGACATTAGGAAACATGAACTTCAAGTTCAAATTGCATTCAAATTGTGTAATGTAATGTTTAGATTGTTAACTGCCTACCTCCCCCGCCCCCACTCCTTTTTTTTTTTTTTTTTTTTTTAGCATGAGGCCATTTTTAACATAGATATCACAGGCAGATTCTGATCTGGCTTAAACCAGAATCTGGCCCCTCATCTTTTACAATTTCTAAAGCACAAAAAGAGGTGAAAGAAAGCATACTACGGACACTGTAGCCAAAGTTACTGTACACACAAAGTTCCATTTTCTTACATGGTTTTGTTTACACAGAAAATGTTTTCATTTTCATTGTCAGGAAGATAATCTACTGTATATACTTCAAACAGTGGGGTGGTTAGCAAAAGTTTAGAACCTTCAGTGTTTTGGAAATAAATCCAAAATAAATTAACTTGGTAGCTCATGCTAATAGAACCTTTGGATTCCAGCCTTTGAAAGAGTGGGAGAGTCTTGTACTTAAATTACTGTCTTTAATTTTCTTTCATCTGCTGTTATAAAATACCAGCACCTCTTCTGGGTAACAATGTCTGTGTTCCTTTAAACACTAACAATCTGTATTCTCTGCATAAATACAAAAAAAACATAAAGCTATTTTTTTCCTTCCAGGTCTCATATCAAGTGATGGATTCTGCAGATATTTGATGTCAGATGAAAATGCCCCAGTCTTCCTTGACCGTTTGGAATTATACCAGGAAATGGACCATTCTTTGGCTCACTACTTCATCAGCTCCTCCCACAATACCTATCTAACAGGCAGGCAGTTTGGCGGGAAGTCCTCTGTAGAGATGTACAGACAAGTGCTTTTGGCCGGTTGCAGGTTGGAAATACAGGATAATGGCTTTCATACTTAATATTGTTTGGGGGAAATCAAATACTTCATTTTATTTACCTCGGCAATTCTATATGATGCCATGTAAATATAACAAGTGTGATACATATGAAAAATATCATAAGTAAAATTCCTTTTTGTACAAAAACATATGGAAAGAGTAGCCTTTAGGAAGTTGTAGTATTGTGGGGGGAAGAGTGTGTTGGAAGATGTAGACTGCACACTTCTGCAGTTCAGAGGGATTTGTACTGTGCAATTAAGCCAATCTGCATTTACATGGATATTGGTTTATGACTTCCAGTATAACTACTTTCAGTGCATAGATATGGTATATCCAAATTAGCTAACGAAAGAGTAAATAATGGAGTGCTGAAAAAAAAACACTTTCACTCAGACATTTTGCACTCTCACACACACACAGTTTAATGTAATATGTCCATAGTTATAAAATCAAATTGAAATAAGAGTTTGTGTATTACAGTGTGAGAGGAATTGTATTGCTTCTAAAATTGCAATGTTATTTGTTGTAGTCTCTGCTCCTGAACAAGACCGATTGCTTGGAGTTTCTGTCAAATGGCTTGTGTATTTATTGAAATATTGTGGCAATTGACATAGTTGTTATTGGGTTTTTAGATGTGTTGAACTGGATTGTTGGGATGGAAAAGGTGAAGACCAAGAACCAATAATAACGCATGGAAAAGCAATGTGTACAGATATTCTTTTCAAGGTAGAATATATATATCATTGGTAACTTCACATTTATAAATCAAACTTTAAACCCAAATCCTCTCTTCAAAAATCTGAGAAATTTAGCTAGCAGGTAGGGAACTCTGCAGAGAGAAGGAATCCCACACCACAACACTGCATGCCTGGCACTACATCATAATGGAATGAATGATTCAAATGGGGTGGTTCCTATGTCCTGAACTCTTAAAAGCTTGCCTCTGCCTCACTACCTGTTCCCACCCCCCTCTGCATCAAAGCATGCAGGGAGCCCACTCAGGCCCTCTGCATAGTCTTTCCAAAACCTGCCACTCTTATGGACTCTGCTGCAAAAGTCCCCCTTACCGGTGGAAGGGACAGGCGAAACACAGGAGTTGTCCCTTCAGCCAAAATCCTCCTCTCGGACAGATCAGCTGTCAGATCCCTATGTCTCAGAGCAGCACTGAGTTTGAGGCTTTTGCTATCACCTTCTTTCCACAGATGAAGAGGGAGTTTTTTAAACATGGCATGCAAGGTAGTGAGTAGGAGTAAATAGAGAAATGAAATAGACACACTTTATTCCGTCTGTCTTTGCTTCATTTGCAAATCCATCATGTTCTGTGTCTGTAAAATATTTCTACTCATGATTGCCACTTGATGTGTTTTAACATGAATGCTTTCTTTGCATTTTAAAGGATGTCATTCAAGCCATTAAGGAAACTGCATTTATTACATCTGAGTATCCTGTTATTCTTTCATTTGAAAATCACTGCAGGTATAAAGTATATTCATCTTCCATTTTTAATAGTGCAATGAAAGAGCAATTGTACCTATGATAAGGCTTATAATAGTTCAACTTTACTTGGAAAACTTTGTAACAGGATTATGCAGATAAATTAGATTAGATGTCGCTTTGAAGAGATTCAGAGATGTTTGCTTTAATGCAAAGGTCAAGCTTTACGCTGGTTTAATAATGCTGTGATTCAGCAGTGAGTTACATTTGAAGGTCACATTAACTGAATAATATTTAATCAGCACATTACTTTGCTCTAAATAAATTCATGCATTTTAGTTATATTAGTTAGGTTTTATAAACACTTAAAAGTACTTTAAGTCTTGTAATTTTATTGTAAGTGGGCAGCAAATTACATGAAATACTTGTATTACTTCTATATTTACTTTTTTTGTTGCTGAATGATGGCTTGGGGTTTTTTGGGGGAGGGTTGACAGAGAGAATCTCAAGAAATTAACGAATGTCACTTTTTTCAGCAAATACCAACAGTACAAGATGTCAAAATACTGTGAAGATTATTTTGGCGATCTCCTTTTGAAGCAACCTCTAGAAACACATCCAGTATGTATCTTTAAAAATTGTGTTTATATCTTGGGTTAATTTTATTAGCAAGATATAGGAACTTGGGGTCACATCACCAATAGTGAAGAAACTTGTGTGCCTGGACCTAAGTTTTCAAACATCACTATTGATTTAGGGCTTCTCAGGTTTTGGGTGCTTGTCCTTAGCTGGTTCATTTAATTTCTTCTGAACAGGGATTGGTGAAGCCCTTCTGGCAAGGGTTGGGGAGCCATGTCCCCATGCTGAGTCAGGCAGGGTTGCCTGCCCTATAAAATAGATCAAGTGTAATTCCTTTGCTTGTGACCTCACCACCTCGTCTCTCTGTAGTTTCCGCTCATTGATGCTCTACTTAATGCTAAACTGTATTAATGCTAAAATGTGCAAAAGCCTTATTTAAATGAATCTTAGCCATGGCCGGCAGAGCATTACAGGATCTAATGATGAACGCATCTTGTGTGTATAAGCAAGCACTGTGGCCAATCCACAGCTAGTACAGAAGAACCCGGTGTCAGGAGTACACTAAGAACAGAAACAGAAGGAACAAAGCAACAAAATGCAGACAAAGAACAGCCACAAAGTTTGCAGAATCTCATCAACATGCCACTTCTCAATGCCCTAGAGAACTTCAGCTTTGACAAATCTTCACAATGGATAGACAGTATTTTGCAAGATTTCAGATTGCAAACAGACTTGAGATCATAGAAGATTAGGGTTGGAAGGGACCTCAGGAGGTCATCTAGTCCAACCCCCTGCTCAAAGCAGGACTAATCCCCAACTATATATATTTTTTGCCCTAGTTCCCTAAATGGCCCCTTTAAGGATTGAACTCACAAGCCTGGGTTTAGCAGGCCAATGCTCAAACCACTGAGCTATCTCTTCCCTATGTGTATCTTCTTTAATTTATGTTGTGGGAAAGCAAGCGAAGCATATCTTTAAATCCTTTGACTTCACTGCAGACTGTCACAAAGATAACTATGAAAGGATTCTGGCTATGTTTGATGCATACTTTATACCTCAGAGAAATGTGGTTTATGAAAGACCATGTTTTCACCAGCAAATGCAGGAACCAAGGGAAAATATTGAATGTTTTATAAGATCTCTGCATACATTGGCTGAAAACTCTGATTTGGAGAATGCAAAACATGAAAATATCAGACTCAGGCTGATTTATTGGGTTAACAGATGAAAAATTTTTCATAGCAGCTGAAATTGAAGAGAGATTTAACCCTAACCTCGTTACTTAAATAGCAAAACAGTCTGAACTAGTGAAACAGTGAAACCTGGAGAAACTTGACAAACTTAAAAACCTGTAGCTAGCTTAAAAACTGTGTTAAAAGTTATTATCATAAAACCCCTGAGGCAAGGAGAGAGAACTCCCAAGTTAACAGTGACAATTCCATCCTACATACACAATAAGTAGAAAAAGTCATATCTCAAGAGATTATGCATGTCAAGCCAGAGGCACATGATGTAATAAATGTATGAAATATGGACTTTTTGCAGCTGTTTGCTGCACCAAAGCAGTCAGAGAGTTGACTCATATCATGGACAACCAAGAGCCACTGTTTCTGGTATCTATTACTTGTGATGACATAGATAAGGCCTTGCAAATCTGCGTATATCCTCATCCACGGACATAGTTGTATTGTTTACCATCTTTCCTGATTGCAAATTAGATGCAGCTCCAAATTTTTGTATCTGTGCAGGGCTCTAACAGTGACATGGGTGCGAATGCAGATACATATAAACGGTGGAGTGTGGATTGCGGGTCGGATAGAAGTTAATTATCACGGATTCGGATCAGATGTGAATCCAAATTTTTGTATGCACACAGGGCTCTAGACATAGAACCTAACCTGGAGAGTGAAATTAAATATTCATGGCAAGACTATTGACTTTTAAATTGACTCAGGAGCTGATGTCACAGTCATCATGGAAGGGACTTGCAATCACATTCAGTCCTTCTCAGAGCAGAAGTCACAGCTTGACACAGCGTTGACTAGCCTTGGAGGTATACTGAATGGCTTGGATCAGCTCACCACAGAAACAACTTGCAAAGATAAAAGCTTTGCATTCTGAGTGAATGTGATCAAAGGATCAAAGATGAGTAACTTCTCAGCTGTAGCATAGCTGCCATGATGGTCCCGGTGAGAGAGGTGGAAGAACTTGATAGAGGATTAGGTGATATTGGACTTCTGAGAGGTTATCCAGTACAAATCAACTTAAGAGACAATGCTGAACCATACAGTGTACAAACACCCGCACCAGAGAGATCTTGGAAGAGACTAATTGCAGATTTATGCAAATTCAGAGACCATCACTGCCTGGTTATCGTGGTCTATTTTCCCAGGTTTATAGAAATAATGTACTTGAAAGACATAACATGTCCCAGTGTTGTTGAGAAACTGAAGTACACTTTTGCTCACTTCGGTTATCCCAGAGCAACTGGTGATGGGCAACTGACCACATTTCACTTGCAGCAGAATTTAACTCACTCTGAACGAAATGTCATTTTGATCTTATTACTAGCAGCCCACATTACCCACAAGCAAATGGAGAGGCTGAGAGAGCTGTACAGACTGCTAAGAAAATCCTACAGCAGAAAGATTGATTCCTTGCTCTTCTGAGTTACAGATCCACACCAATAACAGCAACTGGATAAAGTCCAGACCTGCTGATGGGAAGACAACCCGGCACTAATGTTCCACCTTTGGAAAAGAACCTATTTCCAAAGTGGCCAGACATGAGAAGAGTAGGCAAATCAGATTAAAAGACTACAAGAGCTTCTGAACATATTTTTACAACAGACATCACTCAGAGAATTGCCAGGTCTAGAACCTGGTGACCATGCTCATGTAAAAATGGATGGAGAAAAAGGATAGACAACTTCAGCTGTCCTTGTATACAAAAAATAAATAAATTCTGTACCAATATAGTATGTGATCATGACTGACGGTGGAGAGTTCAAAAGGAACCATTGACATCTACAATTTGTTCCTCAGAAAGAACAGTCAACAGATAAAATGCTACCAATGGTAGATTCAGAACAAGAAGATTGCAAACCGACCAAGGCCAGTCTTTGCAAGTAATGGACAGCCAGATGCTAAAGTGTACTATGCTGTTCAGCCCTTAGGAGGCACTGTGTAAAATACCTTATTTAAATGAACCTCAGTCAGAGCATTAAAGGAGCTAATGATGAACACATCTGATATGTATAAGCAAGCTCTGTAACCAGTTCATATCTGGTACAGAAGAACATGACAGATGCAAAGTAATTGATCATATGTGCCTGGAAGGGAAGGGTGTAGTGCCTTCAGCTGCATCTTGTATTTCATGCTTCATGGTCCAGATCAAGCTTTGGAATCTGGGCTGCTGTCAGTGCTGCATTAGGAACTGAATTGAATGAAAAGCTCCCAGCAGAAGCAGCAACTGGAGGACCAGTCAGGAGAACTAAAATCCACATGCATTTCAGTCTCATACATAGCCAGGAAATATAGCGGATGCTGGAGCATTCTTAACAGGCATGGCCTACCAATATTCAACCTTGGCCTAACCTATTTTCTAGGGCAGGGGTTCTCTAACTTCATTGCACTGCGACTCCCTTCTGACAACAAAAATTAATATACAACCCCAGGAGGGGGGACCGAAGCCTGACACCCAAGCCACACTGTCCAAGGGCTTCAGCTCCAGGCAGGGGGCCTGTAACCTGAGCCCAAAGCCCTCGAGTTTCAGCTTTGGCCCTGAGCACTGAAGCCCCGGGACCCAGCAAGTCTAAGCCAGCCCTGGCGACCCCATTAAAATGTGGTGGTGACCCACTTTGGGGTCCTGACCCACAGTTTGAGAGCCACTGTTCTAGGGTCTACATATGCTCTTCCTGGGCCTGCCCGCTGCTTTGCAAAAACCATTCAAACTCTCTGGCAGCAACCACTGAATGTCAGAGGTGAACAGCTGCTATCAGGTGCACCATGCTGCTGAAGGGAAATGAAGGCTGGCTGTACTGACATCTACTGAAGTTAAAACATATTCACTGCTGGTCACAGTTGATGATAACCTAGACTTCACTTTATCCTTATTGTACATGTTGAGATTGTTGTACATCAGAGGTGGGCAAACTATGGCCCGCAGGACCGTCCTGCCCAGACCCTGAGCTCCCAGCTGGGGAGGCTAGCCCCTGGCCCCTTCCCCATTGTCCCCCCTATCCCGCAGCTATGCCACTGCACGGGCAGTGCTCTGGGTGGCAGGGTTGCGCATTCCTGCCGAGCAGCGCGGCAGTATGTCTGACTCCGGCCAGGCAGCGTGGCTGCCAGACATGCTGCTCTGAGCAGCATGGTAAGGGGCCCAGAGGGTTGAATAAGGAGCGGGGGGTGCCAGGGGGCAGTCAGAGGACAGGGAGCAGGGGGCGGTTGGATGGGGTGGAGATTCTAGGGGGTGGACGGGATGGGGGTGGTTGGATAAGTGTGGAAGTCCTGGAGGGGCCTGTTGGGGGTGGGGGTGTCGATAGGGGTCAAGAGATGGGGAACGGGGGGATTGTATAGACGTGGGGTCTTGGGGGTCCTGTCAGGGGGCAGGGATGTGGATAAGGGTCAGAGCAGTCAGGGGACTGGAAGCAGGTAGGTTGGATAGGTGGTGGGGTCCTGGGAGCAGTTAGGGGCAGGGGGTCCCGGGAGGGGGTGGTTAGGGGACAAGGATCAGGGGAGTTGGATGGGTCAGGGGTTCTGAGGGGGGCAGTCAGGGTGGGAAGAGGGAGTGGTTGGATAGGGGGTGGGGGTCCCGAGAGGGGACGGTCAGAGGACAAGGATCGGGGGGGGGGTTGATAGGTCGGGGGGTCTGAGGGGAGCAGTCAGGGGGTGGGAAGAGGGAGGGGTCGGATAGGGGTCAGGGGCCAGGCTGTTTGGGGAGGCACAGCCTTCCCTACCCGGCCCTCCGTACAGTTTTACAACCCCAATGTGGACCTCGGGCCAAAAAGTTTGCCTACCCCTGTTGTACATGATTCCCTTGCTGGAATTGAATGATTTGAGTTCACTTAATTATAATGGAAAAGTGAATATTAGCTTGGAAGGATGTTGCATCCACATGCTGTTTGCCACCTTTGTTTGCTTCTCCTTGTATTTGGGAATCAGGGTGTGGTGGGTTGACAGTGGCTTCCCTCAGAGGCTGTTGATGCTGGTCCTGCACAGTGACCGAGCTGACCAAATGATGATTATTATTTTATGTGGTTGTTGAATACCTAGACACTCCACCCACTCCAGAGAGATCTGCCTCCCGGTTCTAGGATTCCTTACTAGCCCTGGCTGTATCTTCCAGTCCTAACTCACTTCTACCTCGATGTACCCCTTGTCCTTTTCAGCTGTGATCCTGGGTAACAGATCCTTCCCCCACCACCCAAATCTGTACTCCTGTGTGCGTGCTGAAGCTTGTACCATGGGATCCTGTTCTGTGCTCTGCACACCTCAGAGCGGGGAGTGATGGGCCAACAGATGGTATTCCTCTCCCTTCCCAATATGGAGCAAGTCATTTAATGATACTTAGCACATATGTAGCTTTTGGCATTTGATACCGTCCACAAACATCAAAGACATGATCCTACAAACCCTTACTGGCAGGTATAGTCCTTATCACCTGGCTAAGGACTACTCGCATAGATAAATCTTTGCAGGACTGTGCACTGGTTGCTGGAACCTCACAATACAGCGGTGAGTTAAGTTGGGTACATATTATTAGTCACATTTAGCAAATTAAGAAATTGATATTAGGGAACCGAGGTTAAGTGACTAGCCCAAAATCACACATGAAGTCAATGTCCGAGTTGATACTCCAGTCTCCTGACTTGACTGTTGCCAAGATAGTGTGGTCCTGTGCATATGGCAGTAGACTAGGAATCAGGAGAGCTAGGTTTTGCTCCTGCCTATGCTATTGATCTGTGGCATTACCTCTGTCACTTTGTTGCTCTTTCTCTGCCTCAGTTTCCCCTCCCACTCTGTGTCTTGTCTATTTAGATTGTAATTTCTCCAGGGAAGGGACTCCTTTTCTATTTATTGTACAGTGTGCAGATGAAAAAAATGCTTTATTTTAAAGCTATGTAACCTATTCCTGCCTTGTTTTCTCCATCTGTAAAGTGAGGATGATGATACTTTCCTGCAACACTCTTGCATTGTGTTAATTTTTGTGAAATGTTTTGTGGTCATCAAAAAATGAGTATTTTGTAAAATATTATTATTACTGATTAATTTTTGAGGTATTTTTCTTCTGGATGGTAGTCAGGCAGCACACCCATTCTGCCACTTATGAAAGCTATGAGCAGCAAAGAGAAAATGGTAGAGCAGAATTCAGTTTTCAGATGATTTGATAAATATTAACAGCAGTCTCTCTTACCAGTGGAGGTATACATTTTTTATCAGCCTGTTCTCTTTTTCAGAATTTAGCAAACCTTAATGTGCGGTGGAAATAATAGATGTCTAAACGTGTTTTGCTAAAAGGGGCAAGAGTAGTGATTAAACAAGACTGCAAGATAGGTAAACAAAATTAAAGGACTGCACATCAGCTGTGCTTTTAAGTCCAGAATGTGGCTAACTTAAGATCGGGAGGCTATCAAACATCATCCTTCAAAATAATCTGATAATACTGAACAGAACAGAGCAAAAAAGAGGGAGATTCTTACCTGAACACACAGAGATCATTAAAGAGCTGATATGAACCTTTTATTTTCAATATGTTATTGATGCTACAGAAAATCCTGAGCAGAAGAAGAAATGAGTGACTTTTTCAGTGTCCTTGCCTTCCTGTTGATATTTTAATGTAACTGTTGTTTTTATTCTGATGTATTCAGAACTTTTTGTGTGTGGCTCATTACAGGAATATGAGACAATAAGGAGTTTACAATATACAGGCCAAATGATCCCATCAGCTTCCATGAGCAGAGAGGGATGGGATCCTGTGCTTCCCATTTGGAGGGCGGGGATGGCCGCAGAGGAAGTGGAAGTCCTCCCTTTAGGTCATTGTCTCCATCTTGCCCTGGCTGCACAACAGCCCTTCCGTGGTTCTGCTTAGTCAGGGCTTGTCTCGACTACCGGGGTAAGTCGACCATAGTTACTTTACGCCCGCTACTCTACTAGGTCGACTTACTGTGGTGTCTTCACTGCGCAGTGTCAACGGTAGATGCTCTCCCGTCAACTTACCTTAATCTTCTCAGGGAGCTGGAGTGCCGGGGTTGACCGGAGAGCGCTCTGCCATTGAGTTAGTGGGTCTTCACTAGACCCGCTAAATCGACCCCGGCTACATCGATTGCAGCAGCATCGATCTCCCCGTAGTGAAGACCAACCCTCAGTGTCCTGGTCCTAAAGTCATAATCCAGCCCAGAATGTGTGGTCAGAGAGGTTAAATGAGAATATCATTGCAAATCATGCTCAATAAGCCTTTGTCTCCATTTTTATAGCTTGAACCAGGAAGACCCTTACCGTCCCCTAATGATCTCAAAAGAAAGATACTCATAAAAAACAAGAGGCTGAAACCTGAAGTGGAAAAAAGTAAGTAAAGTTCATTGAACCTTTAAATTAATACGAAAGTATGCACTTTAGATAACTGAATAATATTTTATCAAACTTTCCAAAATTATGAATATCCTGTATATTCACTATGCATGAGATTTTGTTTTCACTTGTGTTTCATATCAGTGGCAAAGTTTTGCCATCTGTATAAATGTGTAGAGATTATAAATATGTATAATTTGAAATGGAATTCTGGGTCCTAATCTGTGCTGTCCACGCTGAAATGTAACATAGATGGAATCTGTCGTAGAACAGGTGTGCTGTCATCATTGTGTTTTTCACACCTGCCAGGGTGAACTAAAACTGAAATGGAATTTCAAATGACTCTTCTTTTCTTGCCAATCCTGGTATTCTTCTGCTATGCATGAATAATGATGTTGAGGTATTCATGGTTCCTACGATAGCCATACTGATTGGCCCTGGACCTTCTCCCATTGAAGACAGTGGCTAAACTCCCATTGACTTTAGGATTGGCTCATACAGTGCAACTTACAAGCACAACTCAGAAATAACATAAGAGTCCTGCGCTATATTGAGGTAAAATTCCCATTCCAATATGGAATGTGTCAGGTTGTGAATGTGATCACCCATCTGTTACCCAGGACTTGCCCACAGCAGTAATATGTTTGATCCAAAGGCTCTTGAGGTCACTGGAAAGATGCCCCTGATCATTTTTTTTGATCCAGCATTGGTAATAACAGTTTTATCAAACTATCCCTAACAACAATGGGTCTCAAGTCCTTTTGTAGCAGACCTGACCCTAATTGGTACTGAGTACCCACCACTCCTGTTAAATTCAAGCCCCTGTCAGAATCAGGCCCTAGTTATTTAGCATTTTCTTCATGTAATTTGAGTTAAAATATTTAATTTTGGATACGAGCCATTCGTTACCTGGCTAACGTTTATTTTCTCTCAATTTTTTATTTTTTAAATAGAACAGCTTGAGGCACTGAAAAGTATGATGGAGGCTGGGGAAACAGCTGCTCCTGTCAATATCCTAGAGGATGACAATGAAGAAGAAATAGAAAGCGGTGAGGATTTAATAAGCTATGCTTTCGAGAGTTGCTTGCATGCTGGAAAAGGAGGGATGTGTACATATAGACATTTGCTACTGAACCTCAGTAGAAGCCTTTTAATATAACTGCTTCACTTTAACCTGCCGTATCCTCACAACCACTGTCTTTATAGGCTTCCCACTTGTAACATAAACTCATAAGTACGTTTTTTGGTTAGATTTTAAATAGTGACTCTGTGAACTTGAAGCCCACGTAAAATTAAAGAAATGAAAATGTTACAAAGCAAATAAGACCATTAGCAAAATAAGTTGTATTAACCCTTTCAGGTCTCATCTTTCGTTGCACCTGCTGTGCTGCTGTTGCCCTTGGAACATGGTTCTGCTTTTGATCTCATTTTATTTTGTTGATTTGTTTCTTTGCAATTTATCTCCAGGATAACCCTTTGAGATATCTGGGATGTGGGATTGCATACAGGGGTAGGATAACACAACAGCAAAAATACACCGAGGAAAAGCAGAGGTTAAAAGTGCTGCAGAAGAAGAAAAGCAGAATGAAGTTGTGAAGATATATGTATTGCAGTTGCATCTGCATCGATGGTCAAGTCATGTGTGTTAGTCTAAGTAGTTGAGAGAAGAGCATTGTGCAAAGTCCAGGAGGAAACCACGGAGCCCTTGCCAGTGAACGCAGTCTGCAGGAATGTGACCTACGTGTTTTATTTGGCCTCAGTGGGGGGAGTCACAAAGACCCTACTTATAGCCATTAACAGCCCATCTGATCACCCTCCATCTGAAGTGATTGAGCTTTACCTATAGAAGTTGTGGAAGGTCAAATCAGGGTGCTGGACTATTATATCTGTTATGAGATAAGCATTGATTGCATTTGAATATTGTTCCTTCTACCTACTTCACCACCTGGAGGTGATATCAGGAATTGTCCAAACAGGGTACCTTGAGCTAAAACAATGGATCAGTGGATTAAACACATCTTTAAATGGAGGGAAGGCGGGGCAGCAGGCGCAGGGGGAGATAGAAATGGCAGACTAGGATCTGCAACATTTTTATACAATTATGGGAGCTGATTTGTATTTCTTCCTCAGGTAAATTATGCATTCTAAACAAAAAATCTTGCCAGTATCTCTTGAAACTGCTAGTTTAATTGTTCAATTCATTATAAACACTACAAAAGAAGCTATTTCTCCCATGTGCTGAACATCAATCTTTTCTAACGTATTGGTTTGAATTTGTCCATCTATGTATTAATATCTCTCTTCACACATACAATATATTGCCAATGCAGTCAGGGAATACTTTAGATCCACGTCATTCCTGGCTGGCGACGGCCAGTGGGGGAAACACTGGGCCCATTGCTTATGGGATCGTCATTGCCTCTCTTAGAGAGGGCAAACTGCCTGTTGCTTTGAAGGAAGCAATAGTGCAGCCTTTGGTCATGTGTTCATTGTTGGATGCTGGCAATCTAGCTAATCACTGATGAGTATTGAATTTTCTTGGGCACATTTAGTAGAGACGGATGTGGTAAGACAATTTTTACAGTATCTAGACGCTGCTGATTTCCTCGAACCTGTCAATCTGGATAGGGAGTTGTCTTTGTCAAAGAGACAGCATTGGTCATGCTTGTCAGTGGTCTCCTTCTAGTGGTAGATGAGGACTAGGTCATTGTCTACACTACTGCTTAAGTCGATGTAAGTTATGTTGCTCAGGGGTGTAAAACACCCACCCTCCTGAGCAACATAACTGACTTAGGGTGGTGTAGACACCATGTTATATCAGCAGGATACGCTTTCCCATTAACGTAGCTTCCGCTCCTCATTGAGGTGAGAAAACTCTCCCATTGACTTATCACGTCTTCACCAGACCCACTAAATTGACACCGCCGCATTGATCACAGCGGCACCATTTTAGCCCTGTAGTAAAGACAAGCCCTAGGTGTCCATGCTGGTATTCTTAAACCTATTGGTTGTCTTCATTACCATAGATCACAAGATGGTGTTGATTTGCCTGCAGATTCTGGTGGGAGTAGAGGCAGCTGCTCTTCACTGGTTCCATTCCTTTCTCTTGGAGAGATCTCAATGGGTAGCTGTGGGCAATTGCTCCTCTTTCAAAGCTCTCAAAAGCGAGTTGCTGTAAAGTACCATTCTGTCACCTGGTCTGTTCAACCTGTATCTGGGGCTGATCAGAGGGTTAGCAACAAGGTGTTGGGTGCGTTGTCTTCAGTATGCTACTGACACTCAACAATGTGTGTCTGTCTCATCCAGCTTGAACAATGTGGTTCCATGCCTCAGCCCATGTCTAGCTGAGTTTGGAACATGGATCAAAGTGAGCTGGTTGAAGTTCAGCCCAGACAAGACTGAGGCAATGAGTCTGTCAGGGAAAGCATCCAGAGGAGATGGCAGAGGTAATATCCGCCTCTTACGCTGAGGCAGTACATCTGCCATTAGTTACTTGTGTTTGCAACTCAGAAGTGATTCTAGATCATCAGCTGCTGTGTGACATTCATATTACAGCAGTGACCCACTCAACTTTTACCATCTGCACCTGGCTAGGAGGCTGTAAACCTCTCCTTTTGGATGTGGACCTTGGTGTTATCTTTTTTTGTTACCTCGTGATTGGACTGTTGCAGTGCAGTCTACACAGGGCTGTACCTTTAAATCATTTGGAGACTGAAGGTGGTGCAGAGCACGGTGGCTCACTTATTCAGTGGGGCATTGTGTGGGGAGTTTCTGACATCAGGATCTGCACTGGCTGCCTGTTGGTCTCTAGGTTGAGTTTATGGTTTTGGATTATGACGACCTGTAAAGTCCTAAATGTCCTAGGACTGGCCCATGTGAGGGACCATCTCTCTCCCCATGCCACAGCTGCCTTCAGCAAGATGCTTGAGCTAGACTCCCCTTGTTATAAAAGAGAAGGGCTGGTTGTCCATACATTCTCTGTGAGTGGTCAGGAGTCTGAAACTTGCTCCCTCACTCAGTCCGAAGTATCCCAGATCTGGTGACCTGCCAGCCGTGCTGCAAAAGACACCTGTTCAGCAGGGTTTTGGAGTGGGCTGAGGGTGTTTCTTGGATGACGAAGGGATGGAAAGAAAGTTCCGTAACTGGCTGGCTGGGATCCTGTTGAAATGACTACTGTAATGCTGCTGGGATTTTACTGTATTAGTAATTATGTGTTAGGGCACCTAGAGGCTTGGATAGGCATCTTTTTTAATTATTTAAATCTAAATAGATAAATACATTTTAAAATAGTCTGTACATAAGAGACCATATTGGATCCTTAGAAGCCACTAACAATTTGTTAAAATAAATGAACGAGATCCATGTATAAAAGAGAATGTATAAAAGGAAAGAGAATGGGTGTACGCATATGAGAACTCAGGTCATGGCACCAAAACTTTTGAATTTATATTTAAAGAGCCCCGGCTTCATTTCATTTTTGTTACCCCAGATCCATGATTTTTACATTTTCCTATGACAAATTCATGAATTTTCCAAGAATGTGCTAAACTGATCTCTCAGTATCTACATCTGAGCCACAGGTTTATTCTTACACACCATTTTACTGAATGGGGGTTAGTATTTACTAGATAAAAGCTAGTAAACCAAGGAACCTGAGGTACTTATTTTAAACACTCACTACTTGTTGGAAATCTTTCTACCTCCTTAGTTTTACTCGCTTTAGAAAATGAGCCAATTCAGTGGTGTGATGGTTTTTGAACTGGTTCCACACAAATATCTGCTGCTATGTTTTTCATGCTCATTTCCTTCCTTTTCGTTATTGTGTAGCTGAGCAAGAAGAAGAAGCCCATCCAGAATTAAAATTTGGAACTGAGCTTTCTGCAGATGACTTGAGTCAAAAAGAAGCTGTTGCCAATAGCGTCAAAAAGGTAAGTTTGCTTCTGACATATGTTCATGTTGGAAGATTTTTCCATGGAGATGGCTGGGCAAGACCTTTCATTTTGCGGAAGAATCACACTATGTGTTAGTTATAGGAGAAAATACAGTCTGAATCACACAGAGATTTTTCTAGCAGAACTGCTGACACTTAAATTCATGGTGATATAAAATTTAACAAGCCAAAACCTGCTGTGCTTATTCAAGCAAAACTCCTATTGTAGCAAATGGGAGCTATACCTGGGAAATCATTGTGCACAGATTACAGGATATGGCCAAAAATTGTTAGACATGGCTGCAAACAGTTTCATGCCTACGTAGCAGTACCTGGCTGTGAACTGTGTGTCACAATTTAAGAACTGTACTATGGGGTGAATATCAGCTTCGTCGCTCCTGTACTACTCCTGGTGTGGCCTCAGCCCATTCCTTATCTCAGAGACTTCCTCAGTTATTTTTGTGCCGGGCTCTCTAAACAGTAGGCACCCACTACCACTTGCTGTGCATTTATGAAACAGTGAAATAGATTGGATAGTAGGAAAATATCCCCAGTTGAAGAGGATAGCACTGGGATCTCAGCAGGTAGAGTGGGCACAAGGGCTTATTCTTCCACTGGTACTTATCACAAATATTAGGGTGGGAAGAGACCTCAGGAGGTCATCTAGTCCAACCTCTGGCTCAAAGCAGGACCAACCCCAACTAAATCATCCCAGCCAGGGCTCTGTCAAGCCGGGCCTTAAAAACCTCTAAGGATGGAGATTCCACCACCATATCATAGTGGTTTGACATTCTGTACTTGGTAAGCGAACATTACTTGGTATAGCACTTGTCCGTAATTAGATATAGTACAGTGGAATTGAAAATTAAGCTATGCTGGCTCCCAAGGCACCAGAGCCTGCTTGCCACTGAGGTACTGTAGCATTCTCCTCTGTCATTGAAGCATTCTAGCCTTCTTCTCTCCTGCATGGCTTGCTGTGGCTCTTGTTTGAGATAGAAATACTGATTGGTGAAGTTTTCCTTGCTGTACAAACTGCCTTTCACAACCTGTCTCTCAACAGTATCACAAGTCATCAGCGCTGCCTGTTTGCTTTGTCTTTGATTCAGCATTCTTGCTTCTTCAGGACCTTTTACGGAGCTTCCGAATGAACTGCAGATTTTCCTTCTCTGCTGTAGGGCTGTTTTGCTTACTGAACTAGCAGGCCCCCAGCTGCCCTCTTGGTTACTCCAAGTGGTCAGCCATCCTCTGCATGAGCCCCACTTTGCACCCTCATTGATCTATGGCTTGGCAGTAAATTGTGATTCTCTCTGTACATACAAGTCACAATTTTCCTGTCTTAAGGTTCTCAGTGGTAGCAGCTTATAATTGAAGGAAGAAAGCACAGGGAGTCACTCAGCGAATGGAACTCTAGTGGCAAGTAACCTTGCAGTCTCTTGGGGCAGATAGCAGCATTCATCCACATTTGGACATTTTCAGCACGTAGCACAGAGCAGCTGCAATCCTTATATCTTCAGATGCCCTCAAAGTCTAGACACCCTGCGTATAGGATGGCAAATGATCTTCCATGTGGTCGCACTCTCTCTCAATCTCTCCCCATGAGCTTTTGGCCATTCTCCGCATGATACTACAACTAGGTTCGGACTTAACTGCCTGATGTCCTCCTTCCTAGTACCATTACTTGAAGCTGTATCGTTCCACCCCTTTTGTATATGAATTTGGAAGATACTGCAAACCTTTGAGAGTTAAATGACAGATGAACCATATAATCAATTGGAAGGGGATATACTTTTTGCCAAATGCATTAACCATTTGAGGGTTTTCTTTTATAACTAGGAGTGTTTCATATTGCAGTTTCTTTGGGTAATGTGTATATATATTTTTTCCTTAGGCTCTGGAAGATTCTGAACAAGAAAACAGTAAAAAGGTGACACATAGGATGTTTTGTAGTTTCTATTATATTTCTTTATATGTAAACATTTTTATCTACAATACATTCATAATTGTATAACTATTTTACACTCTATTTCTTTGCACCTTATGGCTCTTTTCTCCTTGTAATGATGGCCAATAGATTGCAGTTCCATCTCCCCCACCCCCCTTATTCACAGGATTTTGGGGGAAATCAGTGGGATAATACTAATGGGGGACAAACAAGGATGTATGACCTGCCCTCACTTAGAAATATCTGATCCCAGTAGAAACTACTACACCCCAATCTCATGTGCCTGGGAACGTGATTCCTTAAAACAGATTGACAGAAATCACGCCAACTTTTTCCAGCTCCCTTCATCCTGCTCCACTTTATTTATCTCTTTCTCTGTTTTTTCTTTTTCCTCCTTTTTCTTTCCCTTGGGATTTGTGCATTTATCTTCCTCCAAGAATATCTTCTGTTAGTCTCACTCACTCCCTTCCTCCCTCCTCCTACTTGTCTCCATGCATTTCTTCCTTTCTGTCATTTAAAGCCGTTCCCGGCCACTTCGTTTCAGTCTCTTCTACTTTTTAGGGGGGTTCCGCTTCTTTTCTTGAGATGCGGGTCTACAGGGATCCTGATTTTTTTCATCCTTAACTCACTCCAGCACTCTACAAAGGCCACGTGCTGTGGTAACCATTCCTTCAGCTCAGGGAGGATGGCTGTAAGTGGCATCCCATCCTCTTACTCCCAAATCCTACAATCCTGTTTTAAAAGCCTAGATCCACTGCTGTGGATATTGCAATGAGAGTCAGACCTTTTAGTCTACAGATTATGTGTAAGTGAATATATTAAAGTTAATAATCAGTAGATTGCCTTGGAACATCCTCAGCTAGGAGGTCTCTTGTGTCATTAGAGTATTGTATGGTTATAGACCTGGGGCCTTGTTCTCCTGTAGTAGGATACAAACTCTCATTGATTTCCATCCCACTGCATTTTTTCATTTATACGCTTTAGGACCAAGATTGTGAAAAGTGATTAGTGATTTTGAGTGGCCAGCTTTGGACACCTTAAAAGGGCATGATTTTCAGAGGATAGGTGCTCATCATTTGCTGAAAATCAGGCTTCCTTAAAATGTCTCAAATTGGCCTCCCACAAATTGAGACATGCAAAATTACTGGTAAAGTCTGAAAACTTATGGCCTACAGACCTAAAGAGGTTTGTTTTAATTTGTAGTCTGCAGACTGGTAAAAATTAACCTGATAACAAAAAATGCATGATGATAGAGTCATATTCTGCACTGCTACAGAATGTCAGTATTAGTGTTTTACGTATCAAGAGCTCAATCTTGCAAGCCCCTTTGCATGTGGAACACTCATTGACTTTCCCATGGACTGCTTGCGGAAGCAGGCTTTGTTAACAATGTTAAAATAAAGTATTAGTTTGGTTATATAGACCATGGAAAATTTAATTTAAGTGTGAACTGCAAACCAGACAATATGAGCTTCACCATGGTCAAACAACTCCCTCAGGCAATCAGTAACTGGCAGGTAATGCCCTTCCTTGTCAACCTAAGAGGTTGTCTATGCTGTAGAGACAACCTATGCCAATGGGAGAGGTTCTCCTATTGGTGTAGGTACTCCACCTCTCCAAGAGGTGGTAGCTGGGTCGCTGGTAGAATTCTTCCATCAACCTAATGCTGTCTACACCGGCAGTTAGGTTGGCTTAACTACGTCACTCAGAGATGTGGATTTTTCACACCCCAGAGCAACATAGTTAATCCAGCCTAATTTTTTCATGTAGACTGGGTCTCAATGTTTCAAGGCTAGATTGTGCCCTCCAGCTATGTAGTTGCATGAGGCAGTAAGAGGAGAACAAGCACCACCTTCTTCCTCCTTAGGCTGTTCTGTATGGCTGTGTTAGCCTTACCAGACTGTGGCATAAGGTAGTGTCATTCTATTTATTTCTTTAAATATGTGTCAGCATCATAATTCAGGTCACAAGTGTATGGCATAATATTGGCAAATAGATTTGCTTTTCCTTCTCTTTCCCCTGAAATTAATGATGATCAGTAGTTGGGGTACAGTAGAGTAAGTTATGTTGCATCTGTAACAACACTAAAGAATGACAGATGCTCCTTGCTTAAAAATTATTTTGAAATATTTGTAGTTATTCTTGGTTTCCTGGTATAATAGAAAAATATTTTGTAACAGAGCAATATTGCGTTCTGAACATGAAAAGCTGTATTACAGTGCTGATGTATTTTAAGATATACTGTGACAGCATGCGTAGGGTTAAATTCCCTTCTAGTTTGTTCTTCTTGACACAGTAGGTCACGTGAGAATATTAATAGGCCTAACCAGGGCTACAGATTACAAGAAAAGGTACCACTCTGGTATTCTTTATAGAGCTTTTATAAAGAGGCTCTTGGGTAGTCAGGGAGAGTGAAGGAAAGTGGTTGGCAGAACAGAATGAGCCAAGAAAATGAACAGGAAGATGCCACGGGATTTCAGTATGGGTGATTTTTCTTTTCTTTGTGTAGTGTGACAGAGGCCTCTTCTAGCTATAAAATATTTTATTTCAACCCATGTTACTATGTATTCAGGCAGTGTAATCGCATAAGAAATTACTCTTGTTGCAAGTCTCTGCAGGTTAGATATCTCTAAGAAGATTTTGCAACTTTTTCTGTATGCATCGTGGATGTTTATGCACAGGACAGAAAGAAATTTATATCACTGTCTACAGCCAAGCACAGTGCACTGTGCCCCCCCTTGTTTCTCCACAGCTTTGTCAGTTTCATGGAGCAACACTTGTCTGATCAAATTCTGATCCCCAAATTCCCTTATTTCAATCTTGGTTGTGTCCGCAAAGACTATCAATGACACTCATTTGAGTTTTGATGATGCCAAAGATCCACTTGATAGCAGCCTCAAAAGTCCCCCCTCTGACGTAATTGGTATTAAAAAGATCAGGCTTCTGTTTGATAAGTCAGCATGTTATCCCCAAGCATTGTTCAGTCCCCTTTGACTTTTTTAAAATCAATGTCCTGGATTCTAATGTTGTTTTACTAACATCTTATAATTAGGAGTCTGTTCTGCCATCAAACCTCATGCATGATGCCCATTAACATTGAGTGTTCTGCATATATCAATAACAGAATAGACCCTAACTGCAGCATTGAGGTTTCAACTTTTTTGTGTCATTATGTGTCTGTTTTAACTTCTGGAGGTACAGGCATCATTTTTTACGTTTCCAACAAGTGCAAAAAAAGTGATTCGTGGATATACTTTTAAATGTGCTTTCAGGGTGTAGTAACTGTTGAAGATGAACAAGCATGGATGGCCTCTTACAAATATGTGGGTGCTACAACCAATATACATCCATATTTATCAACAATGATCAACTATGCTCAGCCCGTAAAGTTTCAAGGTTTCCATGTAGCAGAAGGTAACATAAAAGGTTGAATGAAACAACAGTATTTGTCTTCTTACTTCTACTTAGTTTTGTGTAATGATACTTATATCCAATTTGCTATTTTTATAATCGGTTTCAAATTTTTGTTGTAGTTTAGGAAACTCCATTTGTATGCTATGTACAGAACATTTACCTGGAATATAGAATTAACTTGTTATTCCATTTGTCATCCACAGGGAGGCACTGAATTATTAGGAGTATGTTAAGTTAACATATTGTACCTCATTGCAAAGAATAGATCATGTACTGTAGACCAACTGCTTTTTTCTCTTTCAGTAACGTAGGATAAATGTGATTGTCAAAGGTCAACAGTTTGCTTATTGTCATGTATTTAATATCCTAAAACATGTACCATATTAATTTATAGTATCTAGTCATACCGCTCTTGCTCTTTACGTAATTGCAGTGTTTTCATAAATATAAAAGCCAAGTTTTGATGGCTCACAAGAATGGTCTTACAGAGAAGTGAATGACAAATAAGAAAACATCCATTAAGATTATTTCAAATGTAATTTGGTTCTGTAAAATGGCAGGTAGTGGAAAAACAGAGATTTATGTTACTGCATTGCATAGTATTTATTGCGTGGTTTTGTATTTTGCCCCATTTTATACTCAATATTTTAAAATGGATTTTACTTCTTATTGTTCTAGAACGCAATATTCATTACAATATGTCCTCTTTTAATGAATCAGTTGGACTAGGGTATTTGAAGACGCATGCAATTGAATTTGTGAAGTATCCTTCTATTAAAAGTAGTATACCGCATACCAGTTCTGGTTTTGGTTAGTCAGTAGACATCTGTCCTGCATACAAGAATCATTTAGTTCTAATTTTACAATATATTGTCCACGCGGGAGCATGGAAAATAAGATACAGCATATAAGAAATAATAATGGTATGAGTAAAGTAAGTGATCTTAAGTCTCTATGTTGTTTTTATTTTGTTTTCCTTAACGTGTTACATAGTTATAATAAACGACAAATGAGTCGAATATATCCCAAGGGAGGCCGAGTGGATTCCAGTAATTACATGCCTCAAATTTTCTGGAACGCTGGCTGCCAGATGGTCTCACTGAACTTTCAGACCCCAGGTAGGCAGTTATGTCCAGTGAACTTAAATCCCAGAGAAAGGCTTGGGCAGGAACACTCAAACAGATGCCACAGACTTCCTCCTGGCATTTTTTGAGGAAGCAGACATATGGCTAAACAGTATGATGATGTGTGTGGAATCATGGAAGCATAAGACAAGGAAGAATTGTTTTGAAAAATGCATGGAAGAAAATTCAGTCTCTTTTTATTTGCAAAATTATTTAGCAAGACATTTTAGGCTCTCAAATAAATGTAATAGTGATACAATTTTTACTTATAAAATAATCACCCATTTCACAAAAGCCCTGTCTTTGCAACAACCAAATGCACAGCTTCCATAGAGCACATTACATTGGAGGAACACACCAGATAAGATAGTAAATAATCATAATTACATGTCAGCTATATCTCTAGACCAGTTAGCAATTACTGGGAAGTCTCATTGTTAGCACTGGGAAATGGGATAGGACTGCGAGCCACTTAGGCTGGTGACAGGCAGACTGCTTGAGAGCTTACATGGCTCTCTCCTATGCTGAGGGATAGCTGGTTTACACTTTTGGTTGGGGAAAAACATATAATTTTTGTTTCAGTGCAAAAACAAATAAACATATTTGGCTGTACATGCCAGACCAATTCTTCCATTGTCGTCTTCTAACCTAAAGGGCTGTTGTTCTTATTTTTTCCTCTTGGTGATGTCCTCAGTGCCCCAGAAAGTCCAAATGATCGTACTAATTTTTCCTCTGCGACTCCTCTTCCACAAAACTCTGCATCACTGCCGTTATCGACTTCTAGCTGAGAGAGACGAGAGAGGGCTGCCCTGAGACGTATAAATGTTGCTTGTAAATCAGTCCGGAAGGGGACACAGTGTGGGGGTAAAGGAAGTAGTGCAAATTATCACCGTTCTCCCTGAGTCTGCACCCATCCCCTCACAGCATTCTCAGCCCTTTGTGTTGTAAATGATTACAGCTGGACAAAGGTGGCATTGCTCTGTTAAGTGTTCTGTTAGAAGGCCGCGCTAAGAGCCCAGAGGATAGGTGAGGGAATGGAAGTCAGCCCACTAAATAGACTTTGGAAGGCTGATGTGTTAAGCGGGGGTGCTGCCAAGTAAGGAAATTGCTAGTATATGTGTATTCAAAATCCCATACTTTTTATGTTGTGGAGGCCATTTCGTTATGTTTCTTATGTGCATTCTGGGAAGCCCAAACAAGGGTTGAGCTCTGTCTGAAAGCAGAATCCTAAAACTCTGTGGGCAAAAGCAGGCCAGAGTTATCACTGAAAATAGGAGGGAAGTTCTTCATAGGCCAAGTGTGTGACCACGTGAGGAATGTATATATTAGAGACATGCTCAAAGTAACATCCATAATCAAAAAAATGAGGGAGTGCAGGCTCAGATGGCTTGGTCATGTAAAGCACAATTCTGACAAATACGTGGGTAAGAATCCAACAGATTAAGATGGAAGACAACTGACGATGCGGCTGATCCAGCAAGGAAGGATTTCATAAAGGAAGACCTATTATCATGTGATGTGATAGACTATATGGCATTGAACAGAGGACTTTTTAGGAGAGGACTTGTAAGACCCATTTGATGTGATTAACACAAAGAAGATGATCTGTGGATCGGCGCTCTATAAAGGAATTGAATAATACTCAGACTTTTCAATAAGCATCTGGGCTGAAAATAGTTCCTGTAGTCTCTATGGCCCTGATCTTATAAACTGATCCATGCAGGCAGACCCTTGTGCTCTCGCAGAGTCTGAGTGACTTGCACAATCAGGGCGTAACACTTTTGTAACTATAGTCTATTTTTTTTAATGCACATTAGATTTTAGCCTGGTGGATAAAGAAAGACTTGGGCATTGTAAAGAAATCCGAAGTCTTCTGGTTGAGTGCGTAGAAATCACCTTAAGTTAAAGTGGTTATTCTTGGGCAAAAAACTGTATATCATATTTCCCTTTGTAAAGAAGTTTGCTCTATATCTGCCTTATTCATAGAGACAAATGATTAAATTATTTTTGTCTCTTGACAGATTTAGCAATGCAATTGAATCAGGGAAAATTTGAATATAATGGATCATGCGGGTGAGTAAAGTTATTTAAACTATTTTCACTATGTATCAGAGCACCATACTACAGTGTTTATAAAACTTTGTCACTTCTAATTATGTGTTACAAATGAAAAATTATCTGCTAGATATAGAATAGAAATGAGCAGAATTCCTGGGGTTGATTTATGCTTGCAAAGTAGTGTGGTTAATATACTTTTCAGCCGCACTCAATTTTATTAAATGAGATAGAAGAGATTTTGTGTGACAAATTATAAAGGTCACGAAACAAGTTTAAGCTCAAAATTAGGTGAAGGTTTCTAACCATCAGAGGAGTGGCTTTCTGGAACAGCCTTCCAAGGAGAACAGTGGGGACAAAAAACCTAACTGGCTTCAAGACTGAGTTTGATAAGTTTATGGAGGGGATGATATAATGGGACTGCCTATGATGGCATGTGACCCACTGGCAACTGCCAGTAGCAAAAATCTCCAATGGCTGGAGACGGGACACTAGACGGGGAGGGCTCTTGAGTTACTACAGAGAATTATTTCTCAGGTCTCTGGCTTGTTCTTGCCCACATCCTCTGGGTCTAACTGATTGATTGCCATATTTGGGGTCGGGAAGGAATTTTCCCCCAGGTCAGATTGACAGAGACCCTGGTGAGGTTTTCACCTTCCTCTGCAGCATGCGGCACAGGTCACTTGCAGGTTTAAATTAGTGTAAATGGTGAATTCTCTGTAACTTGAAGTCTTTAACCCATGGTTTGAGGACTTCAGTAACTCAGCCAGGGGTTAGGGGTATATTGCAGGAGTGGGTGAGGCTCTGTGGTCTGCAACGTGCAGGAGATCAGACTAGGTCAGGGGTGGGCAAATACAGCCCATGGGCCACATCCAGCCCGGCCCCTGAGCTTCCGGCTGGGGAGGCTAGCTCCCGGCCCCTCCCCTGCTATTTCCCCTCCCCTGCAGCCTCAGCGTGGCGGCTTGGCTGGCTCCAGGTGAGCGGCGTGGCTCAGGGGCAGATTTACAAGTGAACACAGGGTGTCCTGGCATGCCTCCCCCCAAAACAATAGGGGGCCCCAGGGCCAGGTACTCGGGCAGCTCAGCTCAGGGGTTGGATGGCAGGTGGGGTCCCAGGGGGGCAGTTAGGGGCATGTATCCCTGGAGGGGGTGGTCAGGGGACAAGGAGCAGGGGGGTTGGATGGGTTGGAGGTCCTGAGGGGGACAGTCAGGGGGTGAGAAGTGGGAGGGGGTAGATGGGGGTGTGGGCCAGGCTGTTTGGGGAGGCACAGCCTTCCCTACTCGGCCCTCCATACCGATTCGCATCCCCAAAAAGTTTGCCCACCCCGGACTAGGTGATCATGATAGTCCTTTTTGACCAAAGTCTATGAAAAGCACATGCAGAGTTAATTAAATTCATCTTCATTTTTAATTATGAATCCTTTTTTAAAAAGGTGGCTCAGAATGCAGAGTCACTGTACAGTTCACAGGAAATCTGAGTTTACTTGAACATGCTGTCTGCTAATGTATATAGTAAGTCTCCCCCCCCCCCCCCCCCCCCCCGATTGTAGTCTTTGGAAAACAAAGGCAAAAAAAAAAGTATGTTGAACTTATGAGCAACTATTGAAACTGATGTAGGGCTGTGTCCAAACAAAAAACAGGAACCATAATTTGTCATGAAAGAGCAGATTACACAGCAGATACAATGTATCACATTTCTCTGTCTCGCACATAGGTGTTCATTACTCTTATATACAGCATGCTTCTGCTAATGTTTTGATTCATGCTGATCATGAAACCACTATCTTTGTGGTTTCATGAGTAAGGGAGTGATTAGTTAATGTACATGAAGAAGGGGAAAGAGCTTGCTGAATCATAGCAAATACTAAATTAGCTAGGAAATGAGACCAGAATCTATTTAAATTTCCTCTGAATTACTGTGAAAATAAGACAATTGTTTTAGTAATAGGATTCTTGGTATCCACTATTGTAATTGTCACTATAAGATTTATATATTCATTTATCTGGTATCCTGCAAGCATGTTCAGCGGTAGAGAGAATTTGCATACATCAGCCTGTTTGTTTGGTGGGTAGTTATAATTCGTTTGCTGTAGTGCACTTACTATAGCCACGAAATGTTCAATATCTGTAAAAGTAGATGATTTTACTGGTGATGTCTAATTCTGGATACCAGTGCATCCAGAAAGAAAGAGTTTGTATTAACCTAGTGGATGAAGTTTAGAAAAGGTTTTTGTCTATAAAATGTGGATAATAGGTAATAATATCCCCTTTCCCTCACCCATTGACTGTCTTTGTCTATCTGGTTTCTGAGGCAGGGACTGTCTCTTACGATGTGACTGGGGCCCTGTTTTGTTAGGGATGGTACAAACTTGGTTGAGGCCTCCAGAGACTATCACAATACAAATAATGGATAATAAAAAATTGAAGAAAGCAGCATGTACTAAAGTAGTGAACAAAAATAAAATGCAAGCATGGGAATGTGTCTGGTGATATCCCAGGAAATGGTCACTAGTTTGTTTTTCCAAAATGAAGCAGTTGTGACCTTCTCAGCAGCAACAAAAAAAGGCGGCCTAGGAACGGACTGAAATCAGATGAACCCCGGTTGATGCTTCCCTGCTGCTTCTTTCATATTTTTAAACTGTGTTTTACTTTCAAAATAAATTTTCAAATAAAAAATTACCCCTGCATCAGTCATTGGCTTGAACAGCTCTGTCTGCCTCTCTGACATCTAAGATACATAATGGAATATGGGATATGCCCTAGAACATTTCTAAAGTAATGTTTCTGTAATACATGGAAGGTTCGATGCAGTATAAATGTTTTATTGGCAGCTGTTTGGGACAGCGCCATTACTCAGGGGTGGCAATGCATGGTCTCTCTGCTCCATTGCCCAACAGCACAATGAAAATGCACTTGCTATTTAGTCCTTTGGAACTGTCCAAAGAATATACCTGATTTATGCACCAAACTGTTTGGTGGAAATGTGCTGGTATTATGGAATAAAAAGATGTAACATGTATGATATGTTCTGCTCCCTGTGTCTGTGAGTGTATTGTAGATATAGTGGGCCTCCTGATTTCTTCTCTGACCTACCCCAGTTTCACACTGGTATTACTCCATTGGTTTCAGTGAGTCACTCCCAAGTTAGATCAGTGTCAGAGCACTGTCAGTCCCACTGATCCTTAACGCAGCCAAACAAGGCTAAAATGCATCCTAAAAATATCCAATAGTTCCCCTTTCATTCCAAATATCTGTTTTAAATGATTACATGGGCTTGTCATTTTCGAAAGCGACACACACTCATTATAAATGTTGTATAGTGCTGAGGAAAATTACTTTCCTTAATAGAAGGCAAACTTGATGTCAAAATGGGACAGAGTGAAACTGAGATTCTTTTTGTCCTAATAGCTCCTCCAGCACCTTTTTAATTTATTGTGATTGCAGTGTAGACCTTGATAACCGTTTGTACTAATGATGCTTAGCAGAAATGGTGTTATAGGTAAAATATGAGTGTCTAACAGCTGCTGTCTGTGCATAGCTGCTGAATTGGCTGGATGATTCAAGTTGCACATTTTCTTCCATTGTCGGAAGAGAATTCCCTTCAGCTCTGACACAGCTGAAGTCCGGAACCACAGCCATTCTATTTTAAAATCAGAATCCTCATTTGTTACTCATCAGTGCACAAATGGGTTTCATTGATATGTTGAGCCAGGGTATAGTCCCCAGGGAGGCAGTGTAAGTGGTATTATCACAGTTCCATTCATACCACTATAATTAAGAGTCCGTCGAAGTAACATTATCAGTGCTTTTCCTCAAGGGTTTATAATTCAGATAAAGAAATCCACTTCAGGATGTAATTTACTAAATAAATCTTGGCTGGGGTGGGGTCTGATTCTTTAAAAAAACAATTTTGGATAAAAACACTTAGTCCGGATCACCTTAGGTTTTTCTTTTCCTCACAGTTGCATGAATTATAATCAGAATGGGAGTAGGTATTTTAAAATACCCTGGAGGATTTCGTTGGTTTAAGCTAGGTCATCAATATTACTTATAATAAATAAAGTGGCAATTTAAAGTTCCATATGTAAATACATTTCTTCTTCTCTTTCTTAAAATAAGGTATCTCCTTAAACCAGATTTTATGCGACGACCAGATCGAACATTTGACCCTTTCTCTGAAACGCCAGTAGATGGTGTTATTGCAGCAACATGTTCAGTACAGGTAAAATATAACTGAGACTGCAGTCATCTTAGAGCATCCAAAACCACATTTAAACACAAGTGGAAACCTAATATGTACAGCAAATTTTTTCAGAATTTGTGGGGTTCATCAAATTATTCTATGTAATTCATCTAATTATTGTTATTTGATTGCTGTTTATGACATCTGTGTTTACACAAGCTGAATAGAACAGGATATAATTAGAAATGGTTTGTAATTATCCATTTAACGTATGTCACTTGATTTTAAATCCCCCCACTATGCTTTGCGGGTTTTGAGCAGCCATCTCAAAATAAAATATGAGCTCATTCCTGTAGGTTAATTCAGAATCAGGTATGTTCCACTGGTTGCTACAGAGTCAGACAATGTTTTGTAATGGAAATTTTTCTGTAGGACATTTTCAATACATATAGAACTTCAGAAATGGCTGCTTTATGGTGTCACTTATGGCTACTCTACAAAAGAAGGTAACGCCAGGCTTCAGTAGAATTAGTTGTGGAAAATCACTTATGGAAAAGTAGTGTGGAACGTGGGGTGTGTGGAAATACAAACACTTCTTTTTCATTCATAGAGCAGCCTTATGTGTGTCCAATTTGAATGTTATGAAAAGGTGAGTTACAGAGGTCCTAACTTTTTGAATTTTTGGGACTCATCTGAGAGACAATAGAGTCCATAAAACTCCCAGGATAATTTATGAAGCTTGCCTAAATCTTCTGTTCCTTCTCTGGATAGAGGTTCTCAACCTTTGAGTTAAAGTGACCTTTAATTGTATTTTCTCTACTCTCTGCCAGTGTCCTATTAGCTCAGATACCTCAGAATGCTGCTCAAGAAAATGCTCTGATCTCCGTGATGTGAAAATTCCAAACTGCATTCCCAAGCAAAATTTTTGTCACACATTATATACATTTACCCAAGTTTCACATCAGCAATTATAAGAATAAAGGGCATGTTTTGTGTAGGATTATATCACCTCAGTGGAAACAGTGAGATTTAGCAGAGAGATCCCCAGACGAAGAAGAATCCCATGCACTGCTACAGATTAGGGACCGAATGGCTAGGCAGCAGTTCTGCAGAAAAGGACCTAGGGGTTACAGTGGATGAGAAGCTGGATATGAGTGAACAGGGGTGCCCTAGTTGCCAAGAAGGCTAATGGCATTTTGGGCTGTATAAGTAGAGACATTGCCAGCAGATCGAGGGACATGATCATTCCCCTCTATTCGACATTGGTGAGGCCTCATCTGGAGTACGTGTCAGTTTTGGGCCCATACTACAAGAAGGATGTGGAAACTTGGAAGGAGTCCAGCAGAGGGCAACCAAAATGATTAGGGGGCTGGAGCACATGACTTATGAGGAGAGGCTGAGGAAACTGGATTATTTAGTCTGCGAGAAGAGGAATGAGGGGAGATTTTGATAGCAGCTTTCGACTACCTGAAAGGGGTTTCCAAAGAGGATGGATCTAGACTGTTCTCATGGTATCTGATGTCAGAACAAGGAGTAATGTCCTCAAGTTGCAGTGGGGAGGTTTAGGTTGGATATTAGGAAAAACTTTTTCACTAGGAGGTGGTGAAGCACAGGATGGGTTACCTTAGCGGAGGTGGTGGAATCTCCTTCCTTAGAGGTTTTTAAGGTCAGGCTTGACAAAGCCCTGGCTGGGATGATTTAGTTGGGAATGGTCTTACTTTGAGCAGGGGGTTGGACTAGATGACCTCCTGAGGTCCCTTCTAACCCTGATATTCTATGATCAGGATATATGGATCCTTGTTCCAATTCTGCTGCCACTTGAACTTATTGTGTGATAATAGGCAAGTCATGTGAGTGCTCAGTATGTTTCTGTATCTGTAAAATTGGGATAATAAAGCTTACCCTTCTTTGTAAAGCATATGGGATCTTCAGATGAAAAGTGCTATATAAACGCAAAATGTTATTGTAAGTGCAAAATGTATGATTTATATTGGGTTATTACTTAGTGGCCCCACTCTGAATCAAGGCCCTAAGCACTGAACAAACATACTGGAGGGCACAGTCTCTGCCCTAAAGAATTTACAGTTGTGTTTAAGACAAGACACAACAACTAGATGTAACAAACAATAGTAGGGAAAGGAGGACTAGGGTAACAGGAATAAGAACACATGATCCCTAAGGTAATTGTGTTCATAATTTGTTGGTTCTGAGTCAGTCTTATAGTAGTATCTAGAAACCACAATAGAGATCAGGATCCTGTTGTGCTAGATAGGCTAGGTCTACACTCGGTGGGGGAGTCGACCTAAGATATGCAACTTCAGCTATGCGAATAGCATATCTGAAGTCAGCATATCTTAGGTCGATTTACCTGGCTGTGAGGATGGCGGTGAGTCGACTGCTGCCTCTCCCCCATCGACTCCGCTTCCACCTCTCATGCATGGTGGAGTTCCGGAGTCCACGACAGAGCAATCGGGGATCGATTTTATTGCGTCTACACTAGTCGCGATAAATTGATTCCCAACAGATCAATCACTATCCGCTGATCCTTCGGGTAGTGTAGACATGCCCATAGTGAAGAGGCAGTCTCTGTCCAAACATTTACAATTTGAATAGGGAAGAGAGAGAGAGGCTGGAGGGGAAATAGAGTCACAGAGAGGTCTCCTACAGCATGTCAGTGCCAAAGCTGGGAATAGAATTCTCATCTTGACTTCCAGTCCAGTGACCAAGCCACTAGACTTCATTGTCTCTCAATTCAGTCATTTCAAGTTGTCTGTAATTAAGGAATGTAAGACCGGATACTTCATTGCATATCAGAAAATAACAGGTGAAAAGTTTGGTCTGTGCAATTTTAAATATGTTTCATTTTTGCTTTCAATCCTTGACAGTACAGAATAACAATATATGCTGTGCTGGCAAATAAAAGCTTATGTTAGTGAAACAAAACTTTGTCACAGGAAAATGACCTTCTGCAGCCAGATAAATATGGACTTAGAATAAATTTGCAGCAAATGCAAGATATCTGTATGCAGAGAGAGAGAGGAATTCTGTAAAAGGCTTCCATTACACTAGATTTTTTTGTAAGTATCCTGCATTGCATAGATTTGCACATTTAGTGAGTACCATGAAGAAGTGGCTAGTATAATGCACTGAAACTAAAATAGAGCAATAACCACCAGACATACATTTAGAAAGTTTTCCCTAATATCTAACCTAATCTCCCTTGCTGCAGATTAAATCCCTTATTTTTTGTCTACTCTTCAGTTGATCACTGTTCTCTTTATAACAGACCTTAATATATTTGAAGACAGTTATCCAGTCTCCCCTCTGTCTTTTTTCTCAAGACTAAGCATGCCCAGTTATTTTAACCTTTCCTCAAAGGTCAGGTTGTCTAAACCTTTTATCATTTTATTTGCATTCCTCTGGACACTCTCCAGTTTGTCCATATCTTCCTTAAAGTGCGGCACCCAGAATTGGACCCAGTACTTAGTTGAGGCCTCACTAGTGCTGAGTCGAGTGGGGCAATTACCTGTTAATATACTCCAGAATATTAGCCCTTTTTTGCAACTATATCACATTGTTGACTCTCATTCAATTTGTGATCTGCTGTTGCCCCCAGATCCTTTTCACCAGTGCCTACCCCCTTATTCCTCATTTTGTAGGTATGCATTTGATTTTTTTCCTAAGTGCAGTACTGTCCATTTATCTTTATTGAATTTCATCTTGCTGATTTCAGACAAATTCTCCAAGTTTTGAAGGTCGTTTTGAGTTCTAATGCTGTCCTCCAAAATGCTAGCAACTCCTCCCAGCGCGGTGTCATCTACAGTTTTTATAAGCATGCTATTATTCTGTTATCCAAGTCATTAATAAAAAAATTGACTAGTACCAGACATAGGACTGAGCCCTGCAAAACCCCAATAGCTACATTCCCCCATTTTTTTTACAGCAAACCATTGATAACTACTCTTTTTGAATATGGTCTTTCAACTATTTGTGTATCCACCTATGGGAATTTCATCTAGACCACATTCCCCTAATTAGCTTATGAGAATGTCATTCAGGTCTATGTCAAAAGCCTTACTAAAAACAATATATATCATGTCTATTGCTTCCTTCCATTCACTAAGCCAGTAACCTGGTCAGAGAAGGAAATTAAATTGGTTTGGCATGATTTGTTCTTGTCAAATCCATGTTGACTATTATTTAACACTGTATTGTCTTCAGGGTGCTTACACATGGTTAATTTAGTAATTTGTCCCAGTTAGGCTGACTGATCTATAATTCCCAAGGTTCTCTTCGATATCCTTTTTAAAGATAGTTATTATGTTTGCCCTTTTCTAGTCCTCCTAGTCTCACTCATCTTCTAGGAGTTCTAGATTATTTTTTAGATTATTTCAGCCAGTTCCTTAAGTACCCTAAGGTGCATTTCATTATGCCCTGCTGATTTGAATGCATCTATCTTATCTAAATATTTTTTAATCTGATCTTTCCCTGATCTGGCATATATACCTTCTCCTTCATTGTTAATATTAATTGTGTTTAGTATCTGGTCACAATTGAACTTTTTAGTGAAGACTGAAGCAAAATAAGCATTAAACACCTCAGCCTTCTTGATATTATCTGCTGTTAGCTCTCATTCCCTTTTAAGTAGAGGACTAAGCTTTCCTTTGTCTTTCTCTTGCCCCTAATGTACTTCTAGAACCATTTCTTGTTGCCTTTTGTATCTCTTGCTAGGTGTAACTCTTTTCGTGCCTTAGCCTGTCTGATTTTGTGTCTGCATGCTTATGCTATTCCATTGTACTCATCCTTAACAATTTATCTGCGTTCCATTTTGATTTCCAGGTCATTAAAGAGCTCCTGATGGAGCCATTTTAGCCTCTTACTATTCTTCCTATATTTCCTTTGCATTGGGATAGTTTGCTGTTTCATCTTGAATATTGTCTCTTTTAGCCACTGTCAGCTCTCCTGAACTCCTTTTTACCTTAGATTTTCTTCCCGTGGAACCTCGTCTACCAGGTCTCTGAGTTTGCTAAAGTCTGCTTTTTTGAAATCCAGCTTTGTGAAATTACACTGTTAAATGACTATGATTGCTCTGTATAATGAATGTATGTGAATACTGTTATTTGATAAAGAATACAAGTGACATTGTTTCCACTCACCATAAAGTACTGTATGTTTTATATTGTTACTTTCTTTAGATCAGAGGAGTGTATTTAATTCATTTTCTTCTTTTTCAGGTAATATCTGGTCAGTTCTTGTCAGATAAAAAAATTGGTACATATGTAGAAGTGGATATGTACGGGTTACCTACGGACACTATACGTAAAGAATTTCGAACCCGCATGGTGATGAACAATGGCCTGAACCCTGTTTACAATGAAGAATCATTTGTATTTCGAAAGGTAGGATTTTTTGACTGTACACTTGGGTGTTTTGAAGCCTGCTCTTGCAAACCTTTTTCCCATGTGAGTATTCTTTAGTTGCATGAGCAATCCTCTTTGCTTCACTATGACTACTCCCATGAACAAGGATTTGCAGGATTGGACCTTAAATTTGTAGGATTCGTGTTTACCACAGTAAACCTGTAAAGTATTAAGGCTGAATTAAACTTTCCACAGGTTGTTTTTGTTTTTTTTTAATGGATAACCTCTGTAGTTGTCACGATTTTTTTTTTGTCTGTTTGGCTTTTCCCTCTTTTTTGTTTCCTCCTCCTTGGAGGAACCCACGTCCTTCGTGGCAATGCCTTCCAGGTATGCAGTCTGCTCAGAATGAGCTCCAGCTGGTGGACAGCAACATTCCTTGGAGATGTCTTCTTCCCTGCCCTGACAGTGGCTGCTATCTAGCACTGTTCCTTCAGCCAAGAGGGCAGGTGAGATGCTGCATCCAAAGCTAAGGGCAATGTCATTACATGGAAAAAATGGAAGGGTGCTGTGTTCCTCATGCATGTGTCCAGCTCCCTTCTCCTGTACACCATGTGTATCATGTACTTAAACAAAAATAAACCACACCACCTTTTTCCTGGTACTGTATGGTGGACTCACAGAGGGAGACCAGTCGTCATCTCAAATGTTCAGTTTTTATCTCTCAGTCTGATTTTTTTTTTTTTTTTTGGTCAACTGGAGTTCATCCAAAATACATGCGTTAACAGTGCTGTCTTTGATAATGTGTGTTCTTCTTTCACCTGTTCTGTTGTCCTGCAGTATTTTTACTGTTTTTCTTTCGTGACAGGTTTTGCCTGGTGGTCATACTGTTTTTATACGTATATTATGTAACACAAATAATCTGCTTCCAGTGTAGCAAATGTAGGGGACTCAGATCTCCTGGGAGGTGACTTGTCCTAATGCTTTGCTGCTGGGACCCTAGTTCAGGAACGCATCCCTATTCAGTACATGTTTGATGGTGTCGTGAACAAGGATTAACTTAAGAATGTGCTCACGTGCTTTCCTGCGTCGGGGCCTAGGAAATGGGCAAGAGGAAATGCTTTAAGTTCACCGTGGGCAGTCCCAGATGGGCATCCTTGCCCTGGACTGGGTAAACAGATGACCTGCATCTGCTGCTCTGTGGGTTCTTCCCAGTCAGAGGACACATGCTTTTGCAATAAACTATGATTTGCCACACCAATCCCATAGTAACTCATTTGTCACAACTTGACCCCTTGAAAGTATAATATGAGTAAACCATTCCATGATCATAGAGGAGGAGTTAAAATTAACGACAGGCTAGGGGCTTGAATTTCTACCACCAGTGATGAGCAGGGAGAGCTGTGGTATAATACGGCCCATCACATAATGAATGGTGTGCTGGCCAGTGCCATGTAAAGGGAAGATTTTACCCATGCTGTTTAAGTGGCCCTAGTTGGGTCAGCATGGGGCCTTGGGCTCCCCCATGATGGCATTAACCTTACACAATGCTAGCAGGTAATGTGTGAATTCTGTTGGATTGTTCTGTTTGATATTAAAGCTTCTGCCATTCTAACCCAAGCTTGTGTTGTCATTCTGTTGTGAGGGGTTGATGCTTGTGATACAGTGTGTCAGGATGCTTCCCTCTGGTCAGTCAGACAGTACTTCACAGGGCCAGTTAACTGTGGTGACTGAATAGTTCAGACATGCAGAGTTCAAAAAACTGTTTCTGTGCTCTTTACTTAAGGCTTAAACTGAAGGCGGCAGGTCCAAGGGAGGAAAAATCTGTTTTATTTTCTTCCCTGAGTGACCGTCTCAGGCATCAACAAATAGAGCCAGGTGGAGAGAAAAAGGAAAGTAGTAATGTCTCAGTGTCATTTTAATTAGTATTGATTCCTTTCTGGGTCAGGTCCTCTTTATTCCTTTCCTCTCTCTGTCTCTTACCCACTCCCGCTGTCAGGGCCCTTTTTGGCCTGCAGTCCACGCAGCTGGGAATGAAAGATGCTGGCCTGCCCCGTACAGACGTTCCTGGTGCAGGAAATCCTCTCTCCTCCCATCCTATCCCTGCTCACCCTCCTGAGGAAGCAGGCGGAACAGGGGTCAGGCTAACCCTTTTGGATTCAGGTGGGAATGAAAGGAGTTTCTGCTGTTGCTTTTGTTGGTCAGGATGGGAACTGTCTGCTTCAGTGTGACTGCTCACATGAATGAGGGTCACTCCTAAGAATAGCTTCAGAGACCTACTGTCCAGCAACCGCTACCTCTTCGCTCTGCACAAACCCTTGCACCCAACCCTGCTAAGGGTGTTCCCCACCAGCACCAGGCCTCCCATTGTGTATTTCCCTCCTTCATTTGCTTTATAATGTATATGTGTCATCCTCTTCCCCACCAGACCTCTCCAGCTGAGTTCACATCACCTCTCCCCCACCCCACAGAATCCCCCTCCTACAGACAGTGTGTAACACCCTATTCTTCCTCTTTCTTGCCACTCTTATTCTATTATTGATGTCCTTTCCGAGCACCACCCCCCGTCATTGCCTTTCCCCTCACCCCAGCACTACCCGTCTGCCTTCGACTACCACTTTGTGTCTCTGCTGCTCCTGCGTGGTATTTCCCTGCCCACTTTCAAGGGTCACTGGCCTCCAGCGATGAAAAATAAATAAGCAAAATATTTAATTATTTTGATTACAAACTGGAGAATTCTTCAAAGAGCAATTTCTGTGCTCCAGAAAACTAACACCAAGAATGAGAGTGAGAAACTAAACTTTACCAGTAATGTCTCAGTGTCTGAAAGTATACAGCTTGCATCCAGCAAAGAAATAGTATTGTCTTACAGAGATAAGTAGGCTGTTCTTCTGACTTAATGGAAATGAACATCCACTATGTTGTGTGATCTCTGAATGCTTTCAAGTGTGGTACTTGGGGAATTTGCAACATTGTGAGACTTAGTGAACGTCTTTATTTTATGGGTTCTCAGGTTATTCTACCTGATCTCGCTGTTCTGAGAATAGCAGTGTATGATGACAACAACAGGCTGATCGGTCAGAGGATCCTGCCCCTTGATGGCCTTCAGGCAGGCTACAGACACATTTCCCTTCGAAATGAAGGCAACAAACCCCTATCACTGCCCACAGTTTTCTGCAACATTGTGCTCAAAACATATGTGCCTGATGGTTTTGGAGGTAAGAAGAAACACATATTACAGCTTCGTGAATCTTGGGTTTTAATATGCAAGGAATATAAGTGCATTGTGCAATAGAAAATAAGTGGTTCCTGGAGCACTGGAAAAATGTTATATCTGCAGGAAAATTTCTTATATCTGGTTAAGATACCTTTACTTTTGTCTCAAATGCCTTAGTGTTAACAATGAAAAGTGTAGCCTTTCAAAATCAAGATAGTGATTTGTATTAGTTTGAAAAGAAACAAAGCTACAATTTACCTGAATTTGTTCAATTTGCCTGTACTTAATCTCTTTAGAAAGAACTCATTGGATATATTAATTGGAGTAATTGTCTAAGTCAAAACATATATTGTAGTTTCATAATCTAGGGGGCAAACAAGATGCTGTGGGTTTTTTTCAAAAAGAGTACTTTAATATTCTTCTAAATACCCCTGCTCTGAAAAGTGGACATGCAAGATGCCAAATTTTCAAGTGTTTATAAAGTTTGCAATTACAAGTGATTTCCCACCGCCCAGTTTTGCATACTTCCCACCACTCTTTAAATTAAATCTTAGCCATCGTTTATTAGTGACAGTTAGGGTTGCCAGTGTTGATTGGATGTGTTCCTAGAGATTTCATTACATGACATAATCTTTAATTAAAGATTAATCTTTAATTCCTGGAGACTCCAGGCCAATCCTGGAAGGCTGGCAACCCTACTGCCAGTGTTAAAGTTGCACCCTTATTATCTGCAGTGCCCTGAGATAGCCCTCTTTGCCTGATCTCTGAAAACACGCACTAGTTGTTTTTCTCTTTACAAGATGAACTTTTATCTCTTCAAGATAAGTATTATCGTAGATAGGTCTCTGACCCTGCTCCAACAATGGTGCTGTATCAGTGTGTTCGCTTGAATAAAAAATACCAGCATAACTTTATTGAAACCACTTTTTAAAAGCACTCACAGAAATCTGAGTAGAGGTCTAGGTCTAACAGCAGTAAACACCCAGAACTGCCAGCAAAGTTACGCTACCATTACTGTACTACCGGTGATGCAGATTAGATAAAAAATCCAAATGCAGCAGAGTAACAAAAGAGCCTTCAATTTATATGTATTTTAGGTGCTCTAGGTCTTAGTATTTTTAAACTGCAGATATGTGTACTGGAAGTTTTCCACCTTCATTAAGCGTTTGTCGCTGAGAAAATTTTTTTTCAGGAGGGATGAAATTTGCTCCTGTGTAGAGGGCTAGTGCACGGCCCATGTACCTACCGCCTGTGTCTCACGTAAGACCTCAAATTAGGGCTCACATTGGATTTTAAGTGGTCCATAGGCCTTGTTCTGTCCCTCTGAACTTCACCCTCAAAGAGATTTTTGGGAAACCCTGTTGGAAAAATTATTTTTTGCTCTTTTTAAAACTAATTCAAAATTTAAAGGTCGCTGGGTTTTGTGCAAAATAGTTACTGCAACTTTAATGTGGATTGGATTTTCAGTAATAAAAAGTAGAGAAAGAGAGAGTACACAAAATTGTTAAAGAGACTAATTTTACCAAATATCATTAAACCATATATACATCATTTGCTAGTATTTACAACCAGGCTTTAAGAAGAAGACATAGGCCGTTGGTTTTATGGGACAACTCTCATGCCTAAAGTTAAGCACATACATAATTGTTTGCAGGATCAGGGCCTTTTAGAGCAAAAATAATAAGTTAAATGTTGACACCTCCCCACTGAAATCAATGAGAGGTTTACTATTGACTTGATTGGTACCAGGCACTTACCCAATGTTTTCATTCAATGAGTTTTAACCAACAGGTTTTACCAGTAAGGGCCCCAATTCAGAAAAGAACTTTAGTATGTGCTTCAGTTGATGCTGTTGTGGACAGCATATACACACATGCTCAAAGTGCTGTCCTGAATTAGGACGAGTTCCTAAATTGGGACCATACATTTTGTAAAGTTTTGGAACTCAGTTAATGTGACATAAATGAAGTTCCATTGTGTTTACTATTAACTCTTCAATTTGCAGAGTTTGGGAGTTTTTTAAAGAATTCTACTGCTCTCACACAAATCCAGAAATGATAAGAACATTTTTTTTTTCATGGAGAATTTCAAAATCAGTTTGTAAAAGGCAAGCTGTGTAAAAGTTCAGTGTCGGTTGATCTTCTAAATTACCAACGTTACTACAGGTGGTTTATCTGTAAGATGTCAGGATGTGAAGGGGAAAAAATGTTTACCCTGAGTAGCTTTATCATTAAAGTGAAATATTGCTAGGATGAGGAAACTCTATGTGATATCTTGGTGCCTGTGTAGGGGAAATGGGCTCTGTACTAATGAGAACTCAGCGAGCTCAGTCGTTATTCCTCTTTTCCCAGCGACTGTCATTTTTGACTTGTCACGCTTTATATTTTCTCACTGATATAGAGCAATAATAGCTTGATGACCAAAAGAGCCTTGAGATGTTGCTTTTGATGATCAGGAGGCATCATTACTATTATATTTACATGTGGGTTTTGAGTGCTTGTCATCTGTTCTTTATTTTACATTGTTTTATGAACTAAAATTACTATCTCTGATTTTAACTAGATTGTGTTGGCAAAATATCAAGAACCTTAATTTTCAGCTACTTTCCTTTTTAACCTGTAGGAGTTAAGGTTTAAGACCATCTCTCATGCCAAATGCTAATAATTTATGATTGCTTCATGATAGGGTTTGAAAAAAAATTTGCATCTTTGTCTTTTTTTGATGTGGTTTGCTAATTTTCTATGGTTTATCTGTTTCAATATCCCTGGTCCTAATAGCCAATGGTACACAATACTGTTCTGAAGAAATACATAATGAGGCAGCAGACTTCAACGAGAAGTCTTTTATAATATATAGATAGTGTACATAATAAGCAAGCACTATTATATACAGTCGTGATGAGACTTCTGATTCCATAACACATGCTTCCCGAGGTTATACTGGTTATACACAACTTTTTTTGTTTGTTTTTTAACTCATAGCTTTAAAACTTTTTGATATCCAGTTACCTTACCAAAAAGACCACAAAAAAGGAAAATTTAAGCAGACGACAAGTGATGGGATAGAAAAGAGCTGTGAATCATTTACTTTCAGTAGAAACGCTGAGCCTTTGGTGAGGTATATAAATGATTAGGAACAAAATTTGCAAAGGTCTCACTCTCCCACACACATAAGGAAGTTTTTTTTTACTTGAAAGTTCTTAATATTCAAGTTCCATTTTCAAATACTATGTCATGGTTGCAGGATCAAGGCAGGCATGGATTTTCGTTGAAGCGTAGGTTCTAGGGATTGGAAGGGTAGTTGGCTCAGTTAAAGGAAAGGGAAAATATTCAGGTTGTTGGGGCCATTAAGTGCTTGGGATAAAGGTCTGTCCATTTGATATGTGTGGGAAGGACAGCTGAGTGTGAGAGAGAAGATACCAGTTGGTGGGGAACAGTGGTATTGAATGTTTTTGAGTGGTTAACTTGAGCTATCTAGGTGAAAAATATTATTTAATGGAGCTTTCGTATCTCGCACAAACTATCTTCACATACACATCAAGTAGATACTAAGGACAGAAGGCCTGATCCTTCATTCTTGACTTGAACAAAACTTCCAGTGACTTCGGTGGGAAGTTTGCATGAGTAAGAACTATAAGCAAGATTATCCCCAAAATTCTAACTGGTTAATATGTTTTTCCTGGACTGGTACATGCGCTTTGTTTTATCTATGACATCACAACTAGTTACCGGGTACTTTGAAAACAGCTATGACATGAGACAGGATTCTGGTATGTGAAATAAAATTCAGATCTTTAGGAAAACTCAGACTTCCAAAACCATCACTCTAGAAGTACAGAGCCATTACATTACTGAAACTACCTGGAATGCAAACCCACAGAAAGGTTTATCTTTACTGACAAGCAACTGGAAGATGGATTTTCTTTATTATTTTGCAACATTTTGAACAGAAAGAATCCACTGTGCACATAGTGTTGTGTTTGAGGGGCAATAACTGAACTCGCTAATCTCTTTCCAGCATGTGAGAAAAGGTTTAGTTGTATTTCATCTCAGTAATCAGTTGCATTCACCCAAAATACAGTAAAGTAAGAACATCGTCCATGACTCCCAGGATGGTCATGGCAAAAGCTCAGGCATATTATGTAAAATATTTTATAATGAATGGTTGAATGAAGATACAGCTTTTAGACAAGAGAATGGATGCACTCTGTATTTCCGTGTGGTACTTCTTCAACTGGGAGACCCATTTAATAGTCTTGCATCCGATGAAGTGGGTAGTAACCCACGAAAGCTCATGCTCCAATACATCTGTTAGGCTATAAGGTGCCACAGGACTCTTTGCTGCTTTAATAGTCTTAGTGACAGTCTTTTCACATGCAGGAAAAGGGCAGTATCTTGAAATATTAATTATATTTCAGCTCATTAATGTCCTGCGTGACTGGTTGTCTTCTTCCGTATCATGAAAGCCCACCATCCTTAAGTGGTAATTCTGCTCCAAGTAATGTCCTTAGGGACTCTTTTCTCTTTCAGCTGATATACTTTTTCACTGTACAGGTCTTCTTGAGTATTACTGAAGTTAAAGTTACATAGGGATCACCAGGTCATTGCGACTCTTTGTAGATGCTTTACTACTGTAGATACTAAAATCAATTTAATTTGCCACGCAGCATTTCTCATTATGGATGACCTGCTTTTGCCACTTGTGACTTACTTGCTTATCTTTAAATCAAGGACTGAAAAGATATATTTGCTGTAGAAGCAAGGACTGATGTCTCTGCGTAGCTCTCGATATACAGTTGCACATTAATAGCTACGTACAGAAAACCCATGACACATAATCCATAAAATAATATTTCTTATGGGATGCAAATGTTAATTTAATTTCAGTTTTATTGATTTTTACACACTGCCATATAGCAAAGAGACAAGTACATAAAACTAGCAATACTTTCTCTGGGCCTGATTCCAATATCACACCCGGTTTGCCACTACAATAAGTAGGATCACAAATGGGACCATCCGTGTATTAAGGACTTAAATTGTTAAAAAGGTGCTTCCTGATTCAACTAACCAGTATAAAATACTGTATATGGTAAAAGTGAATGTTTATCATGACTGTCAAGGGAGTCAGGGATGCTGTTGTTCATATTGTGCTGTAAATGTACATGGCACTGTACAGGGGTTAAACTATACCTGCTCCAAAGAGCTTGCCACATCGAGCCCTCAACAGTTTAATCCCATGCCTGTTGATGCGAATAGCAAAACTCCTCCTTTCTTCAGTGGTCCCTGATCAGGCCTCAGTTCAGCAAAGAACTCAAGCCTACGCCTGATTTGAAAGACATGAGTAGTTTTACTGATGTCGGTTGGACTGCCCTCGTGTCTCGAGTTGGCGTGACCTTAGACACCTTGTTAAATCAAGATCTAAATACACAAGTGGATGTATCATGTGCAATGTAAATAAAAGAAAGTGAAGAATACTCCTTATAGCTGGGATGCTTCTAGGAAAGGGAAGGGGGTTTCTTAAGTTCTTTAGGCAGAGTTAAGGGAAGGCAATTGCAGAACATTAATTTGTGAAATTATACCAGATATAAAGTCTTCACTAGGGGAGAAATTATGGCTGATAGTTACACGGGGGTAAGACTCACAAGTAGATAAGACTGTAAAATGATTTCACAACCACTATCTAATAGCGGGCAGCAGAACCACTCAAGGCGAAGGGTAGAAGAGAAATCATCTAAATGAGTTTCTCCTACCCGCAGTAACTTTCTGGGCATTCTGTCTCGTGGAAGAGGAAACAGTAGGAGGTGTCACAATATAACCTTAACTTATTAATTGGTTTATGTCCCTCACATTGCATCCCACATCTGGGCCTTGGCAGGGCGAGTAGTATGAGTAGCAGTGCTGTCATGAGTCATACAGGAGGAATTCTGTAAATAAAAGATGTCACTTGTACTACTGTTTAGGCCATCCATGTAAAACAATTAGTTCCCTTCACCTGTAAGCCATGGAAAATATCCGAACGATTTGTGTGAAGGCATCTTTACTTCCAAATTGATAAGCATGCTCTTCGGCAACCAAGAGAAAAAATACAACCTATGTCTGAAGGGAGGCAGTGTGTCCTAGTGGCTGGATCACTGGCCTGAGACTCAGAAAACCTGGGTTTTATTCCTGGCTTAGCCACTGGCAGCTGAATGACCTTGGGCAAGTCACTTTTCTCTGTGCCTCAGTTTCCCCTCCATTTGTAAAATAAGAACAATACTACTGATCACCTTTATAAAGTGCTTTAAGATCTACTAATGAAAAGTGCTATATTATTATTATTATATTATGGCCTGGTCAAAAGCCCTTTGAAGTGGGAGTCTTTCGATAGACTTCACTGGGCTTTGGATTAGGTCTTCACTCAGTCATGAAATTTTTATCTCCTTTTCTCTCTTGTCATGAGGGAAGGGAGAGAGACTAAATTAAAAAAGCTTAGCTTACCCACTCCTCCCAAGTTGAGTATGAAAAGTTGGCCCAGTGTTGAGGACAGTGGAACATGAGAACAGAATAAAGCCTTTGTGAAAGCTAAATTACATTGTGCTTTGTGAATGACTCTTAAAATGTTGGAAAACTGATAAATAGTCAATTTTCTTTCAGATATTGTGGATGCTTTATCAGATCCAAAGAAATTTTTATCTGTCATGGAAAAAAGAGCAGACCAGATGAGAGCTATGGGTATTGAAACTGTAAGTAGAAATTAATTATGAACTTAGGCAAAATAATTTCATATAGTTGTCAATGCAAAATACAGGCTTCACTTTACAAGAAATAATACTACTGCAATGAGATTTGGGCCACAATGTTCGGTCAGTTCTCCTGTTGATAAATTGGTCATTAATGCAAGTTATTCTCTTAGTCTCTCTTTTCAAATATAGAACTGTTCTACCCTTAAATATATGAACATGTGTTGTCAAATTTATTAAAATATCCTTCACTGCATTTCCAATATAGTCACAGTCATGAGGGATTTTTTCTCAGTCACGGCAGCACATCCATGTGTCTAAAATTAGAAAGGAGCCATCCTTATTAATTTTCAGTAAAAATAGGTTATAAATTCTTCATCTGAAAATAATTTTTGTCTAGAAGTATTAACAAATATAGGGGGAATTTTCTTTGAAAGTAAATGACTTCATTTCTCCCCCCCCTGCAAATGATATTTTGTAATAATGCTTTTTCCAGAGTGATATAGCTGATGTACCAAATGACACCTCAAAGAATGATAAGAAAGGAAAAGCTAATAATGCCAAAGCAAGTGTGACTCCTCAGAGTAGCTCTGAACTTAGACCAACTACCACTTCTGCCCTTGGACCTGGGATGGAAACTAAGAAAGGTAAAGGAAAACGAGCTTTCTCTCCTTTAAATGATTTAGAACAGGGGTCCACAGCGCAGTGCCCGCGGGTGCCATGGCATCTGTGTGCGCCCGCGTACTGTCCGGCGGGCCCGCATCTGCCAAAATGCCGCCGAGAAGCAACGTCAACCAGAGGCGTTGCTGCCGAAATGCCGCTGATTTTCGGTGGCAATGCCTCTGGATGACGCTGATTGTCAGCGGCAACACTTATTGACGTTGCCACTTCTCAGCGGCATTTCAGCAGATGCTCGTCCACAGGCCACGGTCCTCGGTGGCTCGTCATCCGGCGCCCGCCAGATGAAAAAGGTGGGGGACCACTGATTTAGAAGGACACTAAGAAGTACTACCTCATTCTTTTTAGTTTTGTACTTCCTATGGTTTCTAATCCCTCTGAAAAGCTCAAAAAGTAACATCTTTCTCTACTAGTGGTGTCTCTGTCCACTTGGCAAATACTCTTCTATCCATATTTCTCTTGGCACAGAAACCAATGTGGTTGGATTTTAATAAATGTCATGTTTGTGCACCAGTGTAGTCAATGTTATTGGCAGGAACATGCATGACATTGGGAACAATATCTATTAATGATCTACTAGAATAGGGCTAGTGGAGAAGGCTGTTTTCTTGTATATGTCACAAAAATTCCTCAGCAGAGTGGTTGATTTAAATAAAAACCAGATATTTAGGATTCTGTGGGGATCCCCCATCAAATTAGAAATGTTTTAAAGTGTGGCTGTATTCTGAAAAGTGTCTGTGAAACTGACATTGTGGACACTCATGTTTATTGTCAAATATTTCCATATCAAATGTGCTCAGTTTATAAGCAGATAGGTGTGTTTTTTCCTAACTGCTCGTCCTGCAAAATCATCTTTGAGAACCAAGTGGGTTCTTTCTCTCTCGCACATCATCACAGATAATAAAGGGTCTGTGGGGCCAAATGGGTTTGCACAGGTATAACTGAGTGAAACTTGGTAAACATTTCTTTAATGTGCCAGAAGGAATAGAATCCAGCTCATTCTCTGGTGGCTCCCTTGGTTTTGCAGGAATAACACAAGTAAAAAGCTGCACAAACTTATTTTTGGCATGAAAGTTAGCAGATAGGGCTAAACACACAAATTAGCAGAGGTGTTGGGAAAGAGGATGACATTTCTATAGTCACTTCTCAGAGTAAAGAAGGTCACGTTTGAAATCTAAAGTACTTCATTCTACCTATACCAGTAAAAAAATCTTTTTATGAATTGGGGTACTATGATATAAATGTAAAAAAAATGACATAGTGAATTGTAGACATTCATATTGCATCATAAAAGTGTGGTAGTCACCTTATTGTATATTAATTAGGAGTATGTGTGAATTTTCAGTTACTAGGCTGAGGAAATATATTTTCAGGCTGATTACTGAGAAATCATTATTCTTGGTTGAAAATGTAGTTCAACACATAGAATAACAAAGCAGTAAGCATGAATAGGTAGTCTGCATTTTAAAATAAAATCTGAATCTCTTTAGAGCACAACAAACATTGTGCAGCACTATTTCTGAAGCTATGATTTCAGTGCTTGTACATTTGCCATCTCCTCTGCATCTCCCTTTTCTCTCCTATCCACTTGTGGAATAATAGAGCTGGTCATTTGTAACTATCCTTATTATCCTATTATATATTGTTATTATTTGTTAATACCTGCATCATTCTGCCCAGACTAAAATGCACAGTTCACATTGAAGTCAATAGAACTTACATATGCAGCAAGGTGAGGGAGCCTGAGGGAGATGTTCAAAGGCACAAATGAGAGCTAGGCACCCAACTCCCATTGACTTTCAACGGGAGTCAAGTGCCTAACCTCCTATTTATATCTTTGAAAACTTCCCTCTCTGCCTTTGTGTCCTACAAAGCACCAGGCACATTTATGGTGCTAACTCAGAAATAATATATTATTGGGGCTGAATGTTAAGGTCCTTAGATTAAAATTTCACCCATTCTGCAGAAATTGTCTTTATTTTGCAAGATCTGAATGTTCAGTGGAATTCACCTTACAAGGCAGATAATCCTTTGTAGGACAGATGGGATTTTACAGTTAAAGGACACTAAGGCCAAGTCTACATTATAAACTTATATATGTGTATAAAAATCCACACCCCTGAGCAATGCATTTCTACCAACCTAACACCCAGTGTAGATGGTGCCAAGTGGGGCCTGCAGGGATCAGTTCTCGATCCAGTTCTTTTCAATATCTTCATCGATACTTTAGATAATGGCATAGAGAGTACGCTTACAACGTTTGCGGACAATATCAAGCTGGGAGGGGTTGCAAGTGCTTTGGAGGATAGGATTAAAATTCAAGATGATCTGGACAAACTGGAGAAATGGTGTAAAGTAAATAGGATGAAATTCAATTAGGACAAATGCAGAGTATTCTACTTAGGAAGGAACAATTGGTTGCACACATGCAAAATGGGAAATGACTGCCTAGGAAGGAGTACTGCGGAAAGGGATCTGGGGGTCATAGTGGATCACAAGTTAAATATGAGTCAACAGTATAACATTATTGCAAAAAAAGCTCTCAGCTGGAGTATTGTGTCCAGTTCTGGACATCACATTTCAGGAAAGGTGTGAACAAATTGGAGAAAACCCAGAGAAGAGCAACAAAAATGATTAAAGGTCTAAAAAACATGACCTATGAGGGAAGATTGAAAAAATTGGGTTTGTTGAGTCTGGAGAAGAGAAGACTGAGGGGGAATATGAAAACATTTTTCAAGTACATAAAAGATTGTTACAAGGAGGAGGGAGAAAATATTTTTTCCTTAACCTCTGAGGATAGGACAAGAAGCAATGGGCTTAAATTGCAGCAAGGGCAGTTTAGGTTGGACATTAGGAAAAGCTTCTTGTCAGGGTAGTTAAGCACTGGAATAAATTGCCTAGGGAGGTTGTGGAATCTCCATTATTGGAGATTTTTAAGAACAGGTCAGACAAACACCTGTCAGGGATGCTCTAGATAATCCTTAGTCCTGTCATGAGGGCAGGGACTGGACTAGATGACCTCTTGAGGTCCCTTCCAGTCCTATGATTCTATGATTTTATGTCGACGGGAGGGCTTCTCCCATCGACATAGCTGTTGCCTCTCGGTGGATTAACTACGCTGACTGGCGAAACTTTCCTGTCAGTGTAGTAGTGTCTTCACTGAAGCGCTACAGTGGTGCAGCTGCGCCACTGCAGTATTTGAAGTGCAGTCCTGCCCTAAGGTAGTTAATTAATTAAACAGTATTTAATGTAATATTGGGTCAATCACTAATATATGTAAGAATTAAGGAGGGTCTTGCCTGTTAGATTCTCATGGGATCATATTGACTTTGTTTTTTGAATATTAACATTTAAAATACTACTTTGTAACTGAAAGCATGTTAAGATATGGCAGTGAAAACAGCGTTTGCCAGAACCTAACATGAGGTCAGCTATGAAATTGCAAACATAGTCTGCTCTATTTCTGAGCAAGTGATTTTTACAAACTCTTTTTTCTTATTCTTGTTTGACACTCAAGTTGGGAAGGAAAGGAGATTGGAATACAGCTATTGCTTTATTTTCTCCTTATCCCAATAAGATGGTGGATAGTGCAGTACTGTTGAAAAAAAAAATTAAACATACCTTTCCCATGTCTCAATAATTAAATTATTTTTAAATGGAACTCAATTGCCTGCTTGTTTACATTTTAATGTGACACTGTCATAGCTTTCCTACTCAGTTCTGAACCTTAGAGTTCAGAAAATAAGATGCTAGCATGAAACCTCCAAGCTTAATTACCAGCTTAGATCTGATATCGCTGCCACCAGACAGGAATTTCAGTGCCTGCCTCACTCTGGTCTCCCCAAAACCTTCCCTGGGGGACCCCAAGACTCAGATGCCCTGAGTCT
>NC_133771.1:208352324-208354895 GCF_003597395.2 Chelonoidis abingdonii | reverse complement strand
CAGAGGACAATTTCACCTTCCCTCCTCCTTTTCCCCTCCACCAATTCCCTGGTGAGCTGCAGCTCAATCCCCCTGAGCCCCCTAGAAAAATCCAACAGGTTCTTAAAGAAGAAAGCTTTATATAAAAAGAAAGAAAAAACGACATAAAAATTGTCTCTGTTCATTCAATGTGACAATATTACAGGGTTATTGCTTTAAAAAGAAAACTGAATAAACGCCTATCAAAAGGAAATACAATTTAAAAATTCAGCAAATTACCACATGAAAATACAAAAAAACAATATAAGCCCTACCTATTGTTTTTCTACCTTTGTACTCACAACTGGGAAACAGAAGATTAGAAAGCCTGAAGGTAGAGAGATCCTCTCAGAGCCGAGAGAGCACTAGAACAGAACAAAGAACACGCACCCAAAAACTTCCCTCCCTGAGCTTTGAAAAATCCGGTTTCCTGATTGGTCCTCTGGTCAGGTGTTTGGTTCCCTTTGTTAACACTTTACAGGCAAAAGAAACATTAACTCTTAGCTATCCGTTTATGACAGACACACATTAATTACTGTCTACCAGAAATATAAGTTGTGGTGAAGTTAAATACAAAAACTGTGATATGTACTAATGTGTTTGAAGTTCCAGATAAAATGTATTAATGTCTTTTAGGTATAGAACTTATTCCTCAAGTGAAGATAGAAGATTTAAAGCAAATGAAGGTAAGTTTGGGCATAAACTTTGCAAGACGATGTATATATTTGCAAACAGCAAGATTTTATCTGGTGTCAGTCATTATGACTACAGGAAAATTGATCCAAGTTCCTTTTTTGTAGGCATACATAAAGTATTTAAAGAAACAACAGAAAGAGCTGAATGCTTTAAAGAAGAAGCATGCCAAGGTATGATCATTAGAGCTCTAAGAGTTTGGGGAAACACACTTAGCCAGCAAGTTCACTCACTTTAAAAAAGTCACGAAGTTTGTAAGCATGGATAGATTTTAATGGTAGTCAACGGAAAAACTAGGGATAAATAAATTAGATTAGCAAGAAATACATGTTTATTTTAGCCTACACTAAGGACACCCTCCAATAGGCAGTTTTTCCCTTAAGCACAATTAAATATCCCCTCAGCTTCCAGTAAAATTTTGTTTAACTTGTATAAAGAGCAAAAGACCACCTTTACTAGGTAATGGTTTCTGCTAGCCTTTTAAATGATTGTTTCTAAGTCTTGCCGAGAACGTTGAGAATCAGCTAGGAGGAATATGCTGTATCAAAGACAGACAGTGTAGGAACAGCGTGGAGAGAAATTGTATGTGGGGAGAGTAGTTGAAAAATTAGATCCCCTCTTCGTGGGTAGTCACTTTTTGCTAGATATTATTGGCAGTAGTGTCCAAAGTATTGGTCCCCCACCACTATGCTCCACAGCATACTCAATTCCCTCCTGCTCGTAGTGGGTCCCTAATCACTCTTGGTGTCAAAGGAAACATAACAAGTGAAGGAAGTATTGAGGTGCTGAATTTGGTTCCATTCGGGTGGCATATGAAAGCACCGCTTGTCTTTATAGTCAGTCATTTCCTTGTTACCAAGTGTTTTTTGATATCCTTGGATTCCTGTGCTGCAGAGGACTCATTTTCACTACATGCTTGGATTAATATATGTGGCTGATCATTTTTAGTGTCAGAAGGTTCATCAGAACCTGCAGCAGCATCTACTACAAGAAAAGTCCTTATGTTTATGACCGTCGGTGGTGGCTGGACTGGTAATGGTCAAGGAACTGATAATAATACTAAGCATTTTTAATATAAGGCTTTTCATCCTCAAAGCACTGTATTAAAATTAAGTAATTTAAATCTGAAGGCCCCTAGCTGAGAAGCTAGCATGAACCCTCTAAGCTTAATTACCAGCTCAGATTTGATCTCACTGCCACCAGCCAGGAATTTCCAGGGCCTGATTCCCTCTCTGGTCTCCCAAACCCTTCTCTGGGGAACCCCAAGACTCAGGAGCCCTGAGTCTCACCACAAAGGGAAATAACCCACTCCCTTCCCCCTCTCTCTCCCACCCAGACTTTCCTCTCTGGGCTAACCTGAGAGTTACTGATGCAATCTCTTTACATCACAATACCAAGAAGCATGTCTCCTCTCTTCCACAAAGAGACAAACCCCTAATACAAGGAAACAGAAATGATTTTATCTCTCTTCTCCCCTCCCACAAATTCCCTGGTGCTACAGAGCTTCACCCTCCGTAGATCTAACACAAAGAGAATTCCCCTTTCCTCCGTTCCTTAGCCTACCCAGAGAGAAAAAACTCAAACAAGTCTTAAAAAGAAAACTTTATATAAAAAAGAAAGAAAAAGACATGAACATAATCTCTGTATCAAGTGACCATACAAGGCTATTGCTTATAAGAAAAATAAGAATAAACAGTCTGATTATAAAAGATATCCAATTTGAAACATTCCAGCAAAACACACATGTAAATACAACCAAAACAACATAAAAGCCTATATTGTTTTTCTACCTGTACTTACAATTTGGAAACAGAAGATTAGAAGATAGAAAGAACCTTCTCATAGCTGAGAGACAGACAA
>NC_133771.1:208250780-208351894 GCF_003597395.2 Chelonoidis abingdonii | reverse complement strand
AGACAAAAGACCCAAAAAATTCCCTCCCCTGAGCTTGAAAAATAACGGTTCCTGATTGGTCTTGGTCAGGTTTTGTTCCTTTGTTAAATCCTTTACAGTAAAAGAAAACTTACCCTTAGCTATCTGTTTATGAACACCCTCCATGAAGAGGGAAATAAATGTTGATTCTTTACAGAAACTGAATTTTGAATATCCAAAGTCCAAGAGGTCCGTTTAGAGCTAAATAGTACTTCTGTACTATTGTGATGGGCACTTGACAGGATCTTCACCCCCCAACCCCCCCGCCGTATCCTCTGCATGCTGCTTTCCATGTAAAATGAGTCCATTAAGTTTGTGGAAGATACCACAAAGAATCTTGCAGCTAACTGTCCCCAAACCCCTTAGGCTGATATGGTGATGTGATAGTGGCATAGGTTATGTTGAAAACATGGAGCTAGGGAAAAATACAGTCTTCTGCAGGCCTGACCAAAAGTTCTAAAGCCAGCTGTGTTCCTGTTTCTCAGTTCTGTACTTGGACCGCTATTCCTCTTCTCTTTCTAACGCCTGGTCTGCACCAGGGAAATAGTGTGAAAAATTTCCCATCATCCTAACATCAATTCAGCTGCTGAAACACGGGGATACATTGGGAACACCCTAAGTTAGTCACAACACTGGCCTTTTCAGCCCCATGTCATCTATCCCTAGTCAGAAAGTGTCAGCTGTGATTACACTGGCTACCCTAAGGTTCCCAGTATTGGTTACAGCAGCTCAGCTCAACTGTGGAAAAATTGTTAGTGTCACTTCTGGGCTGGTGATCAGCTATGGTGAGATAAAGTGAGAGAGAGCTGTTGGCTGCTGAGGCAAGGATTGGGTTCAGGGTAATGTTAGTCTTTCTACTCTCTTCATTTAGCTGCATTTTGGAAAACTAAAAAATTAAAACACAGAAAGAAGCCTGGATGGTAAAACTTTCAAAAGTGCCTCCATGATCTATGGGCCCATTGACTTTCAAAGCGTCTTAGAAAGGAGGCTTAGTTATCCAGGTTACGAGTCCCTGTGTGCCATTTCCATCCAGAGGAATTCCATGGGAACTTTGACTTCACATCATAGGCGAGTACCAGCAAAGCTGAGTGATTTCAGCTTCAGGGAACCTGACAGGAAAAAGATTGAGCAGTGTACCTTGAACAAGTATTCAACAGGTGTGTCTCTCATACAGCATTTGTGTGTCTTTTATACTAACAGCGATGTTCCCTGCTTTTATTTTCTTTTAAGTGTAAATGCTGATTGGCCTAAGTATTTCTAAAGACAATAGTAAAAATACTTGGGCAAATAACAGATGCAGAAGTGCTTCCTGAAGTGAAGACACCATTTATGTGCATGGGATAATAAATGGCTGATTGAAGCCATGCTGTGTGAATGTGGGAGTACGCTAGAGAAAATATGTTAGTGGGAGTCACACAGGATCAGAAAGATGTCAGGGGTGGAAACCTTTCACATGTTCCTGTTAACAAGAGGCTGAAACATCAGATGGGAGAAAAGAAAAAAGCATGATAACCTTAGAAGGCTATAAAAATATCTGTAAACTCTTTTTTTTTAAAGAGAACAGACCCATTTATTTTTCATATAAAATGTGTGGACTGTTGAAAATAGTCAAATATGTATTTGATGTATAAAATGAGATTTGCATACTAAGTAGGATAGGTGGAGAGATCATTTTAATAGGAGAAGGATACCTGCTGAGTAGCCTCCGAATTCGTAAGCAGTCATTTTATACCCCTTGATAAAATTAGAACCTCCCATCTTACCTTAATGTCAGATTAGGAGCTTTGCCTATAAACATGGAATTTTGGATTTTGTTAAGTCTGGGAGTAGGGAAAAGGAGAGATTTTATTCAGAGGATTATAAGCAATACAAATGGGAAGTTGTATATGCAAAGCTCTGCAAAGACAGGATATTGTTTTAAATACCTCTTCATGATAAAGTGGAAGAGGCTACAGGACAGTAGAGGAGCAACTAGAAATTAAAGCAGGAAAACATACGGTGAATAAATATTGGAGGGAAGACAACTTCAGTACTTCACATCGGTTGTGATGGCAGACCATGCTTGTTTGTTTCAGGGTCAGTCTGCAAAGGGACCTTCCAATACAGCTAGCATTTTTATTTAAGTAGGTTTCTCTGAGTGATGGTTCTTATGTATTCTACTTGAGGTGTGCATGCACTCCTTGTGCCTGAGACCCAAACGTGATTGCTAAAAATGTCCATTAGTTTGTGCCTGCACCCTTATTCTCCTCATACTCCAAACCAAGGGCTTAAGGGGTGTTCTGGACCAACAACCTCTCCAGTTTCTTACTACCTCCTGGGTCTGAGACAGAACCTGTTCAAGTTAGGCTGACTGGTCTATAATTCCTATGGTCCTCTGTTCCCCTTTTTAAAGATAGATACTGTGTGTGCCCTTTACAAGCGCTCAGGGACTTCACCCATCCCCCAGAATTTCTCAGAGATTATTGCTGTCTTCCACGATCTCTATTCCAATACCCTCCCTCCTTCCCCTCTGCTGCAGAGCCTTAGCCTAGAGCTATCTGTGGTAGAAGGGTAACTGAGTTACTGTACAGGTAAGTACACCTCAGAAGAAGTACACCTTTCTTTTCCACCTCAGAAAAAGCTGTGCCACTGGAATTCCCTTGGGTAGTTCTTAGCTTTGACTCTCAGGTTTTGAACCAAATCCTCTACCTAGCACACAGCCTCACTAAACCGACTGGATGTTGGGTGTTGAGCTGGGGGACTCTCCAGACTTTGAGATCCTGCAGAGGTTGGGCAGAAGACAAGAAAGTTTATCCTCTGCAGGGCGCTACTGCAGCTCCCACAGAGGGCTGGCTGGTAAGTCTGCATAATTATGGTTGCACACCTAGCTTCTCTCGTAAAAGACCCTTGTGCTAAAGGGCAGAGAGCCGCTGTGCTGTGCTTTGTGATGTGCATGAGGTATGGAACCCCTGCCTCAACTCGGTGCATCCTGCCCCAGTCCTGCTCAGATCAACTGCCTAGGTTCAACAACATTCTGTTCCTTTGAGGCCCTTACATAATAGCGAGATTAGGTACTAAGGAAGGAGTATAAAGAAGAAAGAGAGGAAAATATTGAAGTTTGCTGGAAGAACAATGAGCTATTTTTTAGGGATTCAATGATTCTTTTTATTTTTATTTTAAACCACCATATTTTGGTGACAGAGGCATAAATATTTTTTGAAACCATATCTAAGTAAGATTGCTAATTTGACAATCTAAGCAGAGGCTTCATCTCTTGTCATTGCATTTGCTAGGCACATTAAAATCATTTTCCATTTTACAGCAGTATTCATTCTCAGGGTTTTTACTGTGTTACTCAGAAGACTGATGAGGCAGTGACTTGAGCTCAGAACAGCTTGTTTATCCATATGGCCTTTTTCTAAGGTTGCAACATCTAACCTTCTTCTTGCCAATCATGTGTCCTCCTGTGTGACTCTCCACCAACTCTTTAATATTCCCCCTGCCTTTCCATTACAGAAGAGAGGGCATTCCATTACACTGGCAATAATGGTTTCAGTGTGCATGCCTTTCCTCTAAGTGGCATATGCTTCTCTGGGAAGGTTGGGCTTATTGTAGAAAGGTGTGATCAAAATGGCAGTCCATTTGCTTACATTGAGAACTAATCCTACATGGCATGGTGCCATACAAAGATCAGGATCAGACATGTCACTGTAGCAATGTAGCTCGGCTTTTTTATTCACTTATAAAAATGTGGTGCGTGATTTTTCAGCAAAGGCAATGAAACAGAACGTGAACCCAGTCTTACAGCATACAATCATAGAACTGGAAGGGACCTCAAGAGGTCATCTAGTTCAGTCTCCAGTCCCCATCCTCATGATGGCATGAGAAATAAACATCATTTTTTAGGAAAAAAAGCATCACAAGTTACATTTACCCTTAGCAGTAGCAGCAACCTGCCATCATATGGCAGTGCACGTTGTTGATCCCATGCTGGACCAATACCAAAACTGGTCCTTGAGGTGGGAGGTGGGGGGAGAGTGGTCAAATGACCATGTCACAGGAACTGGAAAGAGAAGGTGGAGCCGCCCCCCAACTACTTGGCTTCAAAAAAATGTTTGGAAAAAATGTATTCTTTTAGAAGCCCACATTGAGGGGCTTGATAATCTCATCAGTTGAACACAGTCATTGGGATCTGCATGCATGTGCAAATGGTAGCATGATTTTGTCTGGACTGCAGCTGAATGCCTAGCGGAAGCCAAATTTCATCACTGTCCTCCTGTGCTGTAATTCTATCATTCTTAAAATAATTTACCAACTGGTTGTAAGAGTGTGCCAATCATGGCACATGTATGCATTTGCTGCTGCTGCTTACACTTTCTGTAAACATTGACTTTATTTCAGTTATAGCATGTCTGTAAAGTGCTCACCACAAGCCAATGCAGTGGGTCTTTGTCTGGCAGGCAGGAAGGAAAGGGGGTGAGGCTCCTTAAAGGATCTCTCCTACGTTTGGCTTACAAGGATAGGGAAAGGAGAACTTAGCTCACTGGTTGGGGACAGGAAGTGGCCAGACCAGGCAGAGGGAGTACCAGGAGGAGGGAGGATGTGTATACCCTGTGCATTCCAGAAAGAGCTCGCACTCTCTCAGGAATCACCAGCAGCACCCCCTCTTCCACCCATGGGATCAGAGGAGGATCGGGTTTTTAATGATCTGCTGTAAGCAGTGTGCTTGCTGCCTTTTTTTTTTTCTCTTTTGAGGCTGGGAAGGAATTTTCCCCTCAGTGCCAGATTGGCCAAGGCGGGGTGAGTTTTGTCATCTTCCTCACAGCAAGTCAGCGATCCACTGAGGTAGGTAAGCAGGATAGATCAAGATGTTGCAACTTGTATGTAGCAGGTGTCCTGTGCACTCATTCCATAGGGGGTCTGATTCTCTGATAAGCAGTTGTTGGAAGTGGATTAAGGGGAAGGCAGTCCCTAAGGCAACTGGGAAAGGGGGCATGGGCTCCTACCGTCTGGTACAGCAGGGAGACACCCCATCCGCACATCTTTTCCAGACCCTCATAACTTTCACACAAGGGGCGCGGGTGGTGGGGTCCCTGTGCCGAGCTATGACCAGGTTGGGAATGGAGATGCTGATGGCAGGACCCTCCAAGTAGGTGGAAAACATTAAGAGAAAGACGGTGACTTAAGTCTTATTTGCTAGGTATTCACAGATATGTGAGGTGAATAAAGGTGCAGCCTCCCATCCACTGTATCTTGTTCTTTATCCTGTGTGGCTGGGACAGTGGAAAGATCTTCTGAAGTTCAACAAGCCACAAAGATATTTTGGTTCTAAGGGGTTTATATTATTTTTTCTCTAATGTGGGTGTCCTATAAACCGAGAGATGCAGCGTGCAGGGATTTTTATAAAGCTGCTGCCAGTAGATAAGACTGAGCAATTTTGTAATGACACCCACCTAGTGAGCTGTCACCCTCTTGTACTGTAATGTTCATATTTGTTTGGCATTTCAATGAATCTGAAAAACATCAGTAACTTTTGTAATTATCAGCCTTTCAAAAAGGACTTTCATACTAGGAACAACTTGCTCCTGAACCTTAGTTATGTTTAGCTGTACCGTTGGTGAGTTTTAAATAAGTTAGCCTATGACTTTTGCAGATTGCAGAAATGATTTGATTTTTAAAACAGATTAGAACATTTACATTGAGCAACATCAGAAACTCAGTATTCACTGCCTGAGGCATATGCAGTAAGCGTAGTCTCTTGGAATGGGAGACACCATGATACTGCACAGTGATGGCTGTGGAGCTTTTAATGGAGATCATTGCTTTGTACCTTGTAATTAATACATAACAGGCTAAATTCTGGTCCCTGAGCAAATGAGCTGTGCTCATGAAATGTGCTCAGGTGAGCCTGAAGGCAGGGCATGGGGCGCACACACAGCTCCTACACAAGAGATTAAGCCAGTAGAGTCACCTAATAGCAACACCCCTGCGACTAGATAAATAAAAAATGCAAACTAAACTTAATATACTAAATAGATTGGATATGAATTAGCAGATTTTCACCCTAAGAGATGAGACAAGCAGGCTGCAGAGTCTTAAGAGGCCATCTTGGAATCCCCAAGTGTTTCATTCATAGGCTAGAAATCCCTTTAGCCTGGGTCCAGCACTTCCCCCACTTCAGTCTTTGTTTCTCAGGTGTTTTCAGGAGTCTTACTGTGTGGGGAGTGAAGAACACCAGATGTTGTCACTCCTTGCCTTATATAGCTTTAGCATATGGTGGAACCCTTTGTTTCAATGCTTGGTTCCCAGACCAGTCTGTGGAAAAATACTGACATCCCAAAATGGGAGTCCAGCATCATGTGGTCTGATCACATGTCCATGTAGAGTCATAGCAGCCGTTAATCACAGGCTGTTTGGAGTGTTCTCAGGAAGGTTCATCACCAGGTAGGAGATAAACTTGTCCTAAGGCTGGTTGTTTTTTTCTAATGACCCATTGCCCTGAATAGGGTCTTCCCCATCCATTCTCTAGACTCAAAGCATCTTGTCTAGTGGGCATTAACGAGGTGTAACTACATTTGAAATACAGATACATAGTCAATATTCATACCTTTAGATACAAAAATGACACATGCATACAAGCAGAGTAATCATATTCAGCAAATCATGACTTTTTTCCATTGAAACCTCACATGACTTGTCTTACATAAAATACATTATAATTATTCTATAACCATATCATAATAATATCAGTCTAAAGAATATGGGGTGCAGTGTCACAGAGTGGTCAAATATAAAAAGTTCCTTCTGTGTGAAGAGAGATTTCCAGTTTTAGCTGTATTCCTTATTTTAAGTATAGGGAATCAAACAGAAGAAAGGTGTTTTTAAGTGCAACTGTCACACTGTCTGGAGTGGCTCATGACTGTGAGTGCCTACCTCAGGGCAGATAGTCAAAAGCATTGCAGTCCCTGTTCCCCCTGTCCCTCCCCCCAACCGGTGGTATGTTGTATCATTAGATTTCACCAACCGAGTACCAAAAGTGAACTCCCAAAGTACTTCATTAATCTTATATTGGAGTCCCAGACTGTCCCCTTAGACACTCCAGTGTATCTGGCCACCCAGACAAGCTGGACTATGTGATAAATGGTCACTTACACCAAAAGTCACACATATTCCAGGTTGTTCCCAGTCCCAAGAGACCAGTCACTCATCCAGGTCAAGTAGCATCCTAGATCTCTCATCAAAGACCAGTTCTATAGTAAACTAACTATAGGTTTGTTAGCTAAGGCTATGTCTACTAGAGAGCTTACAGCAGCACAGATGTACTGATGCATCTTTACCGCTGCAAGTCCTCTCGTGTAGCAGCTCTATCCTGACAGGAGAGCGCGCTCCTGTTGATATAACTAAACCACCTCCAATGAGCGGTGGTAGCTCTGTCGGCGGGAAAGGCTCTCCTGCCAACATAGCGCTGGGCACTCTGCCACTTATGCCAGCGAAACTTGCGTCACTTGGGGGGAGGTGTGGATTTTTTTCATACCTCGGAGCAATGTAAATGTTGCCGACATAAGTGGTAGTGTAGACATGGCTTAAGAAAAAGAAATGAGTTATAGAAAGGTTAAAGCAGGTAAAACACATGTACAGGTGAGTCAGTCTATAATTCCAAATGGTAGTAGAGCTGTAGTAATCTGCCAGTCTCTCTCAGGGCTACCCAGAATAACTCTGTGGATCTCTGTCTTCTCGTTCAATTATTCTGCCCTGTTACAATCCAAACAGTCCAGAGATGCAGGATATTTCCCTGAATCCATACGTATAGCTTTTTCTTACAGAAAACACACTGGGGAATCCATTGAGAGTCTTCAATTTCTGATCATCACACTGGCCTTCAAATGCACAAGAATTAGTAGTTTCCTGCTGAAGTTTGCATTACACAAGGCGTCTTTCTCGGTTAATGGGCTATTTAATTATAGGGATATATACAATGTAAATGTTTGCTAGCACAGTATAACAGGATACAGATATGTGAAAACAATGCATGTAACATCCCATTAGTTTTCATGAAGTTTAAACACCAACTACATTCTTAGACATTTAACAGTCAGTTTGTTCTGTACTAATAGGCGAATTGGCCTGGGGCTTTGGTATGAGCTGCCAGCTGTTCTGCCAGTATCACAGTAACCACTGAATGTGCCAAGAAATTTTATATACCATTAATTATGTGTTTTGCCCGCTGTTCGTAGAGCGGAGTGTTTGAAATTATTGTTCCTCAATATCCTGCTTCTTTTTCTGCATAATCCTCGATGTATGACGTTGTATATTCATGTCACCAGCTCACCGTGGGCCAAATTCTCTGGCTAAAGTACGGCCCTGAATGCAGTGAAACTAGCATGGATCTGCTGTGTGGGATGGGACAAAGTGCAGCCAGGGCCAGCGCAACCCATTAGATGACCGAGGTGGTTGCCTAGGGCGTTAACATTTGGGGGGCGGCGACCGCGGCTGTGGGACCTTCCGCCGCCTATGTCAGGGGCAGCATTTCAGGGGCGGGACCTTCCACTGCCTCTGCCAGGGGCGGGACCTTCCATCACGTAGGGCGGCAAAAAAGCTGGCGGCGCTCCTGGGTGCAGCAGTTCTGTTCTGTCCTCAGATTTTGAACTGTCATGAATCCAAATGCAAATCCCTCAGCCCCTTTCTAGAGCTGTTATAGAAGCTCCTCCATAGCAGACTGCTTTCCCCCACCTCTCCTAGTGGGGCTACCGATAAGGGTACTCTGACATGTGTTGAAATTCCCCCAAAATAAACGTATCCAGATTCATTTTCAATAACTTCCTTTTTAAAAAAACTTGCTTTGGAAAGCCTTTGGACTAGATGCTCTAGAATATAGAGCACCAGATTTACCCTAGTGTAGGTAGGCACAAGTCCATTTGTCTACAGTGGAGTTACATGTGCATAATAAGCTACCGGCTGCATAGTGTGGAGCAGCTGCTCCTGCATATTTGAAATAAAAGTACTGATGAGTCTGACTCATTGTAATACTGAAATGCCAAAAGACTGCGCTGCTCAGCTGCTTATATATAAGTTCCCTGTTGGTTCACAGGAGGGAATTTTCGTGTGGTAATGGTGAAATTTCTCATTTGCCAGTCCGGTTTCCATGCAGAAATTGGCAGAACACAATATGTACTGCATATGTGTGCATGAACCTATGATTTTGCACTGTAAGGTGTTTTTTTAATCATAAAACATGCTAACATCCAAGAGCATAAAAAGCCACAAAAATGTGATAGAATCTTCCTGAAATCTTCATTGCTAAAAATAATGGGATTTGTGCAGGTTTGTTCCAGACATCGTAATATAGAAACTGAAATGGCTTAAAGAGAAACACTTTTATTGTTTCATAATGCAGTGTAATCATGTTTTATGTTCTTGATATTAACTTTTACTGAAAAATATATAAGTGAATTGCAGCTGAGATATAAAGCAACTGACACTACTATGAAATGAGTAGGAGTATTTGAGCGATTATAAGGCTTTTGATTAAAATTGTATGTAATGTAGAGTGAATTGCTATGGTATCCCCACTGGGTGACATTCATCAGTGAAGAGTTATACATAATAATACACTTCTGCTGGGTATTCAAAATAAACGTGGATCAAATTGTTGTTTTCAAATACTGCTTAAAAGTCTGGTGCTGATTTATTTTACAGCCAGAGATGTATAGGAGATTGTCATAAACAGATAAGTAAGAGTTAAAGAACAGAAGTACTTCATATCTCTTTTGCCTGTAAAGGGTTAACAAGTTCAGTGAGCCTGACTGTCACCTGATCAGAGGACCAATCAGGGGACAGAATACTTTCAAATCTTGAGGGAGGGAAGTTTCTGTATGTGCTGTTAGACTTTGGTAGTGGTTCTCTCTGGGTTCTGAGAGTGACCAGACGTGCAACCAGGTTTCTCTCCAATCTCCCTGATTCAGGCTCTTATAAGTTCAGAATAGTGAGTACTAGGTAGATAAGGCGAGTTAGGCTTATGTTTGTTTTCTTTATTTGCAAATGTGTATTTGGCTGGGAGGAGTTCAAATGTGTATTTGACTGGAAGGATTTTAATTTGCACTTGTATACTTAGGCTGTGAGGGTAGTCCCAGTGTCTATAGCTGAAAAACTCTGTACATATTCCATATTAGATTTACAAAGATAATTTTTACTGTTTTTTTCCTTCTTTAATTAAAAGCTTTTCTTGTTTAAGAACCTGATTGTTTTTTTTTATTCTGGTGAAGGCCCCGGGGAATGGTCTGGATCCACCAGGGAAATGGGGGAAAGGAAGAGGAAGGGAGAGAAGGGTAATTCTCTTGTGTTAGGGATTACTTTCTCTCTCAGGGAGAAGTCCGGGAGGAAAAGAGAATGTTCTCTTGTGTGTGATATCAGAGATTTGAATCAGTAATCTTCTCAGGTGAACCAGGGAGCGAACTGGAAGAGCAACGGTGGGGAAAGGGGTTTACTTTCCTTGTTTAAGATCCAGAGGGTCCTGGTCTTGGGTTCCCCAGGGCAAGGTTTGGGTGGAACCAAGTGTACCAGGCACTGGAATTCCTGGTTGGTGGCAGCGCTACAAATACTAAGCTGGTAATTGAGCTTAGAGGAATTCATGCTGGTACCCCATCTTTTGGACGCTAAGGTTCAGAGTGGGGAATTATACCATGACATGTATTTCTTATGTAACATGCTATCGGAGCTTTAAATAGAAACGTGAATCATAATTAATGGAACTTGAGCAAGTGTAAAATCTTGGTTGCAGAATATCAGCAACTGGGGCACTGCCTGTGAATTATTTAAATATAGAATTAAATATGTTTAGTATTTATATTAACATTAGTGCCCCAAATGTGCTAGGCACTGTACTCTACACACGTATAGGAAGATACGGTCTCTGTCCAGAAAAGTTTAGGCCTTGATCTAGCAAGGTACTAAAACAGACTACTAATTTAAGCACGTAAGTAATCCCACGGGCGTCACATGCTTTAGTAGCTTGCTGACTGGGCCTTAACCACTACCCACAGGTATATTAATACTAAAAATGAATTACATTTACCTTAAACTTTCAAATAGTTACAAGTGGTATTTACCATGTGGCTTATGTTGACAGGCAAAGTAGCTAGTAAAATCCTTTTGCCTCTGAAAGCCATATTTGAACTGTATTATTGGCTATTTGGAGTTTGATCAGCAATATGTAATTTTTTAGTATCTTTGTTTCTAAAAGAAATAGTGAAATTAAAATGACAGAGGATTCAGAAAATCCTGAACCAGAGATTTATGCTATACCTGCATCGGGTGTCTATTAACCAGTCTAGAACATATTTCCACTTGAAACTTTGTTTGCCTCCATACACGTTACCTTTATGAGCAGTGTTTGAACTATGCTGTAAAACTGACTTGGAGTTTTTCTTGGGACCTAGTCTTGACAACAGCTGTGGATGTAACAATTATCTCTAGTGTAATCAGATCTGTGTCAGCTAAGGCATTTTAGCTAGTCGTCCTTCCTCCCAGTTCTCTCTGTGACTGCCAGTCCCGTAGCGTGTGATACCTTAGGTGTAGTGCTTTGTCTCCCAACATTCTCCGTACTTTACGCTATGCAGCTGATAGAGCAATGATTTCTATGTCTCTATACGTAACAGAAAAGAGCCATGCTGGTGTATCCAGAGCCTGGCGGCAGCCATGGTACATACCTAATGGTCAGCCTCTGCTTCTCTTGCATCACTGAACATTCATATTCACCATCTGAGATGGATCATCAGTCATTTGGACAGAGTCCAACGTAAGAACTTTGATTACAATTTGGAGTGAATTTGTCAGGCCCTGCAGAGCTATGTTGCATTTTCTGCAGTCAATCAATGTACAAGAAGGCTCCAGACAAAACTCACAAACTGAGACGTGCCAAGCTATGTCAAAAGTTTGAGGAACTATTATCAAATGACGATTTTGTGATTCCAGGTCAGAAAGGCAGACCTACCCAGAAAAATGGGGCTTACATTGGGGGTAAAAATTTCTGGCTGCACCTATGTGGTTATTGGAGAGCTCTCAACTCTCATCCAGCTGTGAGAAGAGGACAAGTTGCTTTGAGGAACCAGGTGTGCGTGAACTCAAAGACAAAGGATCAAAACAGGAGGCAAGGGAAGATGATGATGATCCTGGTGAGGCGAAGCATTTTAGGATGAAAAGACCATGGTACAAGCTACTGTGCTGCATTAAGTTTATTCTTCAGAATGTTCCTCTGTAGTTTTTTTGGAGATGCAGATTAAAGATGCATTTAACTCAGAACCTAGGTATTGTCATATAAAGCTGAAGGGCTACTTTTCCACATGGCCCATAAAAATACACTCTTGTGGCTATTACATGTGTGTTTCAGGCTTGATTATCAGTTTTTTACATTCCCAATTTATGAAGGTGGCTTCAGGCTCAGAAATGCCCTTCTGAAGATAAGAAGAAATAGTCACAAAGGGACTCTCCCAGAGCTGCACCGCTACTTGCAATGACTCTGTTCTCCAAGTTAGCATTAAATTCAGTGCATACCATTGTGCTAAGTGCCAGAAATCAAAGTTAAAAGAGGAACTGGGCATTTAAAAATGTTCTTAACATGAGGCTCATCCTGTTGTGGGCCCAGCAGCTAAACAGAGCAATGGGGTTTGGGTGAAATATTGCCACTTTAAATAAAGTGCAGTCATTTCATATCGTGATTCAGAAAATTCAAGAATATTTGACACAATGGATGCCAGTAAGTTATGTCCCACAAAAGCACAGTTGGGCAGATACGTCACAACATTTTCCAACCTACAATCTTTTTTTTTTCTGCTTCCTCCTTCCCCACGAACATCCACAGTTCACAAGGAGGAATTTGCTCATGTGGACTACGTTTTCTTCCACTTAAAGCTACTTTACATCATCAGTGCTTTGTCAAGGGAGTCAGAAAGGCAAAACTTGAGAGTTCAGCAACAACCTTGTGAGGAAAGAAGGGGATGAGAGGCGAAATGAATAGTTAATTCTCAGGCCGCAGCAGGAGCTGAGGAAAGCTCAGAAGATAGCCAGAGGTGGCGGATGAAGGAGGGAGATGAAAGGGTGAATGAAGTGCAGGAGGAGGCGACCATCTGCACACATGCATCACAAAAGAGAATTAAGAAAAATGCTTCAGATGCTCTATAAAACTACTGAGGGCTGCGCTGCTACCCTTAGAAACAGCCAGCACCAACATGAACAGCAAACCAGACCGAGTTATCCCCCATCAATGAGCTGGCTTCACTCCTCTCCAGTGTCGTCCGACTTCTCTCCAGTTATCTCTTGCTGTCTCTGGTCTGCTAGCTAAGCGTCACCCAACTACTTGGATAGCACAGGCAGACATTACAGTTTCCTAGCACACACAGCTTTATAGTTTCTTCCTTTTTAGCTGCATTTGTTTGTGTGCATTCAAACTAAATGGCTGTTTCATGAAACAATGTGACGAGCACGTGTCCACAAAGAAAACACAGCCCGGTTGGTTATCTATCTGAAATAGCTTTCTGTTGAATGCAACATTTCAGGGAATATAATATCTTGGATAAAGTATTGAGAAAAGAATAAAATTAGGTTGTGATAGGGAAGTTCTGTATGGCCCCTAAATAAGCAGGATTTCAGCACAGAATATTGTCTCCTTTTCCCAGTTCATGCAGAAATGCAGGACAAGTGTTCAGATGGCATATAATTTCAGATAATTATGCTTAGTCTTTTATATCAAGAATTGTACTGTTCTGTTTATCTGGGGAAGAGTGTGTCGCTTTAGTAATTAAATATATCAGACAATTCACCTGTGGCTGTCTAGTGCCGTCAGACCTGCTTCATCCTTTTCACTGTTTGCAGCTTCTCTTAGATTGCTAATCAGCCTGTACATTCCCTGCTGAAGCTGACATCTTTCTGATGCTGATGGGGTCCATTTTTTCCTTTGATTCTTTGCAGAACAGATTGCTCAGAGCCTCCTTCTGAATAGAAGTTGCAGGAGCTGTAGATGTTATTGCCCAGAGGGGTGGATAGCAGATGCTGGAATTCAGGTTTATGTTCTAATGCAAGCTTTTAAAAGCATTGTAGCATTTGTTAAAGTGGAGGTGAAATTCTTTCAGTGGTATTTTTAAAAGGAACTACATGGATGAGTCGGTTGCTGTGATATATGTGAAATAGTAGCAACGAAGCCTATGGTATAGAGCAGTAGTGTCGATTCAGAATGTCTAGTGAAACTAAATGAAAACAGACCAAAAAAATCCTGATCATTTTTTCATGTAAAATGTGATCTGCTTACATTTCCCATAATAAACCAAACCATAACAGTTAATACGAGACGTTTTTGTCAAGACCAGATAAAATCTAGGGCTGCAGTATGTTAATAAAATAATTAAAACAACAAAATTCCTTATTGCAGTGTATGCTCAATATTTTCATACCATCACTGGCAGCCAGGTATCTGAAGAATAATGAGAATGTTTCATAAGGAAGGGTGACTAAAATGGCTTATGAGTTTCAGGCCAGTGCAGAGCCAGGACACACGAGCATTAAGTTAGGAGTATTACTTCTGAAACAGAAAGGTTTTTATAAGGAGGTGGACCTGTGTATATAATATGTGTGTACATACTTAACCTTTTATTCCCATGCGGAAAATTGTTTCCCTCTTTACACTAGTGTAAATCAGGTGTAACTCTATTGAAATCAGTGGAATTGCACTGGTGCGATATAGATCAGAATCGGGCCCTTTATGACTAGTTTGTCCCTGGGGAAGGCCAGAAAGAAAAACACAAATAGTCCGTTGCCACTAACTAAATATATATTTTATAGCCCTATTGCGCAGCTTAAAGTCACTTGGAATAAGAAACCAGCTTCTGCACGATGAACCTTTGCTAGGACAAAATACCCAGTGTCACTAGACTTCTGGATCAGATCCTCAGCCGGTGTAAATTTGTATTGACTTCAGTTGAGCTACGTGATTTACACCAGCTGAAGATCTGGTGCTGTGTTCAGTCTAGGATATTTAGGGGGGGGGGCTGTTATTTTTTTGTGTTCCCCAGGGTTCCAGAATCTTTGTATGATATCCGATCTGAGTTCATAAATCTTATTACTGCACTGCATTTAAGTGATCATTTATTCCAGAAAGATATAGTTCTAGATATAGATGTTACCAGTTGGCATTTTTTCCATAAAGTTATTTGGTTTATGGTAGCTGTGTACCATATTTTCAGGATATTAGCACTGTGCCACGACAGATTTTCCTACAATGTGCACTGAGAAGAAAGGCTTTACATTTACTGTGGGAGATCTAGACCCCTTGGTATCAGGCAGCTAAAAAGGATTAATACAGGGCCAGACATATTTGTTTATACACTGATATTATCCACTATAAGAAAATGAAACATTAAAAGTCCAGCAACCTAATTGTAAGGTCCTACTGTTTTCCAGGAGCACAGCGCTATGCAGAAGTTGCACTGCACACAAGTTGACAAAATAGTGGCACAGTATGATAAAGAAAAGTTATCTTATGAGAAAATGTTAGAGAAGGCAATCAAGAAGAAGGGGTAAGATATTATTTTAAAATGCTTTATAAGAATCAAAACAGATTTTTATGCTTTTACTGTCTGGAACAAAATATTACTAGAAAAGTAATTTATATTTAACTTACAGCAGCCCGACCCGGCCCTCCTCAGTCAATATAAATTTAATCTGCATGAGGATTTGACGATTTGGCTCTAAGTGTTGTACTTGCTTTGGCTTACTGGAGTCCTCTATTTTCTCCACACGTGACATTAAAACAAATTTAATCAGATCAGATGTTCAGTCTCCATGGGCCTGCCTTGCTCTCATTGAGACCAATGGGAGTTTTACCACTGGTTTCAGTGAGAACAGGCTGAGAACCTCCGTGAATAACATCATCAGACTTTGATCACAATTTGGTCTTGGAAAAAAAATTGGTGTATTAATCTTGAACTTTGTAGAAGGAAGCTCAGATCAAATAATAGGTTCTGCTTTACTGTCATCTAGAAAAGGTTCCTCTCAACACAACACAGGAACTGTAAATATTCTTTCATTCCCAGCTGGTTATAAATTGGCTTCTGTGATGGCAGTGAAGCTACCTCAATTTGTGCTAGCATAGGATCTGACCCATTGTCTATATACTGTTCTTAATTGCTCCAGAAGTTACTGGAATATCTTCATCACAATTCATAAAATTTGTCTCTTGCGCTCCTAATAGGCAGAACCTAGAGGTTTCTCTAATTTCCAGGTTCCTGTTGTTCTCCGATTGCTAGCTCTTTATCTTGTAGCTGCTTCTCCTCTGTTTTCCCCCTGTTGCTGACCTCTAATCCCCACAATTCCTTTTTGATTGCATAACAATATTGTACTATTAGTCTAACAGTTAACCTGTGACCCCTGAAAAGCAGGAATGAGTTTCTTAGTAGAATACAGAATTATATTAGCAGTCAGTATTAATGGTTTGTAACAACATTTCACTGAATGACTCCACTCTCCGCCTCCCAACAAATTTAATAAAATAATATTAAATTATTAATATTGGGCTGATGCTAAAGGGTATGCAGCTGAGCTGTTGGGTCCAGTCTCTTAGAGAATTATTTGCTGTATTGAGCTCAGGTGCCTTTTTCGCGATGGGTTCTTTCATAAATACTTTACTGTGTTTTATATAGTATTTGGATGAACAGTAATATGTGTGTGTGCCTGAAATGATATTAAACAAAACTCTTATTAGAAGTAGCAGTCTCTGAAGCAAAAGAGGTAACAAGAATTCTCCACTATAAGTTATGAAAAGGCTATACGAATTCTTCCAAAGTGTACCTTGAGCTGTTTTTACTCGAAGGAAGGACAACCATTATCAGGACCCAAATATTTCTTAGGCTGAGCAGCACTTCCAGAAACAATCCTAATATTGCAAACAGATCACTGAAGTATTAGCTACACTCTGATTATAAAGAGAGCTGGTGAAACAGGAGAAGCTCATTTCAATTGACTAAACTGCAGCACATGGCTAAAGAGATTGCAGCTGTGAACTGGGATTATAATTAAGATGGTAGAGGGGGTATTCATTCCTTGCACCATTAGTGACAAACTGAGCATTACAGAAGTTATACTGTATCTGCCTTACAGGGAGAAAGTCTTATAGCTGTTCTTCATTTTGAGAACCTTGAGCCAGAAGATTTATGAATCAGCATTAACATTGGTCTGAGAAGAGAGTGGTCTTCCCGCTCTTCTACGTCTAAGCAAAACAGCAAATAAACAAAGGCAGATATCAGTTTTAAATGTGGTAATAACTGCCCAGGACTGCATTAACAATCAGTGAAAACCTTTGTGTAAGACCTCTTAGAATGACCTGAGAATGGGTGAATAGGAAGATAACTCATCCCAGTTTCACCTCACTTAGGTTGCTGCCTGTATCTAAATTAGATCACCGCAAGTTTCCACTGGCATTCATAACACTTCTCTGCTCTCAGGCCTCCTGAAGATTTCTGATAATATTGGTCCGTGCTTTGGAAAACTAAAAGATTTAAAAATAAAAATAAACAAAAGCCTTAAGTGTAAATAAAGGAGTAGATGGCCTCGGGGGGGTTCATCTTGGGACACCGAACCATTTACTTGTCACTAGTTTGACTCCATCCCAAGTCATGAATGACCAAAAGCCACCATGTTGTGGCTATTCTGTGGTGCAAGGGAAAAGAACAGGTCTCTAATCCCTACTGGATAGATGTCCCTATCATATAAACTGTTATATCTGTATGCATTCTTGCCAGTTTTAAGAGACAGGCCAATCTGCTATATGTGCACAGATTTTGGTTTACCCTCTTATTCCTAAAAGTGGATCCTTCACATCTGGATCAAGATACACTGAGGGGATAGTGCAGGGGGGCAGCTGACACTGTCACTATTCGTGCCGCACTGAGCCCAGATTCAGCCAGGATCTCAAGCGCATACTTAAATCCATCTCTGTTCCATGGTACATTTAAGGACGTCCTTAAATGTAAGCACAGCCAACAGAACTTAAGCACATGCTTAGCTTTTTAGGCATGCACTTAGGTGCTGTGCTGAGTATGGGCCCTGGTTCATTGGCTAAATAATGTATTGGGTTTCCACTGCTGTCATTCTGGCAACTTCCACATGTAATACGCTGATATCAAATAAATTAAAAAAATTAAAGGAGTTCTATTTGAATTCGGTGCATACTTCATCAAAAAGGCAAAAATGCATTCCTGATAGATATAGAATATGGTCTCCATTCAGGTTTTGTGATGCTTACATGTAGTTTTTTTCTCATGTATTTCCCACGTCATGACATGTCTGTCAGCTGCATAATTTTCAGGAAAAAAATTAATTACAGCTTCATTCACTGACAGATGGACAAGATTTAGTTCCCTGTGCGCTTGAGCGGGTAGTTCAGATGTGCACTACAAATGCCATACATGCTCATAAATCTCAGAGTCAGGGGAGCTTGTGTGCTCATGTTCCAACTCTGAAATGTGGTTGAGGGGGACCCAAGGACAGTCCTGGATTACCAGGGATGTCCAGGAGCCAAACTGTAGGACGTGCGTATGTGTGTCTGTATGTGTGTGTGTGTGTAAGTAAAGTTGTGGCATGGAGTGGGATTGTTGTAAGGGAATTTGTTCACATTTAGGACTATATAGCCTAAAGCTTATGTACATTTTGACAGTACAGAAGTGGGTGATTATGTTCAGCCAATTTTAGCATTCCCTCACCACAGATTGAATGCTACTTTTAAAAAAGGAATAAACAATTGGTAGTGACTATTGGGATTTTGAAAATTTTACTGATTGGTGGGTCTTTAAATAAATCTGTTTGATCCTCCTGAGTGGAGATCATCTTCATAAAGCATAAGAAGCTTTAAGCTATATCGTGGCTAGATCCTGAACTCATTTACACCAGTGTAAAACAAAAGTAACTTTGCTGTAGCTAATGACATTTCAGATTTAGTCTGATGTAACTGTCCCTATAACTCTATAGGACTCTCCAGAATATCAAACCTATGGCAGAAATCTAAGCAAAACCTTCCTTGCTGCAACAAGCAAATGAGTGATTAATCCTCATGGTGGCCCATAGGAAACACAAAGCACATCAATCCTTGTATTTCCAACATAGACTTCTCTAGGAACATTTGAGGATAAAGCTTTCTGCTCATTTCCATAAGTTAGCAGCACTTAGATATTAAAATAGGCTTTAAAACTGGCATATTTTTTATCAAGCTCCATTTCCAGGACTGTGATTAATTTAGTTTTACTTCAGCCAAGCAATAAACAATTTAATTGGGGCAAACCCTCAGCTAGTACAAATCAGTGTCATTCCACTCAACGACAATGAAATCATGTTGATTTACACCAACTATGGATCTGATGAGAATTTTTTTTTAAAGGGGCTACACAAAAAGCAAAATAAAAATATAATCCATTGAAATACAGATTTGTTCTAAAACCAAAACAAAAAGGGCATGACAGGTAGGGGTTTGAAGGATGGCTTGAAAATTTACTGACTCTTGTAAGACTTTAATTGAAAGCTTTCTTGGTGCTGTAATGGAACTTGTGATCCTACACTGTATGCTGCCATCTCTCCTAGCACAAAGTCCAAGCAACTGAGATTTGTGAAGAGAACTGTTGCAGGAGGGTAAAATTTCATCACTCTTCTACCCACCCCCCAGACAAGTTACTGAGTGGCAGCATAGCCCCTTTGCAGCTATTCTTCCAGCCTGTGGTGCCCCTACAATACCAGAAGACCCTTGCCACCCACACATAGCCCTATTAACTTTAACCCGGCTCCACGTGGATGCCACGGTCCTGCTATATGCATTCTGTTGCAGGATCAGGGTCTGTGTGAGGATTTGGTGCTGTTGGAGCCATGCAAAGTTCAGCTCCAAAAACCCGAATGTAATGGCATGGGATCTGTGCCAGCCACTCCACATTGGCCTATTTGGCTGTGCAGATCCTCTTTCATGGCATACGGGTATGAAGACCAATCCTTGCAGTCATTTCAGCTTTGCTGCAGCGGGGTACTCACTGGAGGTAGCCGGACTTGACAATAAACCTTTTTCTGCTAAAGATGCAGAAATCACAATGGAAACTTGTAATCAAGATACATTTTTCATGCCTCAAACCAAAAGGTAGAAAATTGGCTGTAAAAGAAACAAAACAAAAATCATACCTAGGCAGTGAATCTGTTTGCAGGTCTTCAGGCTGAAGATTAATTTTTATTGGCTAAAAAAGAAACCAGCTTCATAAATGGACTTGCTGACATATCCTTAGTAATTGAATAATTGTGGGTCTCCTCTAGAAATAACAGGTGAAGTGTGTTTAAATTGCATGATCGGTAAGCCAACAATATTTGTAAGGTGTGAATAAATTGCTAGAAGAAATAATTTCATTCCAATACACTACAGTACTTGATCATTGACTAACCTATTCATTAGTATGTGCTGACTGGATGGGAAGATATTTAACTTGTGGCACACATTTGCAATTTTGCTTTTTTAGAGGAAGTAATTGTCTTGAAATGAAGAAAGAAACTGAAATTAAAATTCAGGCATTAACATCCGATCACAAATCTAAGGTAAGAAAACATGCCAGTGTTAACACATGCAAAATTTGAGATCTTTGGAGACCCAAATGGTAGTTTATTTTTATGAAAGCATGTGAATGATTTTCAGCAATAATGACATGCAGGAAAGAATGGAAGTAACTCAGTGTCTAAAAGCTTTTGTAGTTTTCTTCAAAAAGAGCAAAATCCATTTCCTGATCTTAACAATTTTTGAAGAGAGTATCATGTTCCTAGTTTTGTTTCCATGTGAAACAAAAATATTTGGTCATTTTGTAGAAGTTTTGGCTATGCAGACAACAGAGGAAAAGGTGCTATGTGAAAATTGGAATTGAATTTTGCCACCAAAAATATGTAGGTGAATGGAATTAGCCGCTCGTTAGTTTTACATCAGTGTCACCTTATCCAACACCCTGCCAGGCACTTGACTCTCCCTGTTCCCTCACTGTCTCTCTCCTGGGTCCATCCCATTTTCATCAGATGTACTACTTTGTTACTTCTTACTTCTCCTCCTGAGGTGACTCAGTTGCTTTCTCCAAGTTGTCTGTCCCCAAATAACAGCACCCAAGATCCAGTCCCATTTGTTCTTAAATCAGTTGTTCTCAAGCTAAGCTATCGTCATGGACCATTTTCAAGAGTTGCATGGAGCGGCTCCTTTGCGGAGGTAAAACACTGTCAGTCTTCATGCTAGTTGTGGTGCAGTATAGAACTTATATAGTATTTCCAGAGATTTCCTGACCAATTAACGAATCCTCATTCAGCACTTTGCTCAGTTGCTTCCTGTACTTTCTCTGGTGCCATTTGAAATGCTGTCAGGTTTGTGGTTCATGTCAAAGTTAGAGGAATAGCAAATACACTGTAGGATAGAACCAGCTGCAAAATGACCCAGAGAGATTATAGTAGAGGAGATTTGAAAACAGACGATTTGTACCTAATACACGTAAAGTCTTGCACACAGGGAGAGGCATCAAACACCACAGATACCACATGGGAGAGGTAACCAAGCCACAGTATTAAGCAGACTAAGACAAACTCACTTTCATCTTGTTGTCCCTAATATTACGCATTCATGTAAACAGGACACGTAGATTCTAGTTTTCTCTACTTCTGCAGCATGTTGATGTCACTCTGTTGGTGAAAAAGGGTAATGCCCTGGACAAAATGTGTTTTCCCTGGATGCATAGGGCTGGTGGAAGAGTGCTGTGTGCTCCCCATCACCTTATCTGCCTAGGCGGATAGAGGCAGGTTGAAGATGAGGGGCAAACTGGCAGCCAGAGGAAGCATGACTAGAGTGTACTGTGTTCCAGTTCCATACGGTCGGTAGAGTAGCCCATAGGCAACTGTAGGAAACCACTCGGGGTTGCTCTAAATTGTATCCAGCAGATCCCGGCGTATGGGAGATGCAAAGACAGCTTAAGCTCCCCCTCCTCCATTCTGGGTGCACCTGCTGAGCGCAACAGCTCAAGGGCCGTAGTTTGCCATTGCTGCAGGGAAGTTGGGAGGTTGGTCTAGAGAAAGGAGAGTATCTATCAGAAAATAACAATCTTAACAACGTAGCCACAATAGGAAATGTCAGAACCACTGTCTGAAATAAAAACGGGTTGTACTGGCAGATTGGTAAAAGAGAAGCTAGTTATAAAAATCAGTGTGGCTAACAACTCTAGAGAGAGCATTGCAAGCTAGACAGTAAGCTTAAATACAAAGCAAAGTGTAAAATCTTAAAGCTTTACAGAATAGAAGAGTCTTTGATGTGACCTCAGCTGCCCAAAATTGTTTATAATCTGCATGGACATTTAAATGTTCACTAACCACCTACTTCCAATGAGTCTGACTGATGATTATTTTTTCCCCATTCCCACAAACTGATCTGAATATTACGGTATGTCCTTTTAAAATGCCCACTTCCAAACAGATCCTGTCAAATGCGTAATCCGTCCCCACAACAGATGGATGGCTTGCTTGCTTCTCCATGTCTAGCTTTAGGTTGGGATTTTCAAAGGACCCTAAGCTTGAGCTCCTTTGAAACTTCCACCCTTTGTGGCTTTACTGATGCCACAGAACACTTCGATGCTGGCTTTTGCTTGTATCCCACCTGGTGGTTTGCTCCAGACCAAATGGAAATCTTCTACTCCCAACAGAGTACAGCTATGCAGATAGAAATTACGTTGGAAAATCCTGAGATGCCGAATTCATACAGTTCCTGTTGAATTCAGTGGGAGTTGTAGATACTCAGCAGCTGTTCAGAAACCTCTCACCATTTGACCCATTGATTTTAAGATCAAATGAGCTCATCGGATTAGTGAGTTTCTAGGATTAATCCAACATGTGTCAGATGTGCATCACCCCCTTGGCAGAAGATGTGTTAAAAAAAAAAATACCATGCAGCTATGCCCATTACCACTGGTAATGGTCTACAGAGACTTGCTCCTCTGTCATGGGTACAAATCCAGGCCACGTGTGACAAGAAACGCTCATTTTGTTTTGAATGCACAAATGCATAGTTTGCACACATCTAGCTTTGTAGATGCAAGATACATTCCTGTATTGGAAAACTAGGTTCCTAATATCCAGCAAGAAAAGGAGGCAAGGGAAAGAAGAAAAAATGTTAAAGTTACTGCAAGTTCTGTATGAAGATTTGAGTCTCTCTAGACATACATGGAAGCAGATGAAAGGCAGGATTTCACATTCACTTCTGCCTGACAGATTTCTCTTCATCCCAGGATATGTTATGCTTTACTTGAAATCTGTCTCAGCTTTGCAGGACAGTCAAAGAGATGGTTTCAGAGAGGCTTGTTTTACCAGGAGCACTACCTATCTTTTAGGCTGCATGCTTATTTTAAGGCCAAGTAATTAATGCTTTGCATCTCTCTCCAGATCAAGCACTTGAATAATAATCTTGCTTATCTGTCTAAGCTCTGTTGTTGCTTTCTTCATTGGTATTAGAATGTCTGTTCAGTATACATGATTTCCTCCTTTGTGTTCCTCTGTAATATATGTAGCCACTTTTCAGAAACAATTATCAGATCATCTCTTTCCTTCCTTTCCAGAGAGCCTAGAATTATTTGCTTTTCTGTGCTTATTTGGTTCTCTAGAGGCTCTTTGTCATTAAGTCAAACAGTACTTGCTTTCCCCAGGATTTCCAGTGTTTGCATTAATCATTTGGTTTTTCAAGATACACCTCTACCCCGCTATAATGCCAACCGATATAACACGAATTTGGATATAACGCGGTAAAGCAGGCTCCGGGGGGGCAGGGTTGCGCGCACCAATGGATCAAAACAAGTTCGATATAACGTGGTTTCACCTATAACACAGTAAGATTTTTTGGCTCCCGAGGACAGCGTTCTATCGAGGTAGAGGTGTATTTTTAAGCTGGACACCTTGAGCCTGATTCTTATTTATACTAAGGCCATTTTACACTGCTCTGGCAGTGTAAAGGGGAACCTAAACATGGGAGTAAATTATATTTACATCCTCTCTAATGCCTGTTTGTGCTGCTAAAGCAATGTAATGTGGATTTCGTGTAAATGAGACTCAGACCCCTAATATGGAGATTGTGCCTTCAAGGCCCAGGTCTGTCCTGGGTACCGTGTGGGGGAGTCACACTGCAGGAAGAAATGAAGGAGAAATTCTGGCCAACCCTGGCTCAGTTCTCTCCAAGATTGTACCAACTTTTGAAAGGGTGCAGCACCCAGCGGCTCTACCCCATTGGTAAGGCCATTGCAACTGCAGCAGCATATATGGAATAATATGGATGGCACCTGTGCAGGAAGGCAAAGTGGTGGGGACTCAGGAAGCCTCATTATACTGTCTCCCCTACTACCTGTGTCTTCTCAGAGTGCTGATCTTTTTAAAAACTAAGGTAAAACAATGCTTTCTAACATTACGATCATAGACATCTTCTGAGGATATGCACCGGTTTCTGACATGGTTTCACTCACTTGTAATTCTTCCTCGCTCATTGAGCCCCTAGATAGCTTACGCATTATTGCATCTTCATCTACATAGATGGGGCTGATCCCATCTTCTACATTGATGTAAAGATAAAGGGTAGAATTTTTCCAAGATGTCGGTGTTGGCCTAACTCCACTGCCATTGAAGTCAACGGTAAAACTCCCATGGGTTGCCATGTGAGCAGCGTTAGGCCAACACTGAGCCCTTTTGAAAATCCCATCCAAAAAGCATAAATGTTTTCTGGTTATTTCCATGCATGTGTTCAGCTCCCTTCCTAATACCCAGTGTGTTCTGGTTCGGACATCAGTATTACTGTGGGAGCCTATCAATAAAGGCTTTCTTCTCATGGGCTGTTCCCCATTAGGTTCGCCCCTCTGCATCTAGGTTCTAGCTTAGTAAGAGACCTGAACCAGGGCCAGCTCCAGGATTTTTGCCGCCCCAAGCAGCAAAAAAAATTTTTAAAAAAGCAACCCGCGATCGCAATCTGCAGCTCGACCACTGCCGCTTTAGTCTTCAGCGGCAATTCGGCGGCAGGTCCTTTGCTCCGAGAGGGACTGAGAGACCCGCCGTCAAAGAGCCGGATGTGCCGTGTCACAACTGGCCGCCCCAAGCACCTGCTTGCTGGGCTGGTGCCTGGAGCCATCCCTGACCTGAATGCTACCATAAATCAACCTTGTGAAGAGTCCCATTGAAGCAGTGAGGCTACTCCCATGCTTAAAGTTATTCTCGTGCTGAAGTGCCTTGTTGAGTGGGAGCCCTCACTATATTAGTCTGAGCAAACGCCTGCTTCCAAAGGCTTCTGTTTCCTGCCAGCTGAAAAAAGCCAAACTCTAAGTGAGACTAGCTTTTAGGTAGATTAGATACCAGCCTAGCTTGGAAAAGGCAGGTAGCTCTTCATTATCAATGAGGAATCCAGTTCTTAACACACAACATATTCTTTGTTTGCTTTACCTTTGGTAGAGAGTCTAGGCACTGGTTGCCTTGAGAGGTGCTCTGCTCCCTAGAACATCTCTCTGACGTTTGTTTCACTCTCAGTGCACTGAAAAAGCCTGTTCAGCTGTATGCATCTGACTGTGGGTCACTTGCCTAAAATACGTTTGAGAGGAAGTATGTCTTGGGGGTACATGCTCCTGGGGAGATTGGCATCAAAGTCTCACTTGGGACCTCTGTGATGGCAATTTTGATTTGAAGAATCAGGATGAGCTTCCATATAAGAACGCCCAAAGGCTATTAGTTTCCATAGTAGCGCTGGAAATAAAGGACTGCCTGAAAATAGGTGATTTTTTTGGTGAGACTTTATGTGCATTTATGGAAAAGTAGAGTAGCTTGTCAAAATAGCATAGCTAATTATGAAGGGATAATAAGATATATCTTTCTATTAGTTACTTTTCTAAATCATTGGAGTACAATATACGATTATAATAACAACTCTGATGGTTTAGACTTCTTCACATTGTCTCTTGGGAACTTTCCAAAACTTCAGTCTTATTATTCGTGTGAGTCTTGGGAGCTGAGCAAGAAAAGAATACTTGTCAGATTCCCTGCTGACTTAATGAGCATAAGACACAGCTATGTAGCCTAGCTACAGATTCAGGATGTATTAAATATAGGATTTCTCTGAAAAACTGACTGTGTGAATAAGATTCTCTCCACAAAATCAGAGCCTGTGTTTAAGCCCTTAGAGAAATTCATCCCACTAATTTTTTTTAGTTTATATTTTTGAGGCAGCCAAGAATGTTTAGCAGTTGTATAATGAAGCATTCATTTCAGGAGGTTTTAAAAAGAATTGTTGTACAATTGAGGGCATTAATTCAGTCATTTTACATAGGGCAGCTGGGTAACAGAGAGCCCTAGTAAAGGGGGTACATTTTATTGTGTTTAATATCTGGTGTTTATAATACACTGTAGTTTCCTTAGTTGCTTCATGTCAGAGTGAAGCAGTTTGCTTTGTCATTTAGTTCTTGCAATTTAGTTGAGTTTTGTAAGGTTTTTGTAATTATCTTGAAATGATCTTCACTGCATTAATGACTGACTTTATATTTTAATGGTGAGAAGTACTGACAAAATAGTCATTGTTCTTTTTCTACAGGTAAAAGAAATTGTAGCGCAGCACACTAAAGAGTGGTCGGAGATGATCAACACCCACAGTGCCGAAGAGCAAGAAATCCGTGATTTACAACTGAGTCAGCAGTGTGAGCTACTGAAAAAACTGCTGATTAGTGCTCATGAGCAACAAACCCAACAGCTAAAGTTTTCTCATGATAGGTGAGCAGAGCAGTGTCATCTCAGCATCCTGAAACCTGTGCACTGGTGATGGGATTATCAGGATATAGCATCATAGCAGTCAAATAAGCTATCAGAGGAAGAATTGAGGAATAATAGAGCAGATCCTCAGCTGGTAAAAAATTGTCATAACGCCATTTACGCTAAGGAACTTGAATTCAAAAGGCCTGAACCAGAAAGATGCTCAGCATGTGCAACTACCTTTTGAAGTTGATAGGAGCTGTGGGTGTGAAAATATTACAATTATCTTTTTTCTCTGTGTAACTACTCACAGTTGCACATTGTTTTAATAAAATATCACGTTGTAATCTCCAGTACGAAGACAATGCTGCATGCCAGCACTCTCATTGCTTTTATATTTAACTGCACTGTCCACTTTAAATTAAATGAAATGCAAATAATAGTATGACCTGTCCCTAATATAGCACTTTTCATCAGTAGGTCTCAAAGCACTTTACTAAAGGAGGTAAGTATCGTCATCCCCAGTGTTATACAGACAAACAGTGGAAGCGGAGGAGTTATCTCATTGCACAATCTATGATGTGAGGAAGTCCACAACCATATGAATTTACTTAATATATACTATTTTTAAAGGACCTTCCTCAGCATTGGTCTGATAGGAAGCCCAAAAAGCCTCAATGACGTCACATCTAAAAAAGCTAACTGAGATTATTTTCTATTTTAACAAAATTCCTGAATGAAATAATTAGCATAAGACGGAATCCATGCTGAGGCCTACGTGCTTCCATCCAACAGAGGAAATTGTCTTAGTGAAAGGTTTTAATATGCTCATCTTTGTTACTCTCCAAATTAGCTCATTTATTCAAGCTGTCTAGGAATATGTTTGTTTATTTTATAATTAGATACATTTTAAAGTATTACAAAATACATTAAAAAAACATTATTTTACAGATCCTAGTTCTGGGACCAAGCAGGGAAAAAGTCAGTCCCTAGTCCAAGTTAGAACAGCTTCTGGGGTATTCTGTTACGCCATTGGAACAGCCCACAAAGCCATTTTGCTATCCACCATCTTGCTTTCTGATCCATTTTGTAATCCAGTATATGCTTTCTAATCTAAATTATAGTTTCTTTCCTGGAGGAATAGTTCTTCTAATCTCTTTTGAAATGTTTTTATTTTCATTTGTATACCTACTTCCCTTGTTCTCTTATCTACGTTGGGCTAAAGTTATCAGTGTGAGGAGATATCTTTTCCAAGAAAATGTGTGTTACCTAGGCTATATAGAAATTTACTTTCTTCATCCTTTCTTCACAGTTCATAACTTTAGAATTAGAATTTTCACATCTCCATAGTATTTGAATGGTTCTGTATTATCTTTGAAAATAAGTTCTTAGTACAGAATTGCTTATTTAAAAATCATTTTCATTTGTACCATACTGTTCCAAGTGCTGGTCTGATTTTTCAGAGGTCCCGAGCACAACACATTGATTTCTGTGCATGGGTAAACTTTAAATAATGTTCTGTGCCATCCAAGTTAGAGATCTTTTTAGTTTTATTTGTTGCTGTCTTTGTGTTCACACTTACCCAGGGATTTTTATCCAACCCATTTGTATAAAGATTGGGGATTTTCCTGCATGTCCACAAACCAGAATGCTTTTGAATGTGAAATGTTAAATCACTGATCATAATCCCCAAAAGGGGCTTCATGCTTCATCCCTTGTAGAATGTATAGAATACATGAAGTATATGTAACCTCCAAGAGTCAGCTGAGCAAGACACGTGATAAATAAAGGATCATCTTGAGAACAGAAGGGGCAGTTGACAGCATGCTATTCTTTCAGCCTCTTTACTAACTAGAGCAATGAGACATGCTGAATAGCTATCAAGACAGTGTACGGAGTGGTAGTAGAGAGCTCAGTAATCTGAAATGATGCAGATATCTGCTGGAAAGTCGAACGTTTTCCACTCGTGGTGGAAAAAACAATTACAGCTCATGCTTAGAGTGACCGGATTCAAAGAAGAAAGCAGAGAACAAAAAATGCTAATGACTTCAATCTGCAGATTGCCATTGCACATTCAGGGGGTGCTGTCTAGCTCCAGGATGTATGAGAACTCAGATGGTTCTCGGAAAGTCCAGCTGCCTTTGGCTCTGTCCATTTAACTTTACTGAATTAGAGATACAGTGTTTGGAGCACATGAGAAATTAGAAAATCTGGGAGTCAAACTGACATTTCTGACTAAAATACATGCAAGGTTAACTAAAATGTATTAGTAATGAGTCAGAGAGAGAGAAAAACAAAAGTATTCTTTTAAAACAGGGAGAGATCAGCAGTTGAGTGGAGCAGTATTCAGAAAGCATCAAATTGTATTAAGTAGGATAAAATAGTGATAATATGATGATTGACTTCAGTGGACTTCAATTAATTTTGTTTGTAAAGTGCTTTGAGAGCCTCAGGTTCGAAGCATTAGAGATGTGCACAGAATTCTTTGAGTGGGTCAGGAACTGTAGCTTCCTAGGGGCAGGTATAGCACCCTGGTCCAGCCCTTTGGATGTTAATGCAAGGGATGAGCTTTAGATTCAAACCTGCATCCCATATGGCAGCATGTTTTGCTGTCGGTGCCTGATGTGATCTTCTAAGCCTTGGTCTACACTGGGGGGGGGGGTCGATCTAAGTTACGCAGCTTCAGCTAAGTGAATAAGTTAGCTGAAGTCGATGTACTTAGATCGACTGACTGTGGTGTCTTCATCGCGGTAAGTCAACTGCTGCTGCTCCCCTGTCGACTCTGCCTGCACCTCTCGCCAAGCTGGAGTACAGGAGTCGACAGGAGATCGCTCGGGGGTCAATTTATCGCATCTAGTCTAGATGCGATAAATCAATCCCTGCTGGATCGATTGCTGCCCGCCAGTCCAGCCGATAGTGAAGACATACTCTTAGTCCCAGAAACAAATTATTCCTATTGATTCCAAGGGAAAGTGTATTTCCTGATATACTAAAATATCAGTTCATTTGTTCCCAATTTGTCAGCAGTGCACTTAGCTAAGCTTGTGCATAGTTATCATGGAAAAGATAAAGATGATTATATATTGGTGGATGTTACTTCCTTCCAGTATATTACATTTTGCAGCATAGGGAGAATTATGCCCCTTAACTGCTTTCTGTATAAAATTATTAATTTTATATATCAACCCATAAAGCACTATAAATAAAAAATGAATTATTCCATAACTGTTGTTAAGACAGTGTGCTTTTACGTGCTTTCAAACCTAAGACAGAAAATGAATACTTATTAGGTATTGTGATTGTATGCGTAAGAAGTGCTCTTGATAGAATGAAAAATCTCTCAAGTATACAGGCGAGTCTCATCTTATGTGCATTTAACATGCGCAAATTCAGCTTTGCATGGTCCACAAAAACAAAAAAAAGAGAAAAATAACAATTTCAATACTGTATTTGTAGTACGGTGATTCCGCCTGCCATTACAGTCAATGTAATTTTGACTATACGTGATTTTCGCTTTACGTGCTGACAGCAGAACGTAACCCCAGCATAAGATGAGACATGCCTGTATTGTATCTTATTGTTGCTATAATACCACTGCTTTGAGTTTTGAATTGATATTGTATTGATCATTAAGAAATGTTTCACAATATAAAGCCTTGGGGAAGTAAATGCTGCGTCTTCATTAATATTCTTTTAGTTGAATGAAAATGTGTGTCAGTAAGCAAGATGCAAAGTAAAATAACATTCATTAGTAGTTAGTGTCTTTCACAGACAATAAGACATTTGAAATTGAAAGGATAGTTAGTAAACTTAAATATAAATGATTTTTCTGGCACTACCTGCAAGCAATTTAGCAATATTTTCCTGTCAGACTCTTCCCCTTTTGTACTTACAAAAAAATTAAAATACCAGCTATGAATGTATAATCATTTTTATCTGTACTGTACTTGAACATTCACTGATACCTCTCAGTGGTTTGAGCATTGGCCTGCTAAACCCCGGGTTGTGAGTTCAATCCTTGAGGGGGCCGTTTAGGGAAGTGGGGTAAAAATCTGTCAGGATGGGTCCTGCTTTGAGCAGGGGGTTGGACTAGATGACCTCCTGAGGTTCCTTCCAACTCTGATATTCTGTGATTCTATGAAAAAATTGTGTGTCTAATGTACACATACCATAGTTTACCTAATTCTCTTGACCTCTTTTGTTACTGAAGACATTTGTGTGAAACATTTCCTGCAGTAGGAACTCATCCATTCCTGCTGCAATTCCCCACTTCAAGTCCTGATCCTCTCTGATGTCAGTCAGTTGAGGCGGCGAGGGCTGTAGTGTCACAAATAAAATATTGCAGTGGGCAAGAAAAAGCAGCAGCTCCACCACAGAATGCGTGTGTGACTTTGAGAAAGCTGACTAACCTATACGTGCATTAGTTTGCCCATCTGTAAAATGCAGAAGAAAACTTCTTACCTTACAGGGGTAAAGTAAAACTTAATTAGACTTTTGTTGATAAAGTGCTTTGAGATCCGGTTAGAAGCAAAGAAATTCTTGAGTGGATTAGAATTATTACAGATTGAAGTGTACAGTCTATGGGGCAGGAATTATAACTTCCTGTGGGCGATCTAGCACCCAGCATAATAGGACCCTGATCCTAGCTGCATCCTTTGGATGTTACTGCAATATTTATTATTATTATTTTACTGAAAATAAATTAGAATATTCATGCAGACAAGTAGTCTTTATATTATTTACTCAGAATAGGAGCTTTAGGTAGCATTTTAAAAAAACCGCTCAGTGCTGACCTAACTTTCCTCCCATTGAGGTCACTGGTGAAATTCCCATCAACATCAGTGGAAGCAGAATTAGGCTGGAGCTGAGCACTTTTAAAAGTGCCACCTAGTCTTGTTTTTCTAACTCGATTTTGTCATCTGTGCTGTTTATGTTGCAAGTGTTTTTTCTGTAACTTCATCAACCTGTACCAAACACTAGTTGAAGTTACAACACCAAATCATAAAAATCAGACAGATATGCCAGAACTAGCAAATGTTAATATTATTCGTCCTCTCCTCATACATTCTCTGCACAGAGTTTTTGTAAATTTATTGTGCAGTTTTAAAAGGCAAGTCACATTTCTTAAATTACTGATAATAGCTCTTACTCAGTCAAATGGTCTAAACTACAGAGACAGTACTGTATTTTTGTAGCCTGTGTAATTCAAAGTGTAAAATGCTTAAAACCATTCCTTCAAATTGTTTTCTTTATATCCTCCTGAGATTTGTAAGTGCTTGTTCGAACATACAGCCCAGTAGGAAGAAGACATTCTTTATATAGTCCGTTCTTTCTACTTCTTTAATACTTCAGGGACAACTTTAGCCATTATATAGAAAGGTATCAATAAGCTACCTTAACGACCATTAACTATCACATTTCAGTTTATAATTATTTTGTTCGTATTTCCCTAGGGAAAGCAAGGAAATGCGTGCCAACCAGGCTAAAATTTCTATGGAAAATAGCAAAGCCATAAGCCAGGATAAATCTATCAAAAATAAGGCTGAACGGGAGAGGTAAGTGTCAGATCCATCTATGAGAGGTGGTATAATTGATTGATCTGTGCACACATTGACTAAAGTATGCTTTGATGTGTGGGAAATGACTTGTGTTTCTAATTGTTATGCTGTATATATTTTCAGTGTGTGTGTGTGTGTGTGTGAGAGAGAGAGTGTTTAGGCCCCAATCTTGGAAACACTAACAAAGGAGTGAGTGTCACCCATGAGTAGTGCCACTGACTACAATGGAACTAATCACACGGATAAAGTTACGCATGTGTGAAAGTGCTTTTAGGACGTTAGTTTTTATTCACTGATCCATTTTTTCCCCTTTAAATGCTATGCAGTATCACTTGCGACAGTTGCTTTTGCATGTTGTTAAGATGCACTGAGAAGGCAATGTTAAGACTTGGGTCTAGTTTTGGGTTAGCTTTGGGTTCAGAGAAGCAGGAGAGATGGTGCCACTAGGGGAATGGGAAATGGTCCAATGAAAAGGCATCCCGTGGCCTTCACCCCTGCCCACTCTTGGCAGGGATCAGAGATGGAACAGGCATTTCAGAGGGAGCAGAAGGGAAGGTTATGGGGGAAAAAGGGGATAGGTGTGAGATTAGTAGGGGCAAACTAGCTTGGGGCAGGGTGGGGGGAAGCCAAAGAAAGGTATGAGGGGTAAAGGAGCTAGGGCTGTTGTCTGATGACAGCGTAGTATCATTCATGTATTGATCCTCCAACCTTGGACCACAGCTTCCTCATTCACCTGATGCTGACTGGTCTTAGAAATCTGACCAATATTCCCTGTCGGGGGGGGCTCCAAGCCCCACTAGACCAGACCACATCTGAAGCTAGAAAGTCAGTCAGCATGTCTTCGCTGCACATCTGGGAGAGCCATCCTTAGTTTTGAAGTCTGAGCTCCAGACTTGGGAGACCAGAAGCACTGATTTCAGTGACAGCTTTTTGCATTTTCCCCCTAGTTTTGGGCTGCAGTTTTGTAGTTGTTTAAAATTCCATTTTAATCTAAGGTGTTCTGAATACACAGGTAGAAGCAATGTTCGTATGATGATTTCCCATGAGCCTTCAAGGTTTCCATACAGCTTTGGACTTGCTAAATAGTTGAACATTTTCACCTTCTATTGCCTCCCCTGAATTAGGCTATTTTGATCCTAGGGCTTGAACTTGTTCCTTCAGAATGAGCAGTGGAGTTTTACACATTTCTAGTACGTACTGGAGACAGCAGTTCCCAGAGCCCTTGGTAATCACGTTCCAGGTTTATGAAAACCTTCTGCTAATGACATTAAATTACTTAAGCTGTGTTTATATATAAAAATAGGCTGAAGACACTTCTCTTTTTCAGACTTTTGCAATTAGTCTAATTCAAATCTTTCAACTATTTTGTATCAGCTCATTAGAATTCTTGCCATGAGAGGCACTTTACAAATGTGTATTATATGTAAACAGTAGTCAGATACTTTCTTTTTATTTATATGATAACTATAAAATATGGAAAATAGATCCCGGCCAACTAACTTTATCTTTTTTTGATGAGATTACAAGTCTGGTTGATAAATGTAATAGTGTTGACATGATAGACTTCTGTAAGCCATTTGACTTGGTACTGCACAACATTTTGATTAAAAAACTAGAACACTATAAAATGTTACATGGCACACATTAAATGGATTAAAAACTGGCTAAATGATAGGTCTCAAAATGCAGCTATAAACAGGTAATCATAATTGAGCGGGTCTGTTTCCAGTGGAATTCCTCAGGGATCGGTTCTTGGCCCTACAATATTTAACATCTTTATCAATGACCTTGAAGAAAACATATCATCACTAATAAAGTTTGCAAATGACCCAAAAATTAAGGGAGTAGTAAATAAGGAAGAAGACGCATCAATGACTCAAACTTGGCGCAAGCAAACAATATGTGTTTTAATATGGCTAAATGTTGTTGCCTGATTTAAGGGGATGAATATTATTGCTTAGCTAATATGGGCTATAGGCTCGCCAGTTAATATGATCAGAACATAATAAAGTTCTTGATCAAGAATCAGGCTACACAGAGTTTTGCAAGGACCCTTGGGATGTATGACGAGGACATTGATGCTGAGAGCAAAAATAATACAGTCGTAAAGACTTGTATTGAGATAAATGGAATAGTAATCCGGTGGGAAAATAATCAGAATGAACAAGGAATTAATATTGTTCTAGAGGCACGTGGTATTATTTACTATAAAACTTCCTAGATTAACACACTCACATCCTTCCTTGTAACCTGGTGGTAAGAGACAAAGGAACAGTCTCACCTCTGGCATGCCAAAGGAGTCTGGTTCCTCAGTTCTCAAGTGGAAGATGAAGAATTTAAAAGAAGCCAGAGAACTAGAAAGCTATAGAAAGACTCAAGAGAAACTAACTTAAAACCTGACTACAACTGACTGACTAAACATGATGGTTTGTGCCCACCCACCATGTCCAAACTTAACTTAATTTCCTCACCCACATAATATCAGCTTGTGCTTATTCTACAGGCTGGCATATTCATACATATTAATGACAATTAGCTCATTCTGTGACTTTCCATGACATCCGTGACTTCTGCAGCAGCCAGTGTGGCTGACCCCAGGGCTGCCGAAGCAGGTTGCTCCAGGGCCAACTACTCAGGTAGCCCCGGGGACAGCCATACCAGCTGCTGCTGGAGTGGATCTGCATTCAGCCGCTTGGGCAGCCCTGCAGCAAGCCACACCGGCCTGCGTAGCTGCCCTGGGGGCAGCCAGAGCAGCCACTGCTCAGCGGCCCCCAGCAGCTGGTGCTGCTGGCCCTGCCCCTCCCCTGCCACCAAGCAGCAGCCTGTCAGTCCCATCCCCCCTAAGCAGTGGCCCCCTGGGGTGCCTCTTCCCCCCTCGAATAATGGCACCCCCAGGGAAACCCCCAGCAGCAGCCCCCCCCCAACAAGATTTAGTCAGGGGTATTTAAGTCAGAGACAGGTCCTGGGCCGTGAATTTTATTTTATTGCCCGTGACCAGTCCATGACTGTTACTAAAAATACCCATGATTAAATTGTAGCTGAACATGAGCTCCCAGTGCTATGCTGTGGCCAAAAGAGCTAATGTGATCCTGGGATACATAGACATGGGAATCTCAAACTGCAGCAGAGAGGTTATTTTACGTCTGTATTCAGCACTGGTGCAACCGCTGCTGGAATACTGTGTCCAGTTCTGGTGCCCACCATTCCAGAAGGATGTTGATAAATTGCAGAGGGGTCAGAGAAGAGCCATGAGAATGATTAAAGGATTAGAAACCCTGCTTGATAGTACTAGACTCAGGGAGCTCAATCTATTTAGCTTAATAAAGAGATGGCTCAGGGGTGACTTGATTATAGTCTGTAAGGACCTATGTGGGCAACAAATATTTACTCATAGGCTCTTCAGTCTAGCAGAGAAAGACAGAACACAATGGCTGGCAGCTGAAGCTAGACAAATTCAGACTGGAAATAGAGCCTAAATTTTTAACAGTGAGAGTAATAAGTCATTGGAACAATTTACCAAGGGTTGTAGTACATTCTCCTTCCCTCAGAATTTTTAAATCAAAGTGGGATTTTTTCTAAAAGATCTCCATTTTGGGAAAGGTCTCTGGCCTGTGCTACGGGAAGTCAGACTAGATGATGACAATGGTACCTTCTGGCCTTGGAATCTATGAATGACACCGTGTGAAGCCTTAGTTAATGTCTTTTTATTCATGATAATCAGTATGAGTTTTAATCATTGTTAAACCCTGTTAAAAGTGGTCAATATAAACTACTGCAAATGGCTTAATAAACTCCTCAATTAAATGGCTCACTCTAGACTAAGGATCAAGACAGACTGACTTAGTTTGCAACAATCTTGGTGCGTTTCTTCCAACTCTCTTAGTCACAACATCCAAGATAGCCAGAAATATTAAATATAATGTAAAGACGTAAGGCTGGAATTGAGCCTTGCTCTGCAGTTAGTCCAACTGACTTCAGTGGAGCTACTCACAATCTAAGGTAGTGCATAAAGGGTAGCAAAATAAGCCACTAAGTTATCTATCTCCTTATCATTGACTCAGATATGTGGTTTTGGTTCGTGGACTTAATAAATTGTCAAGCACAATATCCTTTTTTTTTTTTTTTTAAAGGCGCGTAAGAGAACTAAACAGCAGCAACACTAAAAAGTTTCTGGAAGAGAGAAAAAGGGTAAGTATAATTTTGCTAAGAAACAAAAGTGTGTGTATGTGATTTGTTGGCAGGAATCTCACCTCTTCAGTAATGTACACCCAGCTTCTGCACAGCATTTTGAAAACGTACCCTTCAGTTTCTGTAGCTCACTGACAGTGATGATTTCTACTAACTTGAGAAACTAAGAGACTCTGGGTATGGCTACAGGTAGAGCTGCACAGTGCTGCCGCAGGAGCGCTCCCGTGGCAGCGCCTTGAAGTGTGAGTGTGGTCACAGCGCCAGCGCTGGGAGAGAGCTCTCCCAGCGCTGCATGTACTCCACCTCCCAGGGGGGATTAGCTTACAGCACTGGGAGCCGCGCTTCCAGCGCTGGGGCACTGTTTACACTGGCGCTTTACAGCGCTGTAACTTGCTGGGCTCGGGGGGGGAGGGGTGTTTTTTCACACCCCTGAGCGAGAAAGTTGCAGTGCTGTAAAACGCCAGTGTAGCCAAGCCCTCAGAGTCATTCTCAAACTGAATTTCAAGGTCTCTCTTCACCAGCAAGCTGACCCAGGGCCTACTCTTGAACTTCTAAATTCTGACTGAAATCTGTGGGCATTTTATCTGAATTCACCTTTCCATTCACCTGAATTGAGAATTGGCTCGAAAATGGATTTTTGTCACTGAATTCAAGTCAATCTTAATCAGAGTTTAAAATGACATTTAAGTAACATGTGCAAAGCAGGTATAACTCCTTAGTATGATGTTTGAATTAAAATAGTTTGCTGTTGTATATATTTTAGATCTGTTAAACGGTAAACTATCCAGAGCAGGGACTATGCCTCCTTCTAATGTTTTGTATAGCACTGTGAACACCAGCCAATAAATAAAATTCTTTGGAAACTATTTATTCATTTTTTAAAAAATAATTTGAGATACACATCACCTGTATAATCTTCTCTTGTTTGTAGCTAGCAATGAAGCAGTCAAAGGAAATGGATCAGTTGAGAAAAATTCAGCTTGAGCATCTAGAAGTCTTGGAGAAGCAGAATGAGCAGGTATTTTATTTGAAAGGGTTACAAGACAGTGAACAAAAGACTGGCCATACTGGATCAGACCAAAAGGTCCATCTAGCCCCGTGTCCTGTCTACCAACAGTGGCCAATACCAGGTTTTATAAGAACCAATTTGCCCTTCGCTGGTTAAAATACCATGTTACTTTCTGCTGGTGAGAAGAAAATCATTTTCTTGACACCTGGCGATCATCTTTAAAAAAAAAAAAAAAAATGAAATTTTATTCCTGGTGAAAAACAAGGAGCAGCCAGCAGAGCAATAATTATCATACAAGCTTAATTTCCAGGTTGGCCTCAGTGAAGTAGGAACTCAAGGGTGGACTATGCAAGTACATACCCAGTAAGGCGAGAGAGAACTAAAAGTTGGACATAGTGGCTGTTACCTTCAAGGCTTATGAATTTATTTCCTACATTTTTCACTAAATTTTCCAGAACTTGAACACTGCTGATAATCTAGCATAGTGCATGTGCTTTCACTCCGGGGAGGTATAATTTCCACCCTAGTTGCCTCCTCCATCATCTAGCACAAAGTGGTCTGAATCCAGCGATGTCCATCATATACACACAGCTAATCAAAGTGCACATTGTGAATGCATGAGAAAAAATATGTAACTGCTACACTGACTGTAGCATTGCTGCAATCTGATTGGTTCAGACAATTCCCTTGCAGTGTAAATTGTACTACTTGACAAAATAATGTACGAAGCTATAAAAAGATTAAGGGCCTGATCCAAAGCCTACTTAAGTCAGTGAGAGTCTTTAGATCCAGCACAATATAAAGACAAGAGGGCAGGATTAGGGCTGAGCTTTTAACTTAAACTCTGTAATTCCTTACTTCTGAGTGTTTGACTTCTCATCCTTAGAAAGTTGCCTCAGTGCTAATTGTTCTGCCTAGAATTTATCATACAGAGTTATCATAAAAGGCTCTGAGACTGATTCTGATGTCATGCTGGTTTCCCACTGATGTAACTCATGACTTCAGTGGATTTACTTGTGATGAACACTAGTATGAGCATGAGGAGAATCAGGCCCAGAGCACTGACACCTGGCTAATGGTCATATGGATCAAAACATCTCAAGGTATTAAATATCCCTTCCACGTCATACTGCTGGAGATACCTTTCATAGCAGATGTACAGTGCAGACTAATACACCTGTGAGTGGAAACACACTTCAGCAGAAAATATTATGCATTCACATTTATTAGACTTCTGTTTTACGTATTCTTTTCTTGCATTCATGCCTCAATCTCCCTTCAGTTTTCATTCATTTTATTTGCTTCTTGTTGTATTACTCAATTTTGACATTATTATTTTTGTACAAACAGCTTTTGAAATCCTGTCATGCAGTGTCTCAAACACAAGGTAGGATTGATCTATAATAAGCAAGCTACTCTTTCAATATGCTTTCCTTCTAAACTAAATCATTCTCACTGGAGTATTCTTTGTAAAGGCAACCATTGGGAAGTACCATTAACGTAATGAACACACTGTTAATAATATTCATGCACGCTAAATATTTAAGAGTCTGGCATAGTAAGAGTATTTTATGCTTTAGCATCTCAGACCCACAGATACATTCTTATAGTAACAAGGACAGGAAACTTAAAGAATGATTTGTATTGTTATAATATCAGTAGTTAGACACACTTTAGAATTTCAAGCATGTCTTTTAACTGAGAAGCATCAACTGATTAAGGAAACTGTTCTCGTGTTGACATATATATGACTAACTGCTAATGCTGATAGACAGACAAAGCCAGATTTTCCACATATTAGCATGAGAATAATAAAAGTAATGCCACACTAAAAATAGCTAGAAATATATTAGATAGCTAGAAATACCTTTTAGTGGCTAAAGAAAAGAGGCTTCCAGCTATAGGGAATCTGTTAATCACACTATTGTAGCTTTCCTGTTATAGCTTCCTAATAACCATCACTCATATTAACCCCTTCTCTCAACAGCAGTAAAATATTTGTGTTAGGTTTAAACATTCAGTTGTGGAATTTTGCCTGAATTTAATGACCTGCTTAAATCTTCAGCTGATAATTTACTGAGGTCCCATCCTCAAACCCAGTTTATTCACATCTACAGTAACTGTGCTGAGTTAGAGATAGACATTTATACAAAGCATTAATTTGGCTGGCAGCCAGCACTCAATCCTTAATGCACTCAGTAGCCTCAAATCCCATTGAAGATGAGGGCACACAGCACCTTGCACGCTGAACGCATAGGTCCCATTAACTACATGAATTCGTATTGACTCCAAGTACTTACTTCCACAAAGCTCATCTACAAGTATCCTCTTCATGTGTTCACTTCAGAATGCAGTGGCTGACCATCAGTTGATAAAAACAGGCAGCCTGGCCAGATGGTGTAGGGTTATTCTGAACTAAATTCACTTTAGAGCTACACCCTTCTGGCTAAACTAATCTGCAAAACAGTTACAGGGCTTTGCTCATGAGATACAGAACGGTTCAGTGGTAAAACCACTGGCTTAGCACTTGAGAGCCTTGGGTTTCAGTTTCTACTGTGCCTTAGACTTACTGTGTGACCATGGGCAAGGACAAGTCACCTACGACCTGTCTACATGATCATTTGGTTTGTGGCAAGCTGGGGTATGAAACTACCCTGCTGCTCTCAAATTGTCTAGTTGAACACTGCTGACACCTATTAACAATTCACTAATGTGCTTTGATCTAGTCCTATATGAAGTGAACTAAGGTGCATCAGCAGGCTCCACATGGACAGTTAGTCCATGGCAGGCCAGTGTGGAGTAAATTCACCCCACAGCTTTCTGTGAACTATATGTTCATGTAGAAAAGCCCGTAGTCTCTCAGTGCCTCAGTTCCCCCTCCGTAAAATGGGAATAACATTACTACCCGCCTCACAGGGATGTTGGAAGGTGCTCAGGTATTGGGGACCACATTAGCACTTCAGAGAGACACTTCAGTTACTGAGAAATAAATACAAGCTGTGTCAGAGAGTTTGCATTTTAGTTGGAATTCCATTTTCACTTGCAGAATTCACACACTAAGTGAACACAGCAGGTCAGTTCTAGTATTTCAGAAAAGGCTGTACACATTGATTCACTTATTAATGTTATGTTTCCATATTGTCATTTGCAAATTATTTCATTTATTTCAAACTTTAAAGTCATAGGAATGTAAAGTGCAATTACAAGGATTTATAATATTTAATACAGTTGCCTCTGGTATTATCATAATTAGCTGAGTATACAAAATGTGACGGTGAAATGCACAGAGCTAACTATTCAGAGAGGGGTACATCGATAGCATCTACACAAACCCACATGTACTTTTGCAAAATAGATAAGTGTGCATCTAAATGACTGTTTTGGACCCTCATTTGCTCAGTTTTACATTTGGAAACACCTATTTGCATGCACTATCCCAAGTGATAGGCACCTTTACAAATTTATTAGAATATACAATTCACACAGTAAGGCAAATCCAGCAACCACTCCTTCCTGTATAGCAGCACAGCGGCCACTCATACTGGGGAAAAGATTAGCATATGGGAGACATGAGGGTATTTTCAATCTTAAGACATCCCCTATCCCCAGAAGACTGTCTGTAAAGACAGGGTGGACAGCCTGTTCAGGTAGTTTTGGATCAGAATGATAAGTGAGTTCCCAAAATTGAAGGGTCCTCATGGAAAATGCACAGGGGTAGATGCTGCCCCCACACTTTGAACTGAGGGGTAGCCTCTCAAGTCAGTAGGTCCCAAGCAATTTAGGGCATTAAAGGGTATAAATAACACCTTTAACTCTATTTAAAGACGATGTATTGAAATATATTGCTTAACAAATGGGCTACTACAATCAGAATATCAGGGCTAATCCTGTCCTCCCAACAATCTGTGCCAGCATCAGTTTCCAGGTGGATTCAAGGTGTAGCCCGACGTAGAGCACATTGCAGTAGCCTAATCTTCAGGCAACAAAAGCATTGATGCCAGGAGCAAGGAGGTACAGCCAAAATAAACAGTTAAAATCACTAAGCTAGATGAAACCATCCTGGACACCATAAGGAAGATGAAAAAATCTCTGCCATCAGTAAGTCCAATAATCGTTCACACCAGTCAATGTCTTTCATTGCCCAGCTGAAAATGGGTCCAGATGATAGGTTGTAACCCTTATTTTCCCAAGCAACACCAGTCCAAACTCAACCAGGGCTGATAAAGTGTGTCTCCAAGCCATTGTCCCATTTCCAGAGGCAATTCAATCAGAAACAGCATGATTTTCCTCCATACAAGGTGAGGCTTTCAGATGCATTTTATTGTGTGTCTTTGAAAAAGTCGCCCATAAATCCTAGGAGTGTTTCCTCGTATTTTGTAACTTATAAGCACCAGCAGAAAAATAACAGCGATGTCTGAAAATATGCAGATTTTTTCTGAGATGGGGAGAATGGTCACGTTACATATATTCCACTCAAATACTATTGTGCTGAAAATGTAATTGATTTTGAACACAAGCTTTAGTATGATACTCGATGATGAAACAACGTGATTATTTTGGGTTACAGGCAAAGGAGATGCAGCAGATGGTGAAGCTGGAAGCAGAGATGGACCGCAGGCCAGCAACAGTAGTTTAAAACTTCAGCATGTAAACTGAAGCCAGGAAAGCCAGTATCCGTAAAATTCCAACCATCATTGCTGAGGAGGGAAAGCAGGTTTTTTTGCTCTTTTCCCTTCTGTTTAAACAAAATGTAGACACAGACCACCAAGTCTTAAGGTTTTGCATATTCCTGTTTAACACTGAGTACTGAAATTTCCTTATTGAGCAAAACACTATAAAAAGAGGCACATCATATTTTAAAGTCTAGTCCTGTACTCCCCGTTCAGGAAGCCTTCCATTCATCTCAATGGGTGTTTTTTCCTGTGTCAGGATTGTAGGCGCAGGTCCTTAAAATACAGCACCATGTTTCTTTTATTTTAACATAAGCTCAGATGGTAACACAATCATAATCAAAACAACATGCTATTTACCATTTTTATTCTCCTGCTTGGTATCTTACTGTATTAGCCCCAATCCTGCAAGATGCTGTGAGCTAGGAGGCCCTCAGCAACTCATGGCATCAAGCCTTTTAAATGGATCTGCTACTAAATAATAATAATTAAAAAAAAATCAGTTTCATTTGAAAGATGTAGTCTCTTTTTGGTGATTTTTTTCTATTGCACACACATTTTTGAGCTGCAGCAAACTATAAGCAATTGAAAATTAGCTGCAGATATTGGAAAGTACAAATATCATCAGCAGAATTAACACACTGGGATAACAGTGATTTTGCAAGATATTTTCACATTAAAATTATGCCCTCAGCAAGTGCCATATCAACTTTATCATTCCTGACAGAGCTAACATCCTGTAAAAGTTGTTGAAATGATTACCATAGTAGAAATACATTGTTTTGTGCAAAATTAATCAGTGCTCTAAAGTTAAAGGAATTATGTGTTAGGCACTTTAAGAAAAGTTTACATCATCCATTGCTTGTATAGAAATTGCATTTTGATCCTGTTGCTGCAGATCCCAGATATTATAGTTCATTGTATCTTAAAGATTGTTAAATGACTATTGGCAAAAAGTTTGTAACTGTGAAAATGTAAAAAGTATTTATACACTTTAAATCACAATATTGTAGAAAATCACCTAAATGTTGCCACTGACAAAATTAGTAAACTGAATTACTAGAAATGTTTGCATGTGATACAATCACCAGTTATGACTTTAATGCCAACCGTGTGACCACAGTCATTCTATTAGTCAATAAATACAGATTAAATGTATGTCACCAAATATTATTTGATTCATTCTGAAGACTTTTAAGACCTATATATATATATATGTATATGAATTAATTATGTGGGCATTCTTGATACTTCAAGTTCTAGTTAAAAGAAAAGTACATAACTAATTTAATTTTACACACAAATATTTATGCAGATTTTCAGAATTTCATATCAGGAATAACCTTTTTATGTCGTTAGATATGAAAACAATTTGCTACAGTGTTAATTTGCATGTTCTTAAAGCCTGCTGGAGTTATATTGCAGAACAATGCACCTAAGCATTCTGCTTGGAATTTGCCCATGCTGCCAAAACAAAGGAGACTGCATGGAAAACTTGTAGTTTAGAACAAATCAGATTACTGATTTCATTATACTAAGCACCAATTAAGTTGTTGTATATGCTTGTACAAACCAATTCTACATATTCCTATAAACAAATTAAATGAAAAGAGATTGTTATTGTCAGTTCTGAGATGAAACTTTCAACTTCTCTAATAAAAATGTAAAAATAAATACAATACTCAGTGTGATCGATTTATACAAGAGTTTCAAGATATCCCTACTTCAAAAGGGAGCACACCATGTGAAGTATCTACTATAAATTCCTGTCAAGGTGCCCATACTATAAACATATTCATACCACTTCTTATTTGTTCAAGGGATTCTTAGTTCAGTTATTTTAAAGGTTATGAATACTGGGCTACATTCATAAAGGGATTTAGGTACATAAATCCAGAATATAGATCATGAACCCTACTCAGCAGCTGCCTAACCTATTGGTGCCTAAGGGCTTGTCTACATTACTCACAGGATGGACGAGCAGTGGTTGATTATAGCGTCCAGACTAGATGCGATAAATCAACCACCGAGCACTCTCCTGTCAACTCTGGTACTCCACTGACATGAGAGGCGCAGGCAGAGTCGACAGGGGAGCATCAGCTGTCAACTCATCGCAGTGAAGACACTGCGGTGAGTAGATCTAAGTACGTCGACTTCAGCTATGTGAATCCCCCCCCAGTCTAGACCAGGCCTTAGTTTCTGCTGTTAAAGTCCCCTATGCACCTACATTTCTGCCAATGGGTGATGTTAGTGCTCCAAAGTGTTGTTAAGGCTGCCAGTGCTGCTGTTCTTGGCGCTCCGGTGTTAGCTGCATGAGCAGAGTGTGCAGCATACTGATTCAGCAGATCTCAATGTTCATAAAGAAAGAGCACAGGCTTGGTTCAGTGGCAAAGGTCCCATAGGACCTACAAGTACACTAACACATGTACACCTGCGACAATCGTGCCATTTCAGTCAGCATAACATGACACTGCCCTAGCACAGCACAAAACTGCCCCTCCTTTTACACATTGATATCAACAAGTTACATACTACACTCCAAATGTTAGTTATCACCATAAGCCTTGAACCTGCTAGTTCGAACAAAATATCTTTAGCCATTATCCTGTCAACCCCTCCTCATCTTTGAAGGGACAGTGTATTCTTGTACATCTCTTTGGAATGCATTGGCATCGTTACTTGAGAGATCTGTGTGGTTTTTGTATCAGAAAAGATCCATGGGGCTAGTTAGTGTACAGCAAGCTAGGACAGGGTAGATTCACACTCCAGTTTGCCACAGACTAAATGTTTGTGTCAACATGCTCCCAGCCCCCTCTCTTTCTTTGCCAGCTTCATGGGGTTGTGTTACAAATATTTACCAGCTACATCCCAGGATAGGAGTGTTGTGGAAATTTTCCCTACATGCATAAATGATCATTTGCTATGCATCACCATTAAGACTGCAATGTTGGATTTACCACAGTGGCCTTATGTTTGCTTGTATTCATGCTTTAATTCACACCATTCTAGTCAAATCTCTTTTGATGTCATTTTCTGCTATGAAAAGCAGGATATACTGCCAATTCTTTTGGCACAGAACACTTACATCCTTTCTTAGAACCGTCTCAGTTCAGGGCAACTGCACCTGTATCCCCCCTCTATGGTCCAGTACAGGCACCCAGCTTCCAGCTCCCCAGCCATTGTCTGTCTTGGGTGGAGACGCAGCTCTCCCTTCTGACCGGGGTATTTTCAGACTGAACAGTTCCTTTACTGTGATATTCCCCAGCAAGGCAGACTGCCTAACTGGCCAGCATGTGCACTTTGCTTTCTCGTCTGAGACTAGTAACACAATAATCACCAATGGTTACCACACAGCTCTTTCTAAGCAAACACACACATTTGAAGCATTACAGCAAAAATATATTAAAAACAATGCATGCTAATAAGCTTACCAGAGATCACTCCCAACTCCAAAAGGGTCTCTGGTGGGGGGGGGGGGGGCGGTCCCTCAAATGCCACACGGGTTCTTCTGTGGCTTCAAATTCATAACCCCACTTTGGGTCTTTGAAGAGACTGTGAAGAGGCAATCAGCCAGTGAGTGGGTCTCTGCTCAAGGCAGAGAAGGCCTTGTCTACACTACACAGTTTTGTGAACAAAAGTCAGTTTTTAATCTATAAAACAGTGGAGGTGCACACTGAAATGCTCCTCCCACCGATGTAATTCCCCTGCTGTGCCGACATAATAAAGCCACCTCGATGAGTGACACAGAGCTTTTGGCAATAGTGATGCAGCATCAGTGTAGACACCTCACTTATGTCACCCTCCTTGGCTTCCAAGACGTGTCCCACAATGCTCACCTCTGTGGTCAGTGGTTTGAACTCTGCAGCCCTGAAGATACACAGGTATGTGTTCCTCCCCTGTTTGTTTGCTTGGCATGCAGAGTTCACGCAGTATTGTCCCAGTGGATCATGCTGGCTTGACACAGCAGACACACTCCCACGTGGAGTAGGCCAGAGCTGTGGGATCTGCCGAGTATATGGAGAGGCGGTTCTGTGGTCGCAGTTTCACACCAGCCATAGGAATATCAGTACATAGTGGCATGCAAGAGAGCAGGGGCAGCTCTAGGCATTTTGCCACCCCAAGCACAGCAGGCAAGCTGCCTTTGGCGGCTTGCCAGCGGAAGGTCCACTGGTCCCAGGGCTTCAGCAGACCTCCTGCAGACACGCCGACGCTGCAGGACCAGCAGACCCTCCACAGTCACATCTGCAGGAGGTCCGCCAAAGCCATGGGACCAGCTGACCCTCTGCAGGCAAGCCACTGAAAGCAGCCTGCCTGCCACCCTTGTGGCGACTGGCAGAGCGCCCCCAGTGGCTTGCCGCCCCAAGGATGCGCTTGGCATGCTGGTGTCTGGAGCCACCCCTGCAAGAGAGGACACGGCTGGCTTTAGGCCGATTCCCGAGAATCGGGCTCACATCTTAGGTGCCTTGTTTTTTTTACTTACCTGGCACCTGGGGGGGGGGCGGGCGTGTCCTGGTCTTCAGCGGCATTTTGGCCGTGGGAGGAGTCTGCTCTAGGTCTTCAGCGGCAGGGGGTCTGCTCCAGGTCTTTAGTGGCATTTTGGTGGGGGGGGGGGTCCTTCGGTGCCACGGAATACCCGGAACCCAACCCCCCCCCCCCCCCCCCCCCCCGCGGAAGTACCACTGAAGACCTGGAGCAGACCCTCCCCCCACTCGCCACTGAAGTGCCGCCGAAGTCCCGGATTGCTGCCTGGTCTTCAAATTGGGCCCCGCGGTTCATAAAGCCGGCCCTGAGAGAGGGGAACACAGCAGTATCTTGCTAAAAAAATCAAGGAGCTGAGACAGGCATACCAGAAGGCAAGGGAGGCTAGTTGTCATTCTGCTGCAGCACCAAAGATATGCCCCTTCTATAAAGAGCTGCATGCCATCCTTGGCAGCAATCCCGCCACCAAGAGCCCCCGGATACCTCGGGGACGGGGGGGGGGCCGGACTGGAGGCAGCACCCAGCACCTCAACTCCGATGAGGAAGTGGTGGAGCACACGGCAGGGTCTTCTGGTGGCGAAGATGGTCAGGACCTCTTCCACTCCAAAGAAATCTAGTCTGTCCCAACACTTCAGGCCTGATGCGCAGAATACAGAAGAGAGGTGCTCCTGTAGGTGCTTGTTTTGCTTTCATACAGCACTTTGAAAGGAGATTGGGCTTGTATGTATGTTGTTATATGATAGAGAAGGGATAAGGGGCAGAAATTAACAGCAGAACCTGTCCATCTATGCAGTGGGACCATGGTGGAAAAGTTCAATATACACAGGTATGTCCCTGGAATCCTCTATAGTGATCTCTGGGAAACTTTCCTGTAGATAGTATCAGAGGGGTAGCCGTGTTAGTCTGGATCTGTAAAAGCAGCATAGAGTCCTGTGGACTAACAGACGTATTGGAGCATGAGCTTTCGTGGGTGAATACCCACTTCATCGGATGCATGTAGTGGAAATTTCCAGAGGCAGGTATAAATATGTAGGCAAGAATCAGGCTAGAGATAACGAGGTTAGTTCAATCAGGGAGGATGAGGCCCTCTTCTAGCAGTTGAGGTGTGAACACCAAGGGAGGAGAAACTGCTTTTGTTTCCTGTAGGTAGTCCTCTACCAAAGGTTCCTTGGGAGACCTGCTTTGTTTCTCCCCGCCCTGTATGAAACTTTGCCTCACTACCCAACAGTTATTTCTGCATGCACCAAAGTGAGTGGTATACAGAGCCAGTCTGAAGCCACACACGTGCAGAAGATGTATCCTGGGTTACTCTTTGGAGTGAGATATGGGGTTCGATTACCCTAGCCTGTGGGAAAGGGTACCAGAATTCAGAATAGGCTCCCTAAGCATTTATAGTAACTCCCTTCACAAACCTTCCTTTCTCCCTTCTTGCCCATTCCGCCTTGCCCATCCCTCCCTCCCTCCCCGTGAACTCACCATAACTGGGACTTGTGCTGCCCTGTGTACTAGCCAAGGGATAGTGAGAAAGAGGTGTGTGTAGTTTTTGTGATTCACAGCTGTGAGTGCACTCACAATACTGTCTGTTCATTGTTTCTTTGGCTTCTGCAGATGTGTCCTTGAGAACCCACTCCCCCACCCTGGCAAAGCGCCTCCATCAGATAAGGCAGAGAACCAGGAGGATATGTTATGTTTCGCAAAGTGCTTCAGTCAACAGGTGCAGCACATAGCTAAACAAGAGCATGGAGGGAGACAATTAATGAAAGACTCAGGCTGGACAGCCTGGAAAGAACACACGGGCAGGAGTGGATGATAAAGCTACTGGAGGGCCAGAGAGAGCTGTTCAAGTCCCTCATTAGCCTGCACTCTGAACAGCTCTGTGCATGGTTCCCCATTCAGCCACTACAGAACTCCAATCTATGCCCTCTCCAAACTCCTCACATGTTCCCGGTCCCTCCAAGTACCCTGTGCACGCCTCGCCTGGGGACTGGTTTTCCCACGGAGCTACACCCCACTGTGAGAGCCCTAACAGCGAGATTGTTCCTCAGTTTCACATCCCTATTTGACCAGAAGTTTGTGTTTTATCCCATTATTAAGCTTGAGTCTCTTGAAATAAAATGAGTCTTTATCTGTGACATACATACATTGCTTAAAACACAGTTGCTATAGGTAGGAATATTTTCTCCTTGCAATTAATGCTCAGGAAGCAAGCACTACAGGGGTAATTCATGGTGGCATGTAAACATTGCTTGGCTGAATGCATCACATACAGCAGGGGTCCCCAATCTTTTTCGTCTGGCACCTGCCAGATGAAGGACCGTGGCGGCGGTCAAGCATCTGCTGAAATGCCACCAAAATTCGGCAGCGACACCACTTGTCGGCAGCAAGCAGCATCATCCAGAGGCATTGCTGCCAAAATGCCACTGAATTTCGGCAGATGCTTGACCACTGGCCAAGATGCAGGCACATTTAGATGCTCCCGTGGGCGCCAAGGCGCCCGTGGGCACCACGTTGGAGACCCCTGACATACAGTAACATTACTGGGAATTATTGTCAAAATGCTCCTGCAAAGCCTCCTTGATTTGAGTAGCCTTCAGCTGCACCCCTCTAATTGCCTTTGTATCTGGCTGCTCCCATCAGCAGCCAGCTGATCAGCCTCAATGGTCCCACCCTTGATGTGCAAATAGTATGGAGAGTAGACCTGGCCACAATCACCATAGGAATATTTTCCTCACTGGGGTCTAACCAGCCAAAAAGACAGTACCTTATAATCAGCCAAGGGCACATTCAACGCTTCCTGAGCCATGGGAGCAAGGAATATGCGTGATCTTCAAGAATCACTATGGGCATTTGCACATTCCCCATTGGAATCCTCTGGTCTGGAAAAGAAGTTTCAGCGTGCAAGTTTTTATACAGTCTGAAAGATGTCAGCATCATGCACCTTCCCTGATGACTCTCCACTGATATCAGTGAAACGGCCCCAGTGATCCACCAGAGCCTGCAAGGCCATGGAGAATAGCTCTTTTGGTTGATGAACTCCCTCACAAGATGTTTGGGAGCCAAAATAGGGTTATGCATTCCATCTATCACCCCGCCGCAGTTAGGGAATCCCACTGCCTCAAAGCCATCAATTATCTCCTGGACATTACTGAGAGTCAAAGTTCTTTGTAGTAGAAGGCGATTTAATGGCCCTACACACTTGCATCGCCGCAGCCCCCAAGGTGGACTTTCCAACTCCAAACTGATTTGCAACTGACCGGTAGCAGTATGAGGCTGCCAGCTTCCACACACTGATTGCCACTCACTTTTCCATTGCGAGGGAAGCTGTCATTCCAGTGTCCTTGTGTCGCAGTGCTGGGGTGAGCTCCACACACAGTTCCAGGAAGGTGGCTTTGCACATCCAAAAGTTCTACAGCCACTGCTCACCATCCCATACCTGCATCACGGTGTGATCCCACCACTTAGTGCTTGTTTCCCAAGCCCAATACCAATGGTCCACCATGGCAAGCTGTCCCATGAATGACGGCAGCAATCTTGAATTACTTGTTTCCATGGCAGACATCCAGAACTCTGTTTCACAGCTCATTAAATAATGCAAGACCAGCTACATTGTGTTCATAATGCTCATCACCAGAATGGTCAGCAGCTCAGGAGCCATGCTGTCAGGCGGAGATGGCAGGCACACAGTTTACAAGGGCTGTTGAAAAACTATGTGAAATGAAGTAGGAAGCCCATGGAATGATGGGACGGAAAGAACTGCATCATGGGATGGCAAGCATATCCACATGATGCACTGTGATCCATTCCCAGAACTCCCAGTGGCAGAGGGTGGGGAACTGCACTGTGCAAGAGCAACAATTGTGGATGCGTTCTGCTAACAAACACAAGGAGCATTGTGTGGACATGCTCCATCGGTATCATTTAAGTGATTTATGATCATTAACACTGAGTACCTTTCCCAGACCTAAAGAAGAGCTCTGTGTAAGCTCAAAAGTGTCTCTCTTTCACTCACAGAAGTTGGTCCAATAAAATATTACCTCATCTACCTTGTCTCTCTAATGTCCTGGGACTATCACAGCTACAACTACACTGCAAATATGAAAACTGACGTCAGTTCCAGCGTGCAAGTTTTTATACAGTCTGAAAGATGTCACTGTATTAAAGACTTTAATGAAGCCCAGTTCCAGAAAGCCACAGTACAGAGCCGACATGAAGTCTAGTTGCAACTGTACACACTGGTACTTATAACTAGACTACTGAAAGACTGATAAAAGGAAACATTTTCACACAGTGCACAAGTCGCCTATGGAACTCACTACCACAAAATATCCTGGAGGCCAAGATCCAAAAAAGATTGGACATTTATATGAATAACAAGAACATGCAGAGTTACAATGACAGAGATTAAAAGGAGCAACACCCCCAAAAAATAATTCAAAACAGTTTAATTCCTCAGGCAATAAACCCTCCCATAACTGATGGGATTAGGAAGAAACTTTCCTCATAAACCTGCTAACTCTTAACTTTTCCTGTGCTCTCCTCTGAAGCATTGTTGGAAACAGGATAACAACTTGTATTTATATAGTGTCTTAAATATTCATATCACCTTGTAATCCCCAAATTACTATTTCCATAGTACTGGTAGGGAAACTGAGGCAGAAAGCTTAAAGATAAAATTTTCAGAATAGTCTATGGGACCTGAGAAGCCTGACCCCCCATTTTCAAAAGTGACTTAGGGCTAGATTCATAAGGGGAAACCAAAGCTCAGCATTGCAGTGCCTAATTTTTAGGCACCTAGTGAAACTCTCAAACCCAGATATAGGTGCCCAGGTTCCCTATACAATACAGGGGTGAGTTAGACACCTTAGAATGGGATCCACAAAAGTCGGCATGCTGAGTGGAGAGCCACCTGAGCTCACCCATAGTCGATGCCAAGGAGAGGGATGTGTCCTAAGCCATGTCTCTCAAAGAGAGACAAGTACCTAAACTGGAGCAGAAGGGAAATGCTTAGCTTTGCTCGGGATTCCCAGCCAGCAATGCTCTTCTGGAGTCAGGTGCATAAGCCATTTCTTGCAAGAAAGGCAATGATAAACCCAACTCCACACCAAGAGCTAGGGAGCAAGGATGACCTCCCTTGTAACCTTTAAGCCAGTGGTTAGGGTACTCACTGAGGAGATGGGGGACCCCTGTTCAATTCCTCCCTGTGCCTGATGAGAGGATAGGATTTGAAGCTCTCACTGTGCAGATGACTGCCCCAACCAATGGGCTAGGGGATATTCTGATGTGGGTCTCTCTCCTCCTGTCAAAGCTGTTCCACTTCGTGTAAATAATTAAACATGCAGTGGGCCAGAGAGCATGCGAGAATGACTCCATAGCCCAGTGTTAGGGCACCCACCTAAGAGGTTAGGAAACTGATATTCAAATGCCTCTCCTCATCAGGCATCTGGGAGAAACAAACCGGGGTCTCCCACATTTTGGGTGAGTATCCACATTGGGCTAAAGGTCGTCCTGCTTCCTTTGCATTTTGTATAGTCAGGCAAAGTCTTAGCACACCGACTGGATCAAGCACAGCAGGCAAGATAAGTAGGGTGATGCCTATTTTGAGAATCCTGCTAAGGCTTAGGCAACAGATAGGTGTCTGAGCACCTGCCCAGCTGCAGAAACTTATACGCCTCGGGGACTTTTGCAGCAAATAAATTAGTTGCTTAAGGAATTTAGGTACCTCCAGAGTTAGGTGGCAGCTTAGCAGTGGTTTTGTGAATACCAGTGACACCTACGTCCCATTTGTGAACCTGGCTCAAAGTGTCTAAGGTCCTTTTGAAAATGAAGCTGGAGGTTTCTAGGTAATTTAGAGGGAAATGTTCAAAATCACAGAAGGGATTCTTTCCCGGATCACATCTGTGGCAGAGCCTGGATTGGAATTTGAGACTTTTTGACTCCCAACCCTGTGTTCAGTCCATCAGGCTACATTTCCTAACTGGATGGATTCAATGCAAACAGTTTTAAACCCATACTTAGTATTTATAGACTAATTAAAGGATGGTGAGCCAGGGTGATAAAAGAGGGAGTCATAGTCAGTCAACAATGATGAATAGCTCCACAAAAGAAGTCAGATTAGAAGGACGACAGCACCCCCAAAAATATTCACTTCACACAATAAGACCTGTTTAATTCTAGGTGTGCTTAAGTCATTTATTTCTTTGATACTCTGTTCCATATTAAATGTAAATTTGCACACAAGGTAATATATATAAACATATACAATTCACAGTTTAGGCTTTCCAGCATTTTTATTGGCAGGAAATGAATTGTCAATACCTTCTACAATTACCAGAATAACTTATGAAAGGACCTTCTGTTCCTCAACAGCCAAATGATAAATCAGGTTCACTTTTTCATAATATTATGTCCTGGGTTCTGAGGAGATAAATAACCTAAGTAAAACTCAGAAAAGGGAACAGAGAAAATTTGAGCCAGCCAGGGGCCTAACTACAGTATGATCTCACAATAGGGTAAACCTGGAGTAGCTCCACTGGAAATTAATGGACTTCCCCCACTGCAAATCCAGTATAAATGAGATCAAAATCTGGCCACAACTCTCTAAGAGCACCTGTGTGATTTCCACCAGACATTAGAGAAAATTATTCCCCAGGGATGAAATGTGGCAAGTGCAATTTCAAGTTCATTGCATTTCATTTGGGAAAATATATGAAAATCAGGCTCCAGTAAGAAATTAGCTTCAACCTTAACTTGGAAGAGATAAGTCCCTCAGGCATATGAAAAAGCAGGAATCACAATGGTAAGGAGATTTGTTAGAAACCTCTTGGGAGCAAAAATGCAACCAAAGAATTTATATACAGTGAAAACTGTACAACGCTTGCGTGGAGAAGGAATGAGAATGGGTCCTTGGAGTCATAACAGAGAATAAGCAAGAGTTACTGCATGCAAACAAAACTTGACGCAGTTTCAATAGCAATTTAATTTGTATAAAGACTCCAAGGACTGGATCTTAACACTAGGACCTGGCAAGGTCCTTGGATACTCAGGGCAGACAAAGAAGGCTATGGAGGAAAGGGATGTCTCAAGAAGATGCATTTCTATACGGAAAAACCCTTTTGTACTCTTTGCCTTATATGCTGTGGGGATTCAAGGGTAATTTGGTGACACTAAAGCTGTTGGTATGACCGGAGGTGTAGCGAGCGCCCTCCGTACCCTCCGACAGGAGGGGGCCCTGCAAGGAAGGGGGCCCCTAAAAGTGGCAAAAAAAATGTAAGGTATAACTAGGTAAGTGACATTTATTGACGCTATTGCACAATCCATGTCGGTTTTACTGACAAAACCGTGAAGTCATTATGATACATCATAATGCTATTGGCTACATCAGTTGTCTGTCGGTCAGTTTCGAATTTTAGTTGGACCCATTCAAAGAATGTGTATTTGCGTTCATAATGGCGGTCGGCGGATAAATGTTATTAATTTAGTTGTTTAGTTTTTTATCGTTTCCAACGCAGAAGCGTGCTTTGTGATGTCTAAGAGAATGTATAAGACTGGAGCTAGTAAACGAAAGGCAGCAAGAGATGCCGAGAAGGAACTTGAGAAAATTCCAAAGTTGTCAACATATTTTGCGCTGCAATCCAACGTATAGGTACAGGCACTTGAAACTGACAGCACTAGCAGCGACGAATCGTATCCAGTCGTATCCAGAAGTGCTTCAAGTGAGGTCGAAGGTGAAGCCAGTTGTTCTACCAAACAAACTGTGACAGATATTCCAGCTGCTGCCGGGAAAGAAGTATCTGAATCTGAACCACTGACTGATGATCCAGGAGATTGGCCGTCTATAATATCGGACAGGCAAGTGTGTGACATTGTTGCACGTGGCCCACCGCAGCAGAATGAAAGTTACGTATTTCCTTTTAACGAGGAAAGACGGAGGTTCACAAGTACTCATTTCTATCGAACCATGGCAAATGGCGAGAAAATAAGACGTTCATGGTTAATGTACTCAGTTCAGAAAGATGCCATTTTTTGTTTTTGTTGTAAATTATTTGGCACTGGCGACATACCGCTACGTCGTGGAACATCTGCTTGGAAAGCACTGTCAAAAAGACTTCAGTGGCATGAAACAGGCAAAGGTCATCAAGACTGTATGGTGAAATGGTTTGACCTTCGGTCAGGCATAGTAAACCGTACATCTATTGACCAACTCGAATTGCAGGCTTTTCTGAAAGAAAGAGATTTCTGGAGAAATGTTGTCAAACGCATGGTTGATGTCGTTATTTTCTTGTCCGAAAGAAACTTGGCATTTCGAGGAAGTAATGAAAAGCTCGGCGATCCTTCGAATGGCAACTTTTTGGGACTGTTTGAATTGCTTGCAAAGTATGATACTGTCCTCAGCGAACTTTTACAGAGGATTAAGAAGGCAGAGACACATGTTCAGTACCTCAGTCCACAGATCCAAAACGAGCTGATTCAACTTGTTGCCAGTAACATTCAAGAGGCCAACATAGTGCAGCTTAAAAAAGCAAAATATTATTCAGTTATTTTGGACTGTACTCCCGGCGTGTCACATGAAGAACAGATGTCTGTGGTGTTACGCTTTGTTGAATGCAACGGTGAAGATGGTGTCAATATTCGTGAAGCGTTTGTTGGTTTTCTTAATGTTCATGATACAACTGGCGAGGGCTTATTGGAAGCGTTTCTTGAAAAGGCAAACAACTTAGGAATAGACATTGCTGACATGAGAGGCCAAGCTTATGATAACGGCGCAGATATGAAAGGAAAGAATAAAGGAGTTCAAGCCCGCATGCTAGAAATAAATGACCGTGTCTTGTATGTACCATGTGGAGCTCACACTTGGAATCTTGTGATCTCACATGCGGCAAAGTCATCGAAATATGCCGTTGACTTTTTCGGTAAGGGGCCCCAGACATATGTTCGGAGGGGGCCACGTTTTTTGTTGCTACGGCCCTGGATGACCACAGAGAACCTCAGCTCCCTGATATGAAATCAACCTGTGATGAGCCAATGACATCGCAATCGTGGCTGGTTGTGCCAAGACCATTGGGCTGGAAACATTCTGTCCCCCGGAGCCCCATTGCTATGAAGGAGTTGAAGGGTGACTGGGACTGTGCTGTTGAGACTGAAGGAAGGAATGAGGAGGCAAGGAATGGGATGACTCTACTAACTATGATAATATGCCATTTACTGGGGAAAGTCCTGGGGTCTCCAAGGGAAGATCAGGAAGATGGAAGGCCCAAATCAGGACTTGCAGTGACAGCACAAGGTGGGATAGGCTGAGAAATAGTCACCTTTCCAAGCCCCAGACTTGTTCATTTGAATCCCCGGAGAGTTTATGTCTGCAATTGGAAACTGGAGATGGAGAAGCCCTCCAATGGGTCTCATTATCAAAGCCACACTCTGCACACTAAGCCAGTGCAGGATATTTCTCTGCAGCGCATTACTGAAGACTTAATTCTACTTTGGATTTAAATGTGCCAGACACTAGGGCTGCCAACTCTTCCCAGGGCTATTTCTCCCACCCCTGGATAGCCATTGCTGAGGCACTCCCCAATGCACACTCCCTGCAGGGCAATGCTGGGCTTCTTCAGAAACACCAAGTCTTCCTTGCCTCTTGTTTTTCATGTCATTCCCAGGAACCAGATCCAAGGCCCATTGAAGTGACTGGAAATACTCTTCAGTACAGCTGAATTCCAGTCAGCCCTGGGCACTGTTTCACGGATTACCTCATTCTCCCATTTCCAGTCAGTTCCTCGGCACTGCTTGGAAGCAGTTCTAAGATGGCGCCTGCACAGGCTGATTTCTCTCTTTCTTGGCATTGATTTTTAAGACAAGAGTACCAATGGCTCGATGAGCCATTGAGCCATAGGACGAGCAAAGAGCCACAATCAAATTGGCAGGGGTAGTTGAGTGCTACTCTGGTAGGCGTTGGGCTGGCAAGAGCTCAGCACCAACACATAAGTAGACATTAACTTGAAATGTAACTGAGAATGTAATCTTCTCCCACAGGTAAATGGACAACAACTGAAATCGTGCCGAGAATGCCATCAGCTCCCACAGGTAAGTAGACAATGACTCTCACTCTTACAGACAAGCTGCCAGGGAGCTAGGGTGACCAGACAGCAAGTATGAAAAATCGGGATGGAGTGGGGGGGTAATAGGAGACAATATAAGAAAAAGACCCCAAAATCGGGACCATCCCTATAAAATCAGGACATCTGGTCACCCTACAGGGACCTCAGCTCCCTCGGGCAACTGGACAATGATCCCCACTGTTACAGACAAGCAGCCAAGGAACCAAGCTAAAATCAGCCAGTTGCTGGTGAGCCCCTTGCCTCAAGCCACTGGCCAGTCATGTTTGCATCAACCAAGATTTCTCTTAAGAGAGATATCATGGGCCCAAGAGAGGAGCTAGGCCAGCCCAGCAGGTTGCAGGATGGAGGGAGCCTACCTTTGTCTCAGTGAGCCACTGGACGATCAGCAATTGACTATGGAGCTGCACTTGACCTGGCAAGGGCAGTAAAGCACCATTCTGCAGGGTTTTGGCAAGCCCAGTTTCAACAGGCAGGGTGCTGGCAAGATCAATTCTGATAGGCAAAGGGCCCTGACAGGCAGGGGAATGGGTTAAGAATATAGGAATGGTGTGACAGACTGTACCCCAATATTTATTCTTTTTACAAGCAGGAACAAACCAGTTCCTCAGAAACAAAAGACAACCAACACCTTGGCCAAGTGTCAACAAAGACTAGTAGACCATCACCTACTGAAGCGGCCAGTCTTTGGCAGGAAGAAGGGTGTAAGCAAAAACTTTGCTGATTTACAGTAGAACACAGACTTGCAGTCACCTGAACCCTGACTGCAGATAATCCTCAAGGAGGGGAGAATGGTTTAACAAGAAAGGACACCTCTCTCCTCCACATCTCTCTGCTCATGCCAGTAACAATGCCTGAAGTTGCATCTGATGAAGTGGGTTTTAGCCCACAAAAGCTTATGCCCAAATAAATGTATTGGTCTCTAAGGTGCCATAAGTACTCCTCATTATTTTTGCTGATACAGACTAACACGGCTACCACTCTGAATGCCTAAAGAAACATTGAACTGGGGGAGGGGTCCTGGCTTGGAGGCTCCCAACCAGTAAGGACTACAAAGAGCAACTGGTGAGAAAAAGCTTTCATTTGAATCCATTTAGCTTGCTACATTTGGTATTTGTTTGCATTTTATCTTTTTATTTTCTTTGTGACCAATTCTGACTTTTGTTCCTCATTACTTGTAATCTCTTAAAATCTATCTTTCTGTTGTTAATAAACTTGTTTTACTGTTTTATCTAAACTAGTGTGTTTGGACTGAAGTGTTTGGGGGAAACTCCACTTGAAATAACAAGGTTTCTGCATATCATTTTCCACTGATGAAATGACAGACTTTATATGAGCTTGCATTGTCCAGTAGAGAGCTGGGTAGTACTAGATGCACATTTTATGGGGAAGCTCTGGGACTGTGGTGGTTATGTCGTCCTCTATATAATTCATGCGTGGCTGGCCAGAGCATTCAAGGAGTTCAGCTGGGAGTGACTTTCCCTGCTAGAGACTGGTCAGGAGTGGTGGTTCTTGCAGCAAAGCAGTGTAAAAGGCATCCTAGATTGGAGAATTGAGGGGACACAGCTGTTCAACAGTCCACACTATACCCTGGGGAATGTCACAAATGGCCATACTGGGTCAAACCAAAGGTCCATCGAGCCCAGTAGTCTGCATTCTGACAATGGCCGGTGCCAGATGCTTCAGAGGCAACAAACAAGGCAATTTTGAGGGATCCATCCCGTCATCCAGTTCCAGCATCTGGCAGTCACATGTTCTGGGACACCCAGAACATGGTGTTGCATCTTCGACCCTCTTGGCCAATAACCATTGATGGTGAATTCTCCATGAATGTATCTAATTCTTATATAGTGGAGTTATATATTATGATATTTTCTATCCCTTTCCTAATGGTTTCTAACATTGTTAGCTTTTTTGACTGATGCTGCACACTGAGTGGATGTTTTCAGAGAACTATCCACAATGACACCAAAATCCCATTCTTCAGTGGTAATAGCTAATTTAGACCCCATCTTTTTGTATGTATAGTTGGCATTATGTTTTCCAATGTGCATTAGTTTGCATTTATCAACATTGAATTTAATCTGCCATATTGTTGCCCAGTCACCCAGTTTTGCGAGATCCCTTTATAACACTTGGCAGTCAGCTTTGGACTTAACTATTTTGAGTAATTTTGTATCACCTGCAAATTTTGCCACCTCGCTGTTTAATCCCTTTTCTGGCTCATTTATGAATTTTTTGAATAGCACTGGTCCCCCAGTGCTTTACCTCTCTCCACTGTGAAAACTGACCATTTATTCCCACCCTTTGTTTCCTAACTTTTAACCAGTTACTGATTCATGAGAGCCCTTCCCTCTCCTCCCGTGACTGTTGACTTTGCTTAAGAGTATTTGGGTCTTGTCCAATAAAATGTTTAATCCTCATTACAACAAATAAATCCTTTTTCCTAACTATCAGTTCTTCCCCCAGGCAATAATGCTACTCCCTCCCCAAAACCAATTCAGACCTTACACAGGTAGGTTTGCATTTTCTCCCATTGTTATAGACAGACTGCGGGTGAGCTCAGCTTACATGAGTAAGCAGACAATGTCTTCAGCTGTTATGCACAAGCTTTCTATGAGCTCAGCTCCTACAGACAACTACACGTTGACTTGCAGTGATGCTGAGAGTCCAATCAGCTCCACCAGGTAAGTGGACAATGATTCCAGCTTTTATAGACAGGCTGGCAGCGAGCTCAGTCCCACAGATAAGTGAACATTGATTTGAAATGTTACTGACAATGTAATCCTTTCCCACAGGTAAATGCACAACGATTGAAATCACCTTGACAGTGCAATCAGTGGACAAGACTCATTTTTTAGACAGGCTGCCAGGGAACTCAGCTCCCATGGCAAATGGACAATGATCTCCACTGTTATGGATAAATGCTGAAACCAGCCAGTTGCTGGCAAGCCCCCTGCCTCAAGCCAGCAGCCAGTGATGTCTACATTGACCAAGATTTCTCTGCAATAAAATGCCATGAGCCCACAACAGGAGCTGGGCCAGCCTGGCAGGCACAGGACAGAGCCTGTCTTTGTCTCTACCAGCCATGGGATGATCAGCAACTGACTATGGAAGAAGCCACACTCAAATTGCCAGGGGTGGTTCCAGCAAGCCCAGTTCCAATAGGTGGGGGGCCCTGATAGGCAAGGGAACAAGTTCTGCCTGATAAATCATTTAATCCTCCTCCGCACAAATAAATCATTTGCCCTACAATTCAATTCTTCACTTAAATGAATTAATGCTGCTCCCTCCCCAAACCAACAGGTAAATTGACATTTCCCCTTCCCCCTACATTGTTACAGGCTGCCAAGGAGCTCAGCTCCCACAGCAAGTGGATCTGCATCCTGCTCTCCTATTTAATGGATGAGCTGCCAGTGAGCTCCACTCCAGAAGGCCAGCAGGCAATGATCCCCGCTGTTATGTACAAGTGGGCAAGGAACTCTGCCAAAACTGGCCATTTGCTGGCAAGTCACCTGCCTCAAGTCAACAAAGCCAGTGACTTTACACCAAAACCAAGATTGTTCTTCAACAACCTGCTATGGGCCCACAACAGCAGCTGGGACGGCACATGGGGGCATCTGACTTTGTGTCTATAGCCATGGGACAATTGGTGATGGACTATGCACCTAGCTCAAAATGGCAGGGGCAGTCAAACATGGCTCTGGTGGGTAGGATTACAGCAAGTCCAGTTCCATCAAACGGGGAATGAGTTCTGTCCAGGTACAAGGCTTAATCCTCCTCCTCAAATAAATCATTTGCTGTAAAAAGTAGTTCTTCCCCTAAGTCAATTAATTATACCCCCCTGCTCAAAACAACTCACACTTCATGCAGCTAAATGGACAATGACTCCAATTGTTACAAACAGGTGGACAGGGAGCTCAGCTCCCACAGGGAGGTTGGATATTGGCTTGCAATATTACTGATTTTGTAATCATCTCCCACAGGTAAAAGGAAAATGAACATATGCTGACAGTGCAATCAGCTCCTAGAGGTAAATAGCCATTGACTCCCAGTGTTGCAGTCAGGCTGCCAATGAATTCCACTTTTACAGGTTAATGGATAATGATCCCACTGTCACAGATGGGTTTCTGATGAGTCTGCTTCACTTCCAGAGGTGCTGGAACTAGGGGTGTGGGGGTGTGACAGCACCCCCTGGCCTGAAGTAGTAATAACAACCAAATACATGGTTTCCGTTTTCAGCACCCCCACTATACAAATTGTTCCAATGCACCTGTTCACCATGTCTAGGGTTACCACGTAGCAACTGTGAAAAAAAGGGACAGGGGTGGGGGGTAATAGGCGCCTATATAAGAAAAAGAACCAAAAAAATGGGACTGTCCCTTTAAAAATGTGACATCTGGTCACCCTATTGCCTCAAGCCAGTGACAGTTACACCAACCAAAGGTGTCATCCCTTTCAAATCAGTTTCCTTAGGTTCAAGGGGTGACATCTAGTGAGTGTTAAAGTTACTGCTCATGGGAGCTCTGTGAAATGCTCCTCATCTCCCCAGGAAGTACCTGCAGCCAGGCAGAAATCATTAGTGACCTAGGATGATATAGTGGCTAGAGCCCGGGTTCAAAGGATTTCAAGGATGAGATTCAGAAGGGCAGCGGCTCTGTCTGGTATGGTTCAGGAGTGGGAGAAATGGAATCAGGGAGCAGAGACCCATTTTGAAGGGACAGTCGATCTGGTTGGGAGTGGGGAGGCACTGTGTCCATCAGGGAGTAAAGGGAAGAACTGAAAAGGTGGACCCCGTCTAGTATGTTTTGGAAGAGGAGTCGAAAAGGGACAAGAAGTCTGGGGGGAGTGGAGAAAAGCTAGTGGCTAGGATCCTGTGCAAGGAGGCCATAGGCAGGTCAGATTCACATTGACTGATGTGTTTTTCCTTTTGATGTTTTTCTTCAGTAAAACGCCATGGACTTACAACAGCCGCTGGCCACCCAGCAGGCTCAAGAGGGATCTCTAAAATGGATGCCACCTCCTGGAGGAGGACAGAGAGATCGATGGTGTCTTTTGGGGACTAGGCAAGGCTGTCCAGACAGAGGAAGAGGAGAGAGCAAGGGGCAATGTCTGCCCTGCACCAAAGTCAACCCCTGGAGAAAATTCATGTAGTAGCTGGGACAGTCTCCTCATTCCAAAAACCTTTAGGGAACTATAGGAGAACTAACATCCAAACCAAACTGTTACAATGGTGCTAGGCAACTTTTGAGAACTCCCAACTGAAACTTTGTCTCTGTGGTCACTGCACCACCAATTCCCAGCTCCTTATGCCAAATAAAAAAAAATTGCAAGTTTGAATATTAAAGCTACTTCCTAAAATAGTTTTCTCTTCAAATACATCTGTTCCTGTTCAACCTGAAGTCTTCCCTGTTGCAGGTGTGTGTTAATTTTTCATCTCAGTATCTCAGATGCACTTGTACCTAAGGTGGCAGAGGTATGACGTTAACTGTGTTGTTTAAACTAAAATTCTTATGTTACATAAGGGAACAAATAAAACCTAATTGGGCCATTGTTCACTTTTCTATACAACTGTCTTAACACGGTGTGTCCATTTCATCCAGAATGTATACACCCCCTACCCCAGGATATGTGCCAGTCTGGCATTGTAGAAATGATCTACCCACCTTCCTGAGATCTTGCTCTTTTACCTCTTTGGGGGAGCTGGTAAAATTTCTGAGAATCCCATTTCTCTGTTCTCTTCATTCTTCTCCTTCCCCCCTCTGCGAGCTCTGGCCCAGCCCAGCCTGTGTGGAACTGAACTCTCCCTTCTGCGCTATGGCTTTTGCTCACCCTGTGGGCTGCTTACTGCCCTGACCACCTCCTTTGGGTGCCCGGGTCCTACTCTGCCCCTCCCCCCACCGTTCCTCTGGGGCTTCCCCTCCTTATCTCCCACTTCCTCTGGGACTTCCTGCCCCCCTGTTCCGCTAGGTCTTCCCTTCCTCTGAGGCTTCCTGCCCCCCCAGTTCCTCTGGGGCTCCCCCTTTCCTGACCCCCTGTTCCTCTGGGGCTTCTCCTCCTCATCTCCACCTTCCTGTCCCCCTATTCCTCTGGAGCTGCCCCCGAGTTGCCCTTTCTTGCCCCCTGCCGCCCCGGGGTTGCCCCTCCCCGTTCTTGCCCCCTGTAGCCCGGGCGGGGCTGCGCCGAAGCAAGGGAGGCTCCAGGGCAGAGCAAGCACCGGACCTTGTCGCGCTCGCACGCACCGCCCCGGGGCTGAGGCCACGCGCCGGTGCCTTGGAGGCTGCCCTGCTCCCCCCGCCGCCGCGGCTGTTGCTGAGCGAGTCGTTCCGCTTTCACTCACCCCGGAGCCCGCCCCTGCAGCGCTCGCGGCGGTTCGTGGGGTCGCGCCCGCCCGACGTGCGGGGATCCCACCAGCATTAAATAACCCCCTGCAAGCGTTAACTCCGCCCCGCCGTCGGCCGTGCAGCAAGATCCTCCTTACCGCGCTGCCTGGCCCCTAAACCGCCTCTACTGCGAGCCCAGCTCTCTCAGCTGCATGTCGATTTGTCAAATCCCTTGTGGGCCTCTGTGTCCTTTCTGTGCAATTTCCACCCCTTCCCAGCCCCCCCCCCCCATAGGTTTAAATTTTCTCCCCCTTCAATCTGCGCCTATGCGCCAGGCTCCTGCTATTCCGTCAAACAGCCCCAACACAGAATAGCAGGGTTGGAAGGGACCTCATTTAGTCCAACCCCCTGCTCAAAGCAGGGCCAAGCCCCAATTAAATTCCCAAATGGCCCCCTCAAGGATTGAACTGGCACCCCGGGGTTTAGGGGGGCAATGCTCAAACCAGTCAGCTATCCCAGATGTCGCTAAATTCCCAAATGTTTTAATTTTGGCCTTCCTGTATTGTTAAACGGTCGGGGGAGCAGGACAGTCCCCTGCATGGCTCTAGAGAGGGGTTATTGCTAGCACAGCTAACATGTCAGAAAATAGACGTCTGCTTGCTGGCAAATGCGGAGTCCTAGGGCTGGTCCACGCACCGTTATTGTACTGAGTTGACTAAATCGGTTTAGAACTCCCCCCCCCCCCGCCCCATGCATTTATACAGACGTTGACGTCTCTATAGTTTAAGTAAAGGTAAGCTATAGGGATGTGATCGCATTATACCAGTAAAACTGCATCTACTTAGAGCTTTGCCCCAAATTAACTCTTCTTTTGTAAACTGATCTAACTAAATCAGCGTAAAATGTGCGTAGAGAAGCCCTGAGTGAAAAATAATACCTTGTGTGTCCTAATTGTTGTGTATTTTTATAGTCTGGCCTGAGTCTCCAGTGCCTTGATTTTAAGTAACCGCATACACAGTGCTGAATCTGCAATGAAAGAGCTACCAGGGCTCAAGCGATTTTTTTTAAATCTTCCATAACTGACAACACCTGCCTGCACCTCTCGGTTTGTGCTAACTACCACCAAGCCTGGAGGTTTAGCCCTGGCACAAAATAAACACTGCATTTACACCTAGGCAAGGACACTACCCAAATCCGATGGGTGGCATTTTACACCCTTTGAGTCACTTACCCCTGCTAGAAAAGTGAGTGCCAATAAGAACAGAACAGCTGATGGTCCATCTAGCCAGCATCCTGCCTTCGCACGGGGTAGTGCAATGGCACCTGTTTTGCACACGTTTAAATAATTACACAAGACAAAGGAGCAGAGGCTGAAAGCCATATTATGTTTTACTATGATGTCTTCTAAAGTAGCTGTTACAGGCAAAGGAGCCTAGCCTCAAGTTCCAGTCTAACAAACAATTATATGAATCACCACTTTCTTTACATGAAGGGTCTCACCAGAAATATTAAAATATTTTAAAACAGTTTGACAAATTGGTAAAGAAGGATTCTGCCACCTGTGGTGTTCCCTCGCGTTGCATTATCACCAAGGGGAATAATTGAAAACAGTTCCCCCCGTTCTGGTGTATTCCCTGTTGTATCTTGTGAAGTATGACTTGCATCATTCAACTGACGCCTTTTTTTTTTTAAGGGATCAGTGATCAGTTAATGGGAGAGACACTTTAAAAAACAGTTATCTGGGCTTTGAGCGGAATGCAGCGTGGCTTTAGATAAACTGATTTTTTAGTTTGGCAATACGGACACAATTCCGTTCAATTCCGTTTTCTATTCTTCATCCAGTCAGAACGGAAGGCTGATACCATGAAACAAGGATGCAAACAGCTGTGCCCTGAACCTTACACTAAAGCAGCACATGGCCAAAGCTGAAGGGTTTTTTCTTTACCGTGTCTAGTCTGACAGTACCTGGAGATTTCAGTTCCACTTCATCAAGGTTGGAAATGAGACTGTAAATCACGCTCACCTTTCAGTCAGTGACAGACACCCTTGGCCCTCTGAACTACTCGATCCGGCAACTGCTAACTCAGCAGGAGAGGCGTTGTGCTGTTCACCCGCCTACAGACCTAAACATGAGTTTGGAAATAAGAGAAGCTAGAAGAAGCTGGGTGCTAATTAAATACTGAAGACAGCAGCAAAGACTCCGAAAGTCACACACCACAAACTCACCGAGGAAACATTGTTTCATACTCTCAGGTCATTTTCGCTGTGAGGTTACTAAGTTTTGGCCTCAAATCATCTACACATATTATTTGTATCATTGCTAACCCACATCCCACCCAGTGACAAGTTTCATGGGCAGGGTCTGTCGCCTAAGAATGGTGCTAGGGAAAAAAATGCCAGAATATTTTCATTAAAAAGAGACTTATACAAAAGAATGAAAGCAATTTTAAAACAGCCACAGCAGCTCGGTTATTTTAATACTTGATTTTATTGTTACAAGTTTTTCCTTGTAGAGGAGAAAAAAATCTCTTCCCTCTCCCCCCGCCCCATACAGTAATGGATGAGGAAATGGAAACGCCACAATACGAAGAAAAAAGACCTGAAAGTTTTTCTCTCTCACTAAACAAACAAGGTCTCTCCCACCTTGTCTCTGTAAGGACAGACAAGGCATTGAGGAGATATTAGTGTATGGATCAAAAATGGCCCATAATAGGTTTCTATACTAAACCTCCAAACTCCTAACGCTATTTCATCCCAGACATCTTCTGGGAAACATAAATTAATAGAGATGGCAATGGGAGAATTGTATTATAACTGAAAAGAAATTACACCACAAAACATTTCACTGTGATTGCCAAAAGAAGACAAACGATAAACGCAAAGCATCTGATGCTGTTTCAACTCTCTTATCAAATTGCCTTGCAGTATTTTGTAGAAATACAGCTAACGTGTTTGTGTTGATTTTACAAAATATTCTGTGTGGACACTTAGTTGCTAATATTATTTGTTTGTATTTACTTGGGACTATAACCAATAAAATGTGTTTATTTGTTTGACCTTGTGTTGAAAATGACGCTGCAGCGAGGAGCTTTAGCGCTCCGAGGAGAAGCAGAAGAAATATTTTAAATTTCCACACATCTGGAAACACAAGATGTTTATTATTAACAGTGAAAACCAGGAAACATTTAGGGTATGTCTAATTCTCCAGCTGGGAAACCTGCTACATCTGCTCAAATGGAGCAAAGGCAAATGTCTGCTGTCCTTGCATTAAAACAAACAAACTACCACAGTTCTGTAGCTTCTGAAATAACAAGACACTGAAAATTCAGAAATATTGAGCCTTAATCATGTGGTGCTATTTCTGACCTCCCCGCTGACTTGAAGAAATTTCAGAGGGTTGTTTTTGGTACAGAAGCACAGCGCCCATAAGAGCTGCGTGGGACTCCAGCCTCAAGATTACTGGGCAAGCCAAGTTGAATTTGCTGGTTCTTTAATTAGGATGCTTCCTAATTATTGATCATCACCATCTTCAGCCAGTTTATGGCGATTTTCACTTGCTGGAAGCATTCCCCTTCAGAACTCAGGGAGAATTCTGTCCCTATTGAAATCTAGGCAGGGGACGGTTCCTATTGACTTCAATAGGGCTAAGAATTCATTCCCATTTTTCAGAGGGCTGGACGCGGGGACTACGCTTTCCTCAGGGGAGGCTTCTGTTTACAAGTGGATGGGAAGGGGTAGGCCGCAGCTGTGGAAGAAGGGATATTTTAATGGGTAATAACACTGAATTCCATTGTAGCTTTTCACCAGAGCAAAGGGTCTTGCCATAAACGCTGGAGAGAGCGGCTCGGAGGGACAGCCCTTTGAACAGACAAGCTTTTAATCTGCTTGCCTTTATTGGTACAGTATTTTGATCTTGCGACCCTTTTCCTGTGTGCAACCAACTGCAGCTCCTCTCCCGCCTTTAAAAAGACTTCAATGCCTTCAGGTGTCTCTCTAATCTGCAAACTCCGCTCTCAATTGCCCGTTGCCGTTTACACTGGCTCTGGGTACGCAAGAAATGTATTCGCAGTGAGGGCTCCCGACTCGAGGCTGGGTGCGCTGTGAAGTCTCTTCGCCCGGATGCTCCCTTACCTTTTGATGCACCATTTTAAACTAAGCAGGTGCTGGTGAAATAATTTCCTCGGGGTTGGCCATTTCTAGAGCCAGAGGCTGTTTGGTAAATAGGATGCGTTTATTTCTCCAGCGGTCTTATCTCCCCGGCTGGAAACGACAAGCGAGGCCATTGCTTCACCGATTTCAGTGCCGCTTCTTATTCCTGGTTCACGTCCCTGACATACGTTAGGCACAGAAGGGGAGTGGGGTAATCTCCTGGCGTGGAGCAAATTCTAGTGGTGAGAGAGACACGCTTTCCAGCTACCCAGGGCTCGTCTTCAGGGATCTGTGGGACTGGGAAGTCAATAAACAGAAGTGGGGCCAATTAAAAGATATTAGCTCACCCCCTTGTCTCTGTAATAGCCTGGGGCCAACAGAACACTGCACACACACGTAAGGAGGCCATGGGTCTACTCTGGTTCAGTCAGGTTCTGAGCTTGCTGGAATAATCCCGCTGAGGGCAAAGCAGCAGGAGGCGCTCTCCGCCTCCTGGCTTTTCCAGGGGCCGGTCGCAGGCTGCCAAAGCCTTTTCCACGCTCTGTTTTATTCAGCCGAAAGAGGTCAGGTGCGACAGGACCATTGGTCCGACGTGCCCTGGGTTAGGTAAATAAATGGCTGTAACACGGGACTATTCCAGCTGCAGACAAAATGTAGGGTTAACCTACAAAAACAACAAGGAGTCCGGTGGCACCTTAAAGACTTTTATTTATTCACAGATGTATTTGCACGGTTACCTCCTGATACTTGACCCCATGGAAGGGTTAACCTACAATGCCCTGTGGTAACTGACCAGCACCCGGCCTGTAACTGGCGCTTTTACTGGGAGGTTGCGTTGCAGTAGTTTTCTGGAAACAAGTTGGCACCGGCAAATAAAGTGCAATGTACAATTGTACAGCTCAGCCTGCATATACCTCGCTATCCATATCACGGGCACCAGGATGGTGACCAGGAGCTGCCTCTAGAGCTTCAAGAGATGCTAACTAGACACGCTTATGATCATCGGAAAGCTGGTAGGGAAGGTCTTTTATGTCATAGTTACATGATGTAGGAATCGCAAGAGGGACTTGAAATCCTAAACCCCCCCCCAGTCTTTCACCCCTCCTGCGCCCCCACCCTCATCGATCGGCGTGTGTAGTTAGGGGAGGAAGAGTACCCAATGCGGGGCTTCAAAAAATGTACAAACCCAGACTCTGGAGCGCACAGACTTGGGGCCCCAGTAGCTCTGGTTTCACGCTTTGCTCGCGCTCCGCTTTGGAGCACTGCTCTGTCCGTACCGAGAACAGGGCACAGATGAGCTGCTGGGAAGTGCCTGATCTCCCCTCTCCCCCGCCCCCCAGCGTATGGAAGGCGACTTCTCTGAACTCAGTGACATAGAGATGAGGAGGGGGCAAGCGAAATCTGTATCCACCTGCCTGTTCCAATTCTATCATTTATCCCATGGATGTGACCGGTGTTTATGTGTGTGCATACACACACGCCACGTGTCTGTCTTGTAGCCTTTGCTACTCAGGATCAATAGTCATCTCAAGCAGTATATGCCATTCAAATCTTAATACCACACCCCGTCGAGGGGTTTTGTTTGTTTAGCGTGGTGTATCATGAATACATGCCACAAAGAGACTCGAATGCACTGCAAAGCTTGCTCGGCTAAGCGCTCGGGTGAGAGGTAAGCTTGAACGCCAACCCTTCATTTATATGCCTGATTCAGACTGTGTGTTGGTCCCATACTGTCTCTCAACAACATAGTTTAATATAAGATAGTATCCACCACCTTCAATACGCATATCTGTAGGATGTTCTGACCACAAATTAACAAAACGATCTTCACGCTGGCAGGCAGAGGGGAAGAGTTGAGGAAACACACGCATATTGGACGGGAAAACATTTTATGAAAACGAGTTAGCTGGTGACAAAAAGCAGCAGACACTGGGCACTCAGTAATGCCTCACCCACCTTTGCCCTCGATTTTGAGAAGGGTCGGTCACCTTAACCTCACCTGGAGTTAAGGGAAGCTGGAGGTGCATCGCCTCTCTGAAAATCCGGTCCTAACTGCAAATTGTGTTCAGAAAGGAAGAGCATCAGACAGCGAGTTATCTTTTACACCTTCCCGAAACTGTTAGGGGATCTTTTACACGGACAGCCACCTAACTTGGGCAAAAAACACTTTAGTTTAACTATCTCTTCTGAGATCTACTGTCTCTGGTTTACTAACTAGTAGATTAATTATTTCCACCTGTAACACTGTAGTTAGTACATTCTCTCTTCAGTCCTTCGGTACTGAACTCCGGAGTCAGAATTAGGGAGACAGTTATACCTGTATCTTTACACACACATCATAGAAGTTGCTTCTTACCTTATCCTCACAAAAGCACATTTGCTCACTTGCTTGTAAATCAACACATTAAACAGCTGCTCTCCTCAGTTGAAATTACTACTGATCCATGGGCAACTATCACAGGAATATATAACCCACCGTCAAACAGAACCATAAAATGCCTGCTTAAATGGGTCTGTTTCTTCCTCTGACAACATTAGCATCACTCAGGGAACAACAATCATTTTGCTAAAGCAGCTGTCTGATATAACTATTAAAAAAGGAAGATTGGATAGACAGACACCAAGGACACAGGTTAGATTAAAAAAAAATCAAACCAAATCAAAACACAAACATGCGCCCTATGAAGAAAATACTGGTGAAAGGAAAGCTCTTGTGTTTAGTCTGAATCTCCATGCACGAGAATCAAACCCACTTTGGGCTTTATTCACACTTACAGTTTCACCTTCCTTTGTGATCAATGACCGTAAACATTGGTAGTAGGCCCAGCCCTGTTGAAAGTTAATGGCGAAGCTACCTTTGACTTCACTGGAAGCAGGAGAGGTTAGGGTAGGTGTCCTTTGTTGTTTACCAATCCTTGAACATTAGGGATGAAGGGAGCCCCTTGAGATTAAACACACACACACACACACACACACACACACACACACACACACACACTTCTGCCCCAAACTCAGTTTGATCCTTCAAGTTCTTTTAACACAACAGTGAACACCCCCTTTTTCTTCTCCCGCGCCAACGCCTTTTCTAGCTCTGGCCAGAGCAAGCAGAAAATGCTGAACCACCATCAGCTGGTCTTGTGGTGTTTCCTTGCCCACAAGAATCATGGTGGTATTTCCTGGCTGACCAGAAACAAAATAGAGCAAAGACTATTCGAGTCTTAGGAGACTTGCAGCGCAATTTAGCACATCCAGGAGGTAGTTCAGACTGAGGTTTATGTGAACTGAGCATCTGAGGGCTGGCTTCTCTTGTCTTTCACACCCGGGAGCTCAGATCTAATCCCACTCAAGTAAATGAATTACACCTGTGTAAAAACGGTGTCAGAGAAGAATCAGGCACTGAGAGTGAGCTCCTCAAGCGGTGTAAATTGGTGCAGCTCCATTGCATTCAGCGGAGCTTCATTGATTTACACCAGGAAATATGTAGCCCTGGATGTTTACCCAAGAAGAGTTTTCCCAAAGCTAACATGCTAGTATATATACCCGCACACCATCAGACACAAGACAATAGACAACGGCAATAGATTAAACCATTTACAGGAGCGTACTACTCTTAATTAGCATGTCTTACACCTAGTTCTTGCAGCAATGTCATCTTTTCCTCTGCAGGAACATGTCCAATCCTTAGAAGACCTTGTATAAAGCACTGCAGGATAATTTCACAATCAGAAAATGAATGGGGTTCCGTATTTAAACCGATTGCTCACTAGTGTAACATTAATATACACGAGTGAAGCATATATAGTAGTGAGTTAACAAGTGTCTCCTTACGATTGAAGATACAGGTCATAAACGAGGTCCACCGGCTATTACATATATACTATGTTTTTCTATCAGTGGATTTTAAGGCTGGAACTCCTTCAGATGACATCATTTAATGGGAAACCAAAGTTTCTCCGGAGAGCCTATTTAATTGTGAGTATGGACTCAACGGAACTACACCTGTAGTGCTTGTAACTTGTGGCAAAACTAGCACTTGGAAGAAAAATATGTGTACATATTATAGTAGTGTACTGCGAGATCCTGAAACACAAATACTGCCTAGGAAATAGAAATGGTACTGGGGTTGTGGTATAGGCTGTATTTTGTAATACAATGAAACTTAAGGAGGATTTAGTTGCATAGACCTTGTGCTGGCTTTCTATGCAGGGTGAATGCCACACACTAGCGCCAGATTCTTCTTTTCCTGCATCTTGTGTAGTCATTTACACCAGCGCAAAGTGAGGGTAAAATTATAATATTCTGATCTGGCAGCATTTGACACTCACTTTGCGCTGGTGTAAATGACTCGGGTAAGCTCAGAGAACTGGGATCTACGTGTGCATGTAGCGACAGACACTCTGGTGGTGAATTCCATAATCTGAATATTGGCCTGTGACTCACCTCTCTGTGTAGACCTGTCCAGCGGTGGTAGGGACACTCCATGTCTGCAGTTTCACTTGTGCCATCTCTAGTATGGGGCTCCCTCTCTGTGGGAGATGGGAGGATCAATCTAGGAGTTCTACATGCAGTGGAAGGTGCACACACCCTGCCTGGCCGCTCGGCATTTGCCTCCTTCCTCTCTGTACATGGAACAGCCCTGGTTCTGCTGGAAGTGGAGTCACTGAATCTGTAGAGGCAGGGGAAAGATTTCCCCCGCTACAGATTTATAGTCTGATTTTCAGCAACGCTTCCACTATGTTCAGTGACAGTCTAGGTGCTCAGTGTCTCTGAGTTGATGCTGTTGATCACTTTTTTCTTCTGACCATGCTCTGCGTGCAATTTTCAAGCAAGCCATTTTATTTGGAAGCAAGCAAAGGCTCTAGTCGCTCATGAGGACTATGGCCCAGATCCACAAAGGTATTTAGGCTCCTAACTTCCATTGACATCTAGGGGCCTTAGGAATCTAAATACCTTTGTGGATCTTGGCCCATGGACCTGATCCAATGTTCACTGACTGTCACTGGAAGGTTTCCCGTTTATTTCAGTGGGTGCTGGATTTGGGTCTCAATCTTTCGCAGGTTTCAGTCTTCAGCTATATGTATATAATTTGCAGTAACACTCTCTCAAGTGTAGTTAGAACGTTTTCCTATGGGGAAAAGCAAACCATTTCTCATCCTCTCCGAGCTAAAACGTGGTTGAAAGGATTTTGCTCAAGCTTTGTAGAAAACTTCACCTTTGGGCTAAGGTCAAGCATATGACAGATCAAGTAAAAAAGACGAATGGCTCAGAAATATACTGTAAGAACATGTGAAAACAGGGGATTGGAACGAACACCATTTTGCAGTGTTCACTAACAGGCCCCTAAGGGTTACTGTGCTCTATCAGATGTATCCAGCTGCCTTTTAACCACACCTTCCTGGAATGCTGTCACCTTTTCCAAGATCGAGTCTCTGGGCCAGATCCTCAGCTGCTGGAATTCAGCTGAGTTTCATTAACTTCAGTGAACCAATGACACGTGACACCGGTGGATACGGCTCAATTCATATGATGGAGAATCCAGTGACTCTCTCTCTCTCTGTTGATATAAGGCCAGTGGTAATGAATCCCAGCACAATCTACTTTTAGCGAGGATAGCAACGGGGGCCAGGAAAATGCAAATAATGCAGACTGCACAGTTTAGTCCTGTCTCCTGCTATCTGCAGCACTGTCCATAGCAGAATGAATGGTTCACTTAGCCAATCTTGACTTTTCTATCAATGTATAGTCATAGCACTTATTGTTTTAAAAACTCATCTAAAATGCCGACGATCCCTTCTTTCCCTCCAATATGGGAATCTGTTTTAACTGGGACTTTTTTTCTCTCTCTCAAAAGCCAGGGCACAGCCAGGCACTCCTGGAAGAGATCAGTTACATTTTTTTCCCCAAGAAAGTAGATGAAAGTCTTAAACCTCACTGGGTGTCTTTAAGGACACAGAGCTTGTGGTCAATGATTAATAAGCACCTGGTGCCAACTTCGGATCGCCAGCTGGAGTAACTCCTCTGAAGTACCCGGCCCTGTTCTTGTGCCCAGGCAGGATCGGGCTGACTGCTGGTTACGCTCTCTGCACAGAGGGATGATGGCTGTTTCAGCACAAGGAATGACTCCTTTAGTCCCACCACAAACCAGATCCTAGCGCCCATCGTGTCCGCTGCAGCCATGTTAGAGGTGGCCCATTTAAAGAGTAGTGCGGGGAGCGGGTGTACTCTCTGCCCTTAGGCTATTTGAGGGGCAATCGGCGGCGGAGCCTATGCAAAAACCAACCAACCAAACAAACAAACCCCCCCAAACACCGCCAGAGGCCTCGACTTGCTGTTAGCGCAATTACAGCGAGCGAGGGCGCCAGGGGCACCACATGGGTAGCACCGCAGTGCTTGGACACCCCGTTTTATAGAGCAAGGGCCCGGCTCCAAGACTGCCTGTCGCAGTTTCTTGTCTAGGGCAGAAGCAGGATCCTTCACAGGCTCCCCGGAGCCCCAGGAAATGTAGTGGCAGAGCCCCGAGGAGGCGTCCCGGCCCCCCCCCCCCCATGCTCCTACTCGTGCCATTAAGTCTCCCCAGCAGGCGAAGCGTTTGGATCCTTTTGCAGAGCTGCAGGCACGAGCCGGTCCAGGGGCAAGCTCAGAACTAGCCTCTGCTTTTGTGCTGCAGCGGGGAATACCTTGGACAGCTCCCCCACCCGGCATTCCTCCACCCCCCCCATTTCCCCTTCCTCCTCCTCCCCCAGCTCCCTACCACGCTGCCAGCTTGGTGCATTTCGCAGCCTGACAGTGCAGCGCCAGAGCCGGGAGCTCGCTCTTCGCCAGCGCAGCCCGGCCCCCCGACTGGACTCCCCGGCGGAGAGAAGCATGGATGTGAGGCTCGGAGCAGCTCTGCTGCGTGTCCCGGGCCTGCTGTGCCTAGTCCGTGAGTAGCGCTCAGCCGGGCGGGCAGGCTGGGGCTGGGGCTGCGGCTCCGGCTCCACTGGCGATGGGACCTGCCCGGCTTGCGCGCGAGTGGGGAGCTCCAAGCGTCCTCGGGCGGCTGCCTGGGAGCCCCACGTGGGGACGCGTTACAGGCGGGTGCCTGGCCCAGAGAAGGGCTTGCAATAAAGCCCGATTTATTTCATGCAAAGGGGTTGGGGGGGGCACTTGGCTGCAGAAAAGCAGGGCAAAGGGGGTCACTTTTTTGCCCACGGCGCTGCAAGCTCCGCAGCGGAGCACCGAGCCGCCGGCAAGACACGGGTGTCTCCACAGATCTGTTTTGTTCCCGCAGATGCCATGGCTCGAATCGGGGCCGAGCAAGAAGTAGAGAACCTCTCCGGGCTCTCCACCAGCCCCGAAAAGGATATTTTTGTGGTGCGGGACAACGGCACCACGTGTCTGATGGCCGAATTTGCAGCCAGACTGATGGTCCCTTACGATGTGTCGGCCACCAATTATGTCGACGTAAGAGGGATTTAGGTTTCTTTGGTGGGGTCCCGCTTTCGACTCGCGGGGCTGATCTTTTAGAAAGGGACGGGGTATGGTCGCTTAGCCTCGGGCCCGAAAGTCAATACCATAAGGTCCCATGTTCAAAATGAAGATCTCAGCCCGTCCCGCTAATTACTCCACTGCCTGTCCGCAAGGTAATGCAAAACCCGTGTATCTGGCGAGCCAACCGTATTTTAGCGCCAGTAAGGGAGAAAGAGCTCGATGCTGATTGAAAACCCCTCTCTGTGTCCGTGAGCTTTACCAGCACAAATGGTTAAGAATAGCGAATGCAGCTGCGTTTGATGCTTTTGGACAGCGAAAGTTGTCAGTGCCGTGAAATAGCGTCAGGAAAGAACCCGCTTCCTTATAGGCAAAAGTCGTCGCATTACTATATGTTCCTCTTCTTGCGCCTGCCCTTAAGGGCACATTTTTTGCTTGGGTTTGGGGGGAAGGGCCACCTTTTTTTCTGATAACATCTGCAGCTGAAGAAGTGAGTTTTTTTACCCAAGCTTATGCCCAAATAAATCTGTTAGTCTTTCAAGTGCCACCTGGTTGTTTGTGTGGATACCGACTAACACGGCTACCCCCGATACTTTTTTCTGATGTTAGTTTATACCGGAGCCCATGTAAACGATCCCCTTCTGTTGTCCCGAATCAGTAACCGCTGGGAGTGGCGTTGGGCACCCGGCCTTTCTTGTCGGTTGTTGAACGTGTGCTGTGTTTGCGCATTCAGCTGATAACAGAAGAAGCTGAGATTCCGCTTGCCCGAGGAGCAGAAGTGAGGGGGAAATGTGGCACTACCGAATCGGAGCTCCAAATCTCTTGGCTAGACAAAGTTTACACCCTCAAGCTGTATTTTGTAAAGGTAAGTGACCGGGTGATTGCTGTGTGCCTCAGGGTCCTGCTTTTTGTTTTCCCTGTTCACCAAAAACCGCAGACATATGATGCCAGCGAAACCAGCCCGGAGTCTTTAATTCGGCTTCGTTTGAACGAGTCCCAGGGAAACCCACAAGCAGGGAAATCCCGCGCTCGGTGCGTGCTCAGTGAGATGCGATCCTTGTAAAAACCGACCCACACCCCTGATCAAAACGGCGCGAGCTGTATATTTGAATGGCAGGAGAGTTCATTTACTGAAACGGCCTTGCTAAAATGGTGTCTTGGCAGGAAGGCCACAACACAACTAAGAGGCAAGAGGCGGTCTGGAAAATGAACAAGATCCAGTTTGTCTATGATTCTTCGGAGCGCACCTACTTCAAAGATGCGGTCAATCGTAAGTGCTGCCTGGAAAAGACCTTTCCCCCGCAGGCCAAGGGACTGCTGTCCCCGAGACCGTAGTTGTAGATGAAAATAAAGCAGGGCAAAGTGAACAAGTCCCTGAGATATTCGGGGCACCGGGAGGAAAGCGGAAGGGGGCTGGGCTGTCTGATGAAATCCAGAGGAGTGTTTATTAAAATCCATTTAATTACAGATAAAATATAGGTCTACAGCTAAATCGTCCGTTTTCCCCAGCGGATGGGCCATGCCCATGAAATGCAACGATCCACCCACGCCTGGAGCATGGATAGATAAAGAAGGAACATGGGAACAAACTCATTTCCCCCCTAACTGCTACACTGATCCCCTCCCGTTTTAGTTTGATATATAGTACAATTTGCTGGCAGGCACCAGATATTCTCCTTGTCGTGGTGAGAAAACCGTATTTCCCCCAATCTGCTTGCTAGGCCAGGCAAAGCTTAAACACAACGTTTCTGTCGTTGGGGGGTGAATTCAGCGCGTTTTCTAGCCAAGGCTGGAAAAATCCCCCCGTCTTCATCCCCTCTCTGCATCCGCTATTGCGGACTGCGGCAGGTCTACACGGCATTCAGGAGGGTAGGAAAATGCCTGTATTTTCAGGCCCTAGAGCCCACCTCTCACATTTTGCTAGAGCCTCAGTTTCTTCCTCCACCACTGATCATTGCGGCTGACAGTTGCTGTACCAGAGCCTGTTGCCAGGCAGATCAGTGGGTGTTTTGCAATTGACTTCAGTAGGAACAGGCTTCAGGTCCTATGTGCGGTTAATTTGAAGGAAACCATCTTTGGACTCAATCACTTAAATGGTAATAAGGGATGAACTTTTACCTCTTGTTTTCTTTTCTGATGTTGGGGCAGAGGGGTTTGCACTGGTGCTGTTTTAAAACACACACACACACTCACTCTCTCTCTCTTTTCTTCCCACCTTTTGTTTCATTTCTCAATCTCTCCTCCTTCACCCATCTGAGTTTGTTTCTTTTAATACTTTCCCTCCTCCTCCGGTACATGAACGATAGGCATCTCAGTGGGATGGTATTGGGGGGAACTTGAAGCACAGGAATGGGTTACCTAGGGAGGTTGTGCAATCTCCTTCCTTAGAGGTTTTTAAGGTCAGGCTTGACAAAGCCCTGGCTGGGATGATTTAGTTGGGGATTGGTCCTGCTTTGAGCAGGGGGTTGGACTAGATGGCCTCCTGAGGTCCCTTCCAACCCTGATAGTCTATGATTCACCATTTTCTTAATAAATTGAAAGGCAGAGCTATCCTTTTCTGTCCTAATAATTGCCACTACCTCTGAATATTTCAGACACTATTTGGCTTCAATTAGGTCTCATGTTTATCATTCTTAACCACCAGCAGTTCATTTCTCTTCCAAGCACAAAACCCTGGGAAAATACATTCTACATGTTCAGTTACTTTTGAAAATAATTCTGTAATATGGGGACATCCACAATTCCATGCACATTGCTCAGAGATGTCTTAAAAAACCGACTTGCAACACATTTCTCCTGTAAGTGCAGGGAGTGCATATGGAATTTGTGTGTTTATAAACACGCATGTAAGCAGTACAAAATACACCATTTTTGTTTTGCAGATAGTCACATAAAACTTCTCGCCTTGTAAGGCTCTAATCTGGCAGAGACTGGTAGCTCAGTTACTCTCATACAGGATTGGGACCTTATTTTTTTACAATGGTTGCAAGCCCGTTAATTCTTGGTTTTGATAAAATGGCCAGTATATTAAATGTGGAATAACATCACGCTTCCCATTTTGTCAATGGGAATGCTGGCCTCACTTTGGGGGGAAAAAGTCACATTTACCCATTTCTACAAAGAACTTCGAATTTTAGGTTTGAAAACTGGTGCATTTTAACTGAAAAATAAAGTTCACGCCAAAAGGGTTTGCATACCTTAACGCACCTCTCATAATTGAGTCTGTAACATAATGTACAACCTTGAATTCTGAGTATTTTTCATCTTGTAGTGACTATTTTGCGTGCCTTTAACACACAGCCACACACACATTAACCGTCACACACTGAGCAAATATGAAGCCCTATTTCTCTATTATGTGAAACCTAATGATGAACACAAGGGCTGCAGATGATCAGAAAGGCAGAAGTTATTTATCATTCCATACAGCTGATCATGCTCAAACTTTGTATACAGAAATATGTTTGACATAATGAGAAAATTCTGCCTTATTTCCACTTGGCCAATGATCTTTTTTATTTCCAAGAAACGCAGTAAGAGCTAGGTTGAGTCCTGAACTGAGTGTCTTGAGCTATTTTTTTTTCTGGCACCCAATGCAGAGGCTACGTGTAACCACAGTCCTTGCTGTTGCCTGTGTGCTGGGAATATGGGGTCTGAGCCATAGAAAACCTCTAATTTGCCTGAATGGGCTTTGGATCAAGCCCACTATGTGGCCAGCACTGCTAGCATCACTGCACTGCTTGAGAAAGGCAGAGCAATGTCTCCCCTTTACACTGGGAATAGAGGGAAGTATATATTCCTAACGCTTGGTGCAGTGGCCGTACTCTGCTCACCAGAGAGTTCCCACGATGCTGCCTGGAGCTCCCCGTGGGGGGAGTGGCTCTGCCGCAGTTCCTAGTAGAGTTCTGTGTTGTTTAGAAGGCACAATCCAGCCCTAAGAATAGCCATCGATTTATGAAAGCACATGCCCAGCTCCCTGCAATCCAGGCACATCTCCACAGGGTTAGCATTTTTAGCAACGCTGGCAACTGCCAGATTTTGGGATCTAACTGTTTCACTGCTGTTTATGTGGTATCAACAGCTGGAAAGCACACAGCCAACTCGCACCACCTTTCTGCCTTACTCACCCCCGCTGGGAAATCCTACGAATGCCAAGCTCAGCAGACCATCTCCCTCATCACCAGCGATCACCAGAGAACCGTAATTCTCTTGCTGTCAGAAGTCCGCATTCAGCCCTTTGACATCAGTGCTGACTTTATCTTCAGTGAAGGTAGGAATGTGTGGCAAAATCATTTTGAACCTAATCTGTGGCCTAGTCCTGCATCTCTTGCACACCCCAAACTCCCAGTGACTTCAATGGGAGTTTGAATGTGCAGTCTATACAGGATCAGGCTTTTACTGGGACATTCAGCATGATCCTGTTAGTGCCTGTAAACAGTCTTGGAATTTTTCACAGGAGAAAAGCCATTCCAGACTTGATGTGCTGTATGAAAACACACATGTGAGGGAGGGATAGCTCAGTGGTTTGAGCATTAGCCTGCTAAACCCAGGGTTGTGATTTCAATCCTTGAGGGGGCCATTTGGGGATTGATCCTGCTTTGAGCAGGGCGTTGGACTAGATGATTTCTTGAGGTCCCTTCCAATCCTAATAATCTATGATCCTTGCTTCCAAACTCGTCCTGGGAATTAGGTGCTGAACTGGTTGGGGGCTATTGATGAATTGGTCTGTGGTCCAGAGAATTGCATGGCGTATTGTGAATACAGCAGGAATCTGGAAGAGGAAAAGGCATTGGACTGGGTCTCGGGGGATGTGGGGTCAATCCTCAGTTCTGCTACAGGTTTCCTGTATGACCTCAGGCAAGTCCCTCATTTTCCCTGTGTCTGAATCCCCCTTTCTGTAAAATCACCCTAATAACACTTCCCAAGTGCATAGGGGTCTGGTGAGGATAAAATTCATTGTTTCTGAGGTTCACAGAATCTGTAGTGATAAATGCTATACTAAAGCCACTAAAGAAAGAGAAAGAAAGAAATCCTTATTCAATGCAGTGTTTGGAGGGTGTGGAGCAAATGAAACATGGACCCTCTCACTGAACAATGAAGATAAAAAGAAATATTGAACAGTTGTCTTTGCCACTGAGTACCGTCCATCTTGGGCACTGAATGAGGCAAGGAATCTGCAGGAAAAGTAGTTGGAGGTCATGTAATTAGTCAGTGTCCTGTAATTCACAGGCAGAAAATTACAGATGGGTGGGTAACTTCGTCATTTCCTCACTTTTCAATCCTTAATTCTTTTCATGTAGTATTTTTAAAAATATAGAATAGACGGAAGCTGCTTTGTGTTTTGTACATTTTTTTTTATTTGGTCAACTTTATGATCAAAGAAAACTTGGTGTAACAGAAAATATTGTCAGAACTGTATTGTTCTCTGCTTTTCTTTTGTTCAGAATCTGTTGTTAGCACATTGTACTGTGGCTTTTATTTATTAATTTATTTATTGCTGCACATATGTTTGTACCTGAAATGCTTAGTTCAACACTCAGTATATTAATAGTTACAGGGTAAAATCCTGGCCCCACTGAAGTAAATGGGAGTTTTGCCATTGATGTCAATGCAACCAGGATTTCATCCAAGATATTTCTATGGGGCTTGATCCTGTTGTCTTATAACTCAGGCAAAATTTCCAGAGAGACAAATTCTGCTCTGTTATCTGGTGTGCCTGTGGAGTCATGCCACTGACTGAATTGGAGCTACTCCAGTTTTATACCACGTTAAATAAAGGTTTAGTTTGGACCAACGGTCATTTTGCCTGAGTTAGTATTTTAGGATCAGTCCCCTGCAAATTCCAGCTTTACTGGATTAATTAACTCTATCATAATTCCTAAGCAAAGTGAAGTAAATAATACATAGAGTAGCTAGATCCGTTGCTCATTAACTGGTGATTAGAAAAGGGTGGCGTTACTTGTCAAACGTAACATTTAAAATCTTGAATTGTGTAATTCTACCTGTAGGCAATAGCTCAGAGTATAGTAATGCAAACACTTACTGCAAAGCACAGTGCTTATTACCAGAAGTGCTATTCCCCCACATTCCATAGCGAACATACACTGTTACAGGCCCTGACTCAGCCGGAGCTAGAGATGGCTGCATTACTCATAGTGAAGACGGGAGTGAATTATTTGTCTTCTCTATAGGTGCAAATAAATCCTCTATACGATGCCATACCACCATGTATTCTGTATAGACCACATACTTTACAGGAAAAAATATTAGAGACATTTCAGAGAGTTTTTTTGACACTTTTCAGATGCTATTTTTTTGTATCCCTTCACCTGCAAATCGAGGCTTCCTAGTGTGATGGGTACAAGTGAACAGGCCTGGGGGTGGGGGAAAGTTTATAACTAAAATATGGAAATTCTTATTAAAATTACCCAGTCCAGCTTTTCTGTCTGTACATAATATCCAAGTTGTAAAGTCTGCTATCTCGTCCCATAGCAGGCCAGCAACCAGCACTTCCACCTTTCACAAAAGGCCTTTCCTGATTTTCTAATGACACAATGCGGCTCTTTGAACCATAATGGGCATGTAAATGTGTCACTTGTCCAGGACTCGACACTACCCAGGCTAGGTCTAGGGACACTGTAATTGCATGTGGGAATTCTATCTTTTGAGGAAAAAAGGTAATATTTATTTGGCAAACTTTTGAGGGTTTTTTTTTGGAATGGTGGCTGTTTGAATTAGTTCCAAGGGAAAGTAAATAGCAGGCAGAGTACAGATGAAGTGGTCAGAGATGCCAGACAGATGTAAGTTATCACATAGCTCCACAATTTAACAAATAGTTCTGCCATTTATCATGTGCGTATCGTTATTACATACGTGGGACGTCTGTGTACAGGGCATGGATGTAACTATAAATTGTGCATTATTATTATTTGTTCAGCTTGGGGTCTCCCGCTAGTCTTAAATTACATTAATTAATCTGCTCCTCTGCAACTTATTAATTTCACATTTGGTAAAATTTCAATTAATTATAAACAAGCCACATAATACTTTAAAATATATTAGAATTGAGAAAGAGCTCTGCTAAATCTGAAGGGACTTTTATCTGCAGGAGGACTGGTGCCCTTTTAAAACAGAGATGTCAGTATGAATTAAATAGCAAGCACTCTTGTCCTTACCACTGACGAATTGGCTTATGAACCGTCCCACAGAATTTGGTAGAGAATTGTAGCGTTTGTCACTGGTTAACCAACCCAACAGAATGTCTATTACACGTTCAGCACATATTTGTCTTTAAGCCCTTTCCCCCAACTCTTACAAATACATTCATACTTTATTTCTTTCCTACTCCCAACACTAGTGTTGGTTGAACGCTTTTTGTTTGAAACTTTGTTTTGTGACAAAAATGGCTTGTTTTGAAAACAGATTTTTCCTTTAAAATTTCAGTTGAAAAAAAAAGGAAGGGAGGAGGAAACCCAAAATTAACCCTCACCCAACAAACCAAAAAAATTCAGTTTTTGTTTTCTTACTGAAATAAAAATTGCCCACTTTTTGGAATGACTATACAGATCATTTTCAACCAGTTCTGTTCAGCTTATATTTGCCACATGGCCCTCTACTTTCCTATCCCTGGTATAACCGTACTGTTTTAACAATACCGGTCTAGTTAAAGCAGAACAACCTCCTTGTATGGACACAGTTATACTGGTATAAAGATACTTATACTGTACAGCTAAGTCCCATAAAGGAAGGGGAAACCAAAAAACAGTAATCCTATAAAGAAGACATCCCCACACAGCACTAAGGAGGTGGGAATTAGGGTGGAATTGGGACCTGGAGGCTGTGAGTTAGAAGCACCACAGAGGTACCTAAGGGCCAGATTTTTCAAAGGTGCTCAGTTCTTTTCAAAATCTAGCCACATATGAGCATTGAACATTTCTGCAGATGTGGCAGATCATGGCAAATCCAAAGTCAATGGAATCTTTCCAACAACTTTGAATATGGCCCTATATGTTGCTGGTTCGGGGCAATGGGTAGGGGAACTGTTTTCTAATTTTTATCTCATTGATGTCTGTTCTAATACAAAAGGCTGAACAAGCAAATGTGCATGTTAGCCATTATCCTGAACAACATAGGTACTCACGGGGAAAAAAAATCCTACTATCAACTTATACAGGGCATAGTTGTAGGGTGGCCTGATTCTGATCTCTCTTACATTGCTTGTGTGTCGGGAATTACTCAGCAGAGTTATACCAGAGTAAACAGCATAAATGAGAAGAAAATCAGCCCATGTGTTTTTATCCTTCTCTTGAGTCTAAGCTAAGCACTCCCCACAGAAGCCAAGGCATGACACAATAAATACTTTGTTCTTCCTCTGACAATATGACGCTCCTAAGGAATAAATCACCATGCATTAATAACTCATATCAACTTGTGCAAAGTATATATTTTAGGGTACAGATATATAAATGACACCACATCTGAGCAGCCTGCCTCTCAAAGTATAAACATCAGTTCTCACCATTGAGTTGAGGCAGGGTTGTACTCCAGACAGTCTGTGTTTGCTGAGCAACTGGCTTAAAAAAAAAATGACAAGGACAAGTTGTTGTTTCTTGCTTACAGAAGGGTGGCATCCTGAAAGGTGGTGGGCATTGTGGCCTGATTCAGAAATGCATTTGAGCATATGCTTAACTTTAAGTGTGACAAATCCCACTAATTTCAATGGGAATACTCACATGCTTAAAAGTTAAGCATATGCTTTTGCGCTTTATTGGACTGGGCCAAAAAAATTTCCCTGCTACTGTGGGAAAGGAGATTTGTGGTGTGTGTGGGGGTATTCTTCCCTCAATGAGCATGTGTAATGTCACTCATGGGAATTATGTGACTCATGATGCACTGTAATTGTACAGTCACGGGGAGATACCATAGTGCATCATAAGCTGTATGTATAGCCAGCCAGAGAGTAGGGCCCATAGGTGAGAATATGGGCAGGAGGGACCCAGAACTACAGGTCCCATGAGACACCCCAGTGGCTTAGGCAAACTCAGAAGTTAATCTTGATAGGAATTGAAATGTTCCATTTTGATTTTCCTGCAGAAAACGCCAATTTCAACAAAATCCTCTTTTCTGATGGGAGAATGTTCCAGCTGAAATTTTTTGACTGGCCCACTGTTAAGATTGTGGTCCAACGCTGAGGGCAGGGGCTGGGGAGCTAGGAGGGTTGGGTTCTATTGCTGGGTCCTCCACTGCTCTGCTCACTTTGAGCAAGTTCTTTTACCTCTGCATCATGCCTTGTTTCATCCACCTGGAAGAGGAGAGTCCTAGCACTTACCTACCACAGACAGGCGGTGTGAGTCTCAGGCCAGGTCTACACTGCGACTTTAAATCGGTTTAATGGCCGATATACCGATTTAACGCTGTATCCGTTCACACGACGTCGTCATTAATATCGAGTTAAACGGCTCCTTAAATCGATTTCGGAACTCCTCCCAAACGAGAGGAGTAGCGCTAAATTCGATAGTGATAACTCGGATTAGGGTTCATGTGGACGGAAATCGACGTTATTGGCCTCCGGGCGGCATCCCAGAGTGCAGCACTGACCGCTCTGGACAGCAATCTGAACTCGGATGCAGCGGGCAGGTAAACAGGAAAAGCCCCGCGAACTTTTGAATTACATTTCCTGCTTGCCCAGCGTGGAGCTCTGATCAGCACGGCTGGCGATGCAGTCTGAAATCGAAAAAGAGCTCCAGCATAGACCGTACGGGAGATACTAGGTCTGATCGCTGTATGGGGAGACAAATCTGTTGTATCCAGCTCCGTTACAGAACACGAAATGCCAAAGCGTTTGAATAAAAAACTCCAGGATACACAGCGCTGCGTGACAAGCGTAACGGGAAGCCAGAGACTCAAATGGACGCTCATGAAGGGAGGGAGGGGGTACTGAGGACTCCAGCTATCCCACAGTCCACAGCAGTCTCTGAAAATTATTTGCATTCTTGGCTGAGCTCCCAATGTCTGTAGGTTCAAACACAGTGTCTGGCGTGGTTCAGGGAACAGCTCCTCAGTTTATTTCCCCCCACCACCACGTGAAAAAAAAAAGGGAAAGATTGCTGTGCTATGGCGTTTGCTCAATGCACTCCGCGAAAAAGGCGCCAAAGGGTTGTCTGCTGCCTTCACAAAGGGAGGGGTGAGGCTGTACCCAGCACCACCCGGGGCAGTGTTTTCTGCCCCATCAGGCACTGTGCTCTCAACACGGAAGTGGGAACTATGGGATAGCTGAGGAACAGCTACCCACAGTGCACCGCTCCTGAAATCGATGGTAGCTTTGGACCATGGACGCAAACAATCGATTTCGGGATCCCACTGTGGACGCGCTAAACCGATTTTATTAGATCTGTTTTGTAATATCGGTTTAAGCTAATTCGAAATAATCGTGCAGTGTAGACGTACCCTCAGTGCTCGTAAAGTGCTTTGCTTTCCTTGGACGAATGGTGCTATATAAATGCAAAGTATGATTATTTATTCTGTGAGCAATCAGGATCCATAGCATTTTAATCCCCCTGACAAACACGTGCTTGCTTAAAACTCACCTGTCTTCTGTTATATGCAGTCACATGGCCACATCCTGACTCTGGAATAGGCTCTCAAGGGAGGCTGTTGAATCCCTGTCATTGGAGGTTTTTAAGAACAGGTTAGACCAGGGATTGGTAACCTTTGGCAGATGGCCCATAAGGGTAATCCGCTGACGGGGCATGAGACATTTCATTTATGTTGACCATCCGCAGGAACAGTCCCCTGCAGCTCCCAGTGGCCATGGTTCGCCATTCCTGGCCAACAGGAACTGCAGCAAGCGGCGACCAGCACAGCCTTGCAGCCTGCTGCTTCCCACAGCTCCCACTGGCCAGGAATGAAGAACCGTGGCCACTGGGAGCTGCGGGGGGCCATTCCTGTGGACGGTCAATGTAAACAAATTGTCTCATGGCCTGCCAGTGGATTACCCTGATAGGCTGCATGCCGAATGTTGCTGACCCTTGGGTTAGACTAACACCTGTCAAGTATGGTCTAGGTTTACTTTGTCCTGCCTCAGAGCAAGGGGTTCAACTAGACGACCTTCCAGCTCTCCATTTCTATTTTTCTGTGACTCTTTCTGAGTCCACTGATCAACCAAGACCTCGGTGTCCCACTCTGAAATGGTGAATAGAAGGGTCAGTCAAGGAATGGAACATGTTCATCAAGCTGAAAATGTTACCTTTGCAGCATAGGGAGACAGCCTTGCTAATGACCCTACAAACCCACCCTTGTGGAACTCCCTCCGCACTCCACTTCACTCCATTCTCTCTCTGTTGACCCAGTGGTTGGTAGTCACCGAAGGGCAAGATCCATCTTGGGCCACACAAAGGCTTTGGGAAGTAATTTGCATTAGTTTCTTTTTCTTCAGCCCGTTTTCACCTACACACCAAAGAACTCCACAGCACTTATCCAGAGAGCAGTCTTTGACCTTTTCCACCCATCCTCACTCTTGGGTCTGGGGGCCATCTTGAGCACTTGCTTCCCATGTGCATCCAGTCTGTGTGGCCTTATGGAACGTCCACACTCCCTAACACCTGTCATATAGCTCCCTGGAGCTTAGTTCTCACTCTGTGATCTATAGACTTACCCATGCACAAAACACAACCAGGGAAGATGACTCCCCCAGTCATTTTTGACTGAACTAACCAGACACTCTTCCATCACTGTCTCTTCTTAGAGGTTGAAGGTGATGCCTCCCCAGGACAGTCTACAGGAAATTCCACAACCGACTATCTGAGACTAAAGTGGGCTAACTACAATATGATTTACAATAAGAATAGAGAATTTACAATAAGAATAGAGAAGCTCAGATTAAAGCAAAAGCAAATATAGCAAATATAGTGTGATGCTTTGCAAAGCTCACGGGGCACGATCCAATGCCCACTGAAGTCAATGAGATCTTTCTAGTGACTTCCTTGGGTTTTGGCCTGGGGCTCTAAATGGATTTGCTTTGGGTTGAGTTAGAGTGAATTAAAATGACTTAATAAATAATAACGATAGTATTTTCTCTTATAAAGCACTTTTCATCTATAGATCCCTTAGGAATTTACAAAGCAACTTCACTGGCCAGGCAGCCTATCAGTTTCTCCCAGGCAGCTTCCTCAGTCAATAGTCTGTGATGATTAAGACCATTAAGACTTTGAACCAGTTGATTGGCTGGGTTTAAAGAGACAAGAATCATATAGTTCTTAGCATTCTGTTATCATTGTCTGCTTCTTATCAAGTGTGAAAAAAAAACTGTTAGATTCCTGCCTTGCGGCTAAATTATGGACTTGTTAAACAATAAGATTTTTTTTAAGCGATCAATTTCTTTTCACCCATTACACTTACGCAAACACTGCAAGAAATACATATTCCCTGTTACAATGTTCTTGTGACTTTTTTCTGTTTAAAATAATAGTTGACGTCTGAGATGTTCAACTCGGCTTGTAAACAGTTCTCATTGCAGAGAACATGCTTGGCTTAGTTTGGAAAAAATGAATTAAAAATAAGGGAGTTAAGATGTTTGACGTGGTGGCATTGAGCAAGTGAAGCAGAAAATTTGGTTACGTTGTAAGATGTGCTGTTAAAGATCAGTGTGGTGTATATGTCTGGCAACCAGTGATCTGCTCAGTACAGGGACAAGGGCATTAAGATTTTGGCAGTGAAGTGTGGAGGTCCGGTGATCTGCACAGGTCTGATGCAGGGAACTTACGAGCTTTGCTGTTGAAGCCAGCAGACCTTGTAAACTAACTGTTCGCGGTGCACACAGTAGCTGATTCCCGTGGGATTTAGGCACCTAAAATCTTTGAGGATTTGGGCTTAAATTCTTTGAATGTGAGACAAGGGCACAGAGTGGTTGCAGCTCCTCTGCGCTGCTCGCATAGGTCATTAGGGCCACTGGAGCTATGTAATTCTGGCTTCTGTGTCCCTTATTTGGCTCCTCTCCACACTCAACTCTGGTCTCCATGCTAACCTTTGCAGGTTCAACACCATGGAATGCCTGTGTGCTCATATGCCTGTAGGTTGGAAACACGATTTCGATGGGATTCTGACTGTCATTAGATGGAAGGGGTGTTTTTAACCAAACACTGGCATCAATTTTTGAATCCTGACTAGTAACCAGTAGCCACTTCCTCTCTCTTTTTATAACTGCACTGCAGCAATTGTGGCTGTGTCTATAACAGAGAACTGGTGATTAATCACTGTTCTGGCAAAAACAGTGCAGGGATTGAATTGAAAAGGAGATGGCTACAATACTTTTCACATCAATGTTTTTTTCTTGCCGCCTTTGTTTTTGTTTTTAAAAAGCTCAATAATAGAATTCTTTCCCCAGATAGATTAGCCCCTTTCTCCATAGCTAGCTGCTTTTTGTAGCCGGAGTTTTGAATAGTTGCTTTATGAGCCTCAGTAGCTCAAAGAAGTGGTAATAGAACAGAAATTGTGTCAGCAATAAGTGGCAGATTCTCAGTTGGTTCAAGTTGTCAGAATTCTATCTGAGCAATGTTCCTGCAGTAACTGCCTGGCTTTGTGCATGGGTGGGTGATTATGCCCTCTTCTGACTGCTATATATAGAGGATAAGGGATTCACTTCACTCAGAGGAGTTCTCCTTTAGTTTTAGTGGTAGAGGACTGTGCTCCGGAGTCAGTAACCAGGGTGCCAGGCCTGACTATCTTTAATAATCGTGGGGAACTAGTATTTAGGTTGTCTAACATTTTTCATCAAGATTCACATAACCTTTATTTGAGAAGCTCTACAACTCCATTGTTTGCAGCAGGCATTTGAAGTTTGGCACGGAGAAAGCCCTGGGGCCAGAGAAGTGCCTTTTCTTTCCCTCCCTGAAAATCTGAGAGAGAGATTTTTGAAAATTGCAATTTTTTTCTTCTCTCATTTGCACTGTCAGCAAAATTTTAGCAGCACCTTCTCAGCCTCCTGAGTGCTGTTCAGCTTGTTCAGTGAATAAGGCTGCGGAAAAAATATGATGTGATCATATAACTAAAGACTGCATCATAATGCATAAGCACAAGGGCATCACATTCAGATTGTACAGACCAACTAGATTCTGGCATTTTCTAACTTTTGAGTGCTTGACTACGCTGTCTAAATAACATTTTTTGTATGTAATTGTTATATATTGCAGTTGTACCTAGAGGTCCCCATTGAACTAAGCATTGTACAAATGAAGAGCTTGCAAACTGTGCATATGCAATTTATCTGGTAATTGTGGCTGTTGCCTGTAGGGCATGGATTCACTTGCATTAGTGGATGTCTTCATCCTGATCCTGCAGAGTTCTTATCCAGGGTGTCTTTACTCCCACATTCCATCTCACTGAACTCAATGGGACCACTCTGGTTCAGATCTTCAGATCTTCTGCATCTGGTATACATCAGCATAGCTCTGTTGGAGCTGGATCAAAGACTGAACTACCTGCTTTCACCTTCAGGATAGTCCCTGCAGGACAAGATGCAGGCACACTGATAAGTCATTGCAGCTACTCACGCTTTCCCTAATATGTAGATCAGGGTTTCTCAAACAGAGGTCGCCTCTTGTGTAGGGAAAGCCTCTGGCGGGCTGGGCCAGTTTGTTTACTTGCCCCGTCCACAGGTCCGGCAGATCGCAGCTCCCACTGGCCGCAGATTGCTGCTCCGGACCAATGGGAGCTGCTGAAAGCAGCGCAGGCTGAGGGACATGCTGGCCACTGCTTCCAGCAACTCCCATTTGCCTGGAGCAGCAATCCGTGGCCAGTGGGAGCCGCAGTTGGCCAGACCTGCAGACGAGGCAGGTAAACAAACCGGCCCGGCATGCCAGGGGCTTTCTCTACACAAGTGGTGACCCCTGTTTGAGAAACCCTGCTGTAGATAAAGGACTTCAAAATCCAGGGCTGTTAATCTGGAAATCAAAACGTGCCCCACCGTTCAGCTGTAACTACAGTGCTAATACCCCTGCACTGGGCCAGATTATAGAAGGGGAAGGATGAATAGGCCATAACTCAGCTTCACTATCAGATCCTGAAGTGAACTCACAGGGCTGGCGGTTAGGGAGAACCAACCAATCTTTTTTTAATTTGCAAACCAAACAAAGGTGATTTGGAGTCAAGAGACAACAAGCTCCCAGGAGGCCATTTTTGCAGTCACTTTTCAGCAAAGGAAGGCACTTAAAGAATAAAAAAGACAATTAAGACAGACCAAGGTGCTATGGTAATAATAAATAGACCTGACTTGTTGAAAGTTAAGCATGTGTTTAAGTGCTGTCCTGAACAGGGCCTGCAGTGGTCAATGCTATTGTAGTTTTCTTTGGAACAGTTAAGCCACCAATAACTACTGATTTTTCCTTGGTTTCATTGCTACTGAACATGATTTTATTCTGTACATATGACTTCACTGTAGGCATTATTCAGTTAGCTTTATTTCTCTGGCGAAGTTCATTTTGCACTACAGAACAAGTTAATATTTACAATATTTCATCATCTCTTTCTCTCTAATTGCAGAACATAAGTGTCCAGTGGACGAGAGGGAACAGTTAGAAGAAACCCTGCCTCTAATTTTGGGTCTGATATTGGGGTTGATGATCGTGATAACCATCTGCATTTACCATATCCACCACAAACTGACAGCCAACCAGGTACAACTTCCTCGAGACAGATCTCAGTACAAACACATGGGATAGATGGCAGGATGCATCCAAACTGAGTACTTATCAGGTAGACAAAGCAAAAACACTTTTTTTCTGTAGGTGAGGACACACACATGATATATCTACAGTATAATGGCCAAATGGAAGTGAAAACACTCTTCACAGTCAAAGCTTCATGCTGAGGGCAAAATTCTCTTCTCATATTCAAACCCCAACATTTTACTCTCCCCACATATGCAGCACTCCCTTTCCATACATGTATGAAGAGCTGGGTATTGGAGTGAAGATTTACTGCTCCGAGTTTTGCTCTAAGCATTAATTTAGTGTATTCATTATTAAGAGCCATGTCCTGCATTCCTAACACACTAGAAATTCCTGCGCAAGTCAATGAAAGGATTCTAGGCGTGGCCACAAAGTAGACTTTTTATTCTGAAAAATCCAGGCCAGACCTTCAGCTGGTGTAAATTGGGGTAGCTCCAGTGAAGTCAAAGTCAGCTGATTTCAACCAGCTGAGGTACTGACCACGCATTTAAGGTTGAGAGAGGAAAGTTTGTTTTTGCTTCTGAGTTACACTTACAAAACTGTTGATGCACAAAATATAGAGCACCACGCTACTGCAAGTCGATCAAGAAATGCTTCTGGCTGGGCATCCTGCACGTATTGTGATTGTCTTTGAAACGTGACATTGCTACCTGCACCTGACAATTTCACAACAAAACAAAAATGTTACCGTTACTATGCAGATCATTTCAGGTGTTACCCAATGTAACAGAAAATATGAACTCTTATCAGCTAATGTAAAACATTTTTAAAACGAATTAAAATATACTCCTGTATAAAGTTTGATTTGCCTTTTTATTGTGAAATGACCAAAGGTTGTCTATAAGCACTGGTCATTTATAAGACCGAATGTAGGTGTACATGACGAGCATGTAGAATGATACAAAGGTGGATTTAGTTTGTGTTGGCAATATCTTTGGTTCAATAATGGCTAGCTGTACTGTAGTTTGTATGTTACAATGTGACCTAAAAAATTCATCCATCCTCCCAGCCATTCTTGTTTGCACGTTTTATGAGACATGGGGTATTTCACTAATGTCCTGGTCCTGGTCTCATTGAAGTCACTGGAAAAATGCCCATTTTTAGTGCAATTTCAGTATTTATTGAACCAAGATGTACTTTTCTCTTCTTATTTTACCTGATTTAAAGAGGAACACCTAGAGAACATCTCCCTGAACTACCTGTACTATATGTTATGAGCCAAGCAAAATATTAATTCAAATCCTGAAACTACTGGAGAACTTATTTGCATGTTTTTTTAATAATAAAATAATATATTTAGGGCCTAGTTCTCCTTCACACTGAGGTCAGGATGGGCAGAGATGGTGTACCTAGCCTCTGTTTGCCAGAAGCTGGGAATGGGCGACAGGGGATGGATCGCTTGATGATTACCTGCTCTGGTCATACCCTCTGGGGCACCTGGCATTGGCTGATGTTGGAAGACAGGAAACTGGGCTAGCTGGACTTTTGGTCTGACCTAGTAAGGCTGTTCTTATGCCTCTTTATACCCCCCTGGAAGTATAAGGGGTCCTTAAAGAGGTATAAATTACATTTATAAAATACACCCACTTTAAGGAGACTCAAGCCATATATATAGGGCTAGATTCTGCCTCTCATACATTGACTAGCACCGTACTTCTTCAACAGCTTCACTGATATGAATGAGACTAGGCATGAAGTAAGGTGCTGCTCAATGGAAGGGTGGCAGATTCTCACCCTTTCATAAGTGATCCCAGTTAGCTATCCCGGGATTCATGCACATAGTGATTTTTCACTGCCTTGCACGTTGTGTATGCACTCATTGACACCACTGCAAAATCCGAATAATAGGAGCCTTTTCCGTCCACTTTGCAGCATTGCAAAGGACTTGCGCGAGGTGCAGGGCACTGGAGAACCAAGCCATTGACAGAAACAGGCAAGTCTAAAACCAAAACCAACCCCACTTGCCCTCCCTGCAGGCAAAATCCTGAGAAGAGGGCCAGACCTTGCACTGTGCCCTAAAGTTCAAAAAAGCCAAGCTCTCTAGGATTAGCTGAGGAAGTGACTTACAGGCTTGAGGGTACTCCACTGAAAGCTCCCTGTCCCACAAGATGCACACAACTCAATCTATAGATTCTAGCTTGAATGCCCCAGCTAACCCAAACAGCTGTGGTGCACCAAAAGGCTTGTGGCTCATATGTAGCGTGGAACTAAAGGTTCTAAAGATGAAGCCGGCACCTTGCAAATATGAAGTCAGTGCTGATGTGGGATAATATGCACCTAATACTACAGAACAGATGCGCAGCCACATTTGGATGTGACAGCTGGTGCAGAACAACCTTGTCCACATCCTAATCTCAGTCAGGCACTGGGAAAGCAAAGAGCCCACACTGTCTAGTTCTGATGAAGCAGACATCAGCCACTGTCTCACAGCACCACAGCCTAAATCAAGTCTCTATGTCTTTGAGCAACCTTACAGGTATGTTGAGCAGATGAGGGTGAAATTCAGCACTCCATGCCAGAGATCACTTGAAGCAGACAAGCAACTGCCCAAAAATGTGCTTTTGGGATCTCTTGGTAAGGAAAGCTAGACCCACTCAAGAGTATCACTGCCCCCAAGGTTTCATTCCTCAGTAGTATGCTAAAGATGACCATAGTGAGCAGCTGAACTGCAACATAGGCCAGTCAGTGTCATTAATGTTAGTCATACTCAGGTCTTATTTTCCCCCATGTCTGCAGGAGGAGAAGTTACAGCTCTTACTGTGCTTACAGCGTTGGTCTGTGGCTTTCAAACTTCAAGTGCAGGTGCTCTGTGTCTGTGCCACCATCATTAGAGACAGGATCTGACTTAGAGGATACATCAACAACCAGTTTCTGTGATTCTAAGTCATCAGACTTCACCATGGGACATTCTAGCAGCACAGCTACATATATCACTGACGGAGAGGAGGAAGACGAAGAGCTGAGACTGCTACTGTGTAGCAGTAGAATGGGAAAGACCCTTTTTCTAATCAGACTCCAGCCTGGCCTGAAAGCCCCAAAGCCCCTGCTAGCTCTAGGAGATGGAAGCACTGAAGGGAATGATTTCACCTACCCTTTTCTCTGCCATAGATGCAACAGCATTTGCCATTGCGCGCAGCTTCTTTTATATTAATGGAACCGTTCCCTGATGCTGAGATGCTTGCCTGTTCTCGCCGCTTTACTCCGCTGCCTTTTCCTTCCTTTTTGTTGTCACTCTTCCAGCCAGGAATGGGCGTAAATCTGCAAACATCTGCTCAGTGATTTTACATCCAAGTGTGAAAAGAAAACAGGCAGATGCCAAACGAGCCCCTGAGCTGTCATTTGTCTTTTTTACAGTCCATTTCAGCAGAGATGGCTTCAGGCACCCAGAGGCAGTAGGGGCAGATGATGCACCAGGAGCCCCCTGCTAGAGCGCCAACAGAAAAGCACATGCTGTCTACGCCTTTGCTTTCTATTCCAATCATGCATCTATGCAGTACTTTTCCCCCAGAAGCAGCAGCTGCAGTGTGAAACTGACTCCAGCCATGCTTCCACACTGCAGCCACGGCTGAGACACAACTGCACAGGCATAGCACTGGAGCCAAGTGCCTGCCTCCTCTTTGTGTGGCCATGTTCTGGTCTTCTCTCTCTTCTAAGCTAATCCTAACGTTGGGAATGGAGGCGAGGGAAGGAAAGGGGGAATGAGACAGAAGAGAAAATGGAGGGAAATAGAGAAGGAAAGTAAGGAGTGTGTGTCTGTCAGAGACGGAAGGTCATATAGTCCAACACCCTGTTCAAGGGGGGGAACCAACCCCCAGACAGATTTTTGCTCCAAATGGCACCTTTAAGGATTGAACTCACAACCCCAGGTTTCAGAGGCCAATGCTCAGACCACTGAGCTGTGCCTTGCTACAAGAGTGTGACTGAAAGGAGGGAAGAAGAGGAGCAGCACTAACCAATGAACTAATTGACTCTGTAGGCCCTGTTGCTTCCCTGGTGGGTTATGAAACTCTGAAGCCAATAGGCACCATTCATACCTGTGCTGAGATCATATTGGGAATGAAGGAAGCTGGGACGGATCGCTCCTACACAGGATGTAACTGTAGGGCTGGGAAATCTACACAGTGGACATTTATTGTTGCCTGGCCCAGTCGAAGCAGTGGGCCAGATTCTGCTCTCATTCACTTGCTTATTAATCTACCTCAGTCTTTCAAGGACAATGACGTCCCTTCAGATTTCTGCTGGTGTCGCTGAGCGCAGTATCTGACAGCCTTGCTAATCAAAAGGCTGATTCTCTTTTGTAGTGAGCTCATTTTATGCTGCTGATCCTGGAATATGAAAGGAGGGGAAAGCCAGTCCATAAATCCCTTTGGACACACTTGACAGGATTGTGATCGTCTTGCACACAAGACTCCTCTCTGCTTGCACAGGCAAGGGCTAGTCACAACTGCAGGCTGATGGGTTTGTATGTGTATAGTGCTCCCCTCCCCAGTGTGTACAGCGGGGAGATGTGAGGAAGAGGCAGGGTCATGGATCATATTACAGACAGGCTCTGTCCCTCTCTGAGGGCTTCCTGTGCCTCTTCCAATGTTAGGCTGAGCATGGGTGGCACAAATCTCTCTCTACTACAGTCCACTCTTATTTCATCCTTTGTGAATCAGTAATATCAATTATATTGGCACACCTATGGGAATAGAATCTATGTGCTACCAAATATGCTCTCTGCGAGCTCTGCAGCAACATCACTATGATGTCTCCGATCATCCTCTCTCTGAGCTAAAAAGTGACCCAAAAGGTACTATAAAGCTCCAAGGGTTGGCTCCATCGCCATCCACTAGCCACTCTGGGAAGGAGGAAGGTTTTCTTCATATTCAAGTTTTTGCTATCCTATTGATCTCCCCTTTTGACTCAGCTGCAGGACTCATGCATTCTTACAGCTTTGGGCACCCTGATGTGGCTGTACATGTGGATGCTAGGGGCCCATGCTGAACTTATCACCCATTGGAATGCATCTAACTGTAATTCCAGTCCGTCTTGGCTTTTCTTTTTGTGACATGCATAGCTCATTTCTACTTAACTGCAATCATTGACATATCTTTCACCTTGGGGTTCAGTCTCATCCATTTGTTTTCTTCCATTTGCATGAAATGCTAAGGAAGTGCTCTTTCGTATTTTGCAGTCCACTTTATACTTTCTGCTTCAGCATGTCTGCTCTTCACTATATGTAATAGTTAGCAGTACAATCCTCTGAAATTGTATTGTTTAAGCAGATTAAGCTCGATTTTTCAGTCTGCCAAAGGTTTTCATTCCAGCATTTAGTCTTTCAACCCGATAGTCCTTGCTTGTCAGTTTAGATTTGCATGTATCAGCTGACTCATGTGGAACAACTGTTAATTCTAATCTATGACATTATTTTATTTTTCTTCCTGATTTGCACTGAACGTTATTGCGATGTCCCTAATAGTCAGAATTCATTCATTTCTTTTCTTGTTTAGTCCTCTTAATTCATTCTAGATCTGTAGGTGCTTATGCAGAGACAACAATGACATCAGCCTATAATGTAACTCACTGACAGTAACAGGTGCTGAGGTCCATCATGCTATATTTCTTGTAATTTTGCCATCTTACCACTGGAATGTTACAGGAAGGTACCTTCTCATTCTTGAAATATCACGTACACAGCCTAGTAAATCACACCAGCAAAGCAGGAGACACTGTATTTATCTAGGCGTGCTGAGAGAGTAGCTCAGTATTTTTATCTTTCGGTGAGAGAGTGGTGGTGAATGGTTTGATCTGTAATCCAACAGACTACCAGACCAGGAGTGAAATTCTGTTCCCATTGAAGTCAATGGCAACACTCCCATGAACTTCAGTCAGGGGCAGAATTTCACCTGAGATTATTAAACATGAGTCCAGTATGGAGACTAGTCGAGTTCGTAGCACTGTGGGAAAAGCTGTTATTCCAAAGTTGCTCCCACACACAGTCAATATCAGCTGCACAGGGTCAAAACTCGTCCTGTTTCTGGGGTTTGATTTTATTAACAAGTTAGTATGATAGACAACAAACTGAAGCCTCCATGAGCTCATATGATGCCTCTTTGGAACTGCTCAGCTTCAGTTTAGATTCCTCTGTGTCAAAGGCCACTCCAATCTCTCTTCTGTCTAGGGCGGAGTTTACAAGCTACATCTGCCACAGGGAGTCAGCAGAGCTCTAGGAACTTTTTCTTGCAGGCTTTCCGGTAATCAGCTAAAAAGGTGGGCCCACAGAAGGACCTGTTACAGCCTCTTTAAAAACGGTCAGACTAATAATTGCAGATACATGTTGCATTTGAGTGGAAGTTTCCAATAAAAATTAATGCTGAAATTTACTGACCCTGGTATTAAATTTTTTGTCTTTGTATTTTGTTTTCTTTTTTTTATTATTATCCCTTCAGAATAACTCAGTCATCAGAACTCCATACAGACTCTGCACGTTCTCTATTTTAATCCTCCATTATTGTCTGCCTTCCGAGTTGCACAGGTTGAAAGAAAATGGACCAGTCCGTTGATATATTTTTTTATTCACGTTCCCCTTTATACTGATAGCTCTCATAAATTACTAGAGGATGAAGTCAACGGAACTTTAAAAAGAACCACTCTCTCTTGCAAAGGAAATGTTGCTTAGCTTTTGAACGCAGGGAAACACAGAAGAGGCAGGAAAAACACAAGAAAAAATGCAAACATTTAAGTTTTTATTTGCATGTGGATTTTTTTCCACCAATAGCTGGAGCTCACAAAACCTTTTCAGCTGACAATAACTTTTAGTAAACTCAATGAATACTGTTTAAAAATATCTAGTGATTAGAAAATTACACAAAAGTCTCCACTTGTACCGTTTAAAATGTGCTGAATCTCAAAACCATTATTTTATTCAAAGACAATTAAAAGTTTGATTTTTGTGGCTAATATAACGGTTCTAATTGTATGTTATTGTCTTTATTGATGTAGCATTTTTCCTGAGTTGTCAAGACCACAGAATATGAGCATTTTCTCTTTTTGTAGACTTAATTTCATAGTGTCTTATACACAAAGATTCTGTGGGTGAGATTCAGGCAAAACTCCCATTGCAAATGGTGGGTGGAGCAATAAATACGGAGGCATAGTTCTAATCTTCACCCTCATGGTTTGTAAGAAATGCTGGGAATCAAAGAACCAGAGCTGTCCAGTCAAGAAAGGCTGTTATTGGCTATCAGTTGCTTGGCGACACCAGGGATGTGGCATGTTCTCTTCAGACCCAGTCCAGCAATCTGAGCCAGCCTTTTCGGAGACCCTTTTCACTTTAATAAAGAGTGCGGCACTAGGCCCTATGAGCGCTATTCTTTGAGGTGTCGAGTGTCCTCAGTTCCCATTGACTTCAAAGAGAATTAAGAGAACTCAGGACCACACACAAGACTAGGTATATTTTGCAATGTTAAAATATGCAAACTTAATGTTAAGATAAGAAATATGTCATGATATGCAAATTGTAGAGGATTTACTAAACATTTAACATTCTTGTTTGATTTTGTTTTTCTTGTTTGCTCTAACTTTTTTTATGGTATAAAAATGAAGGCTCTTCATTTGCCATTGGCAAAAATCTCTTTCTGAGAAGAAAACTCAGAAAATTCAGCTCAGCAGCATGCGAGTGCTGTGTGTTTTGTTTATATTTTACTACAATAAATAATGAATAACTTATTCACAACAAAATTCCCTAATAAGAAACAAACTAATCAGAGTGTTTCCACAAAACTGGATTAATTGATGTTCATCATCATGTTGCAAACTGAGGTCAGTAAGAAAAAACGATTTGGAAAAGACATGGCTTTTGTATTATGCATAATTAAAATGAACTAATCATTAATAAATAAAATTTATTTATAATTGAAGTAATCATGACGCACTTCTAAAAATTGTAAAGGCAAATCTACTTAGGCCTACAATTAACATGCAAGTTCATCCAACAAGCAACACAAAATTTATTGTAGTAGTCAACTGTTCTATCAACATTCAGAAAGGTCTACACAGTAGCACAACTTTTTCTATATGGAAAACACATCATAACATTATTACAACAGTCTGTTTGAAATTTGGAAAATACCCGCTTGGTAACTTGACCTTTACAGTCAATTTCTGACTTCTGACACATGATATAAATAATGGGGATTATTTTGTGATAACGAGGTCAGTATAGACTAAATGAAAAATCTGCCATATTGCTAGTAGATGATTCTTTCTTATTAACCATCTTTTGAACAAATGTACGTGAGTCTGATGTGCTAAGATACATGGCTCTGAAAATAATGATATGAAACAAAAACATAATTTATAACATTCAACATAAGCACTTCTTTCTATTGTGTGACTGTAATTATCTCATCAGAGCTAGTGATTCCGGAAATGTTCAAATTTTTAAAACTATAATTTCAGTGGCGTGATGGGAAAAGCATCATTTTTATCAGTACTGTCTGCACCCATCTCTGTGTCTGTTATTTAAATTCCTGGAAAATCTGCCAATATTGTAAGTTCCTAAAGGTTTTTTTTTTTTTTTCTGTCTTCAAAAGGGATAAAAAAGTAGGAAAGGTTTTGTTCAAACACTTGTTAAGTTCCTCTTTTTACTTCAACTAGCACGATGGGTACATACCATCAAAGTACTGTAAATTATCAAAAAAGTACTATACAGAAAATTACAAATTCATTTCAAAATACATTACACTGCTATGATTGAGATAGAAAGTGCTTTTTTGCCAGAAAAGTGTTCTTCTGAAATAGAAGTGTCATATCATTTACTTTTTCAATAAAATTCTGGTGTTGTATCCTGGTTGTGCTATAATCTATTATCTTTCACACACCTACCCCCCAACCACATGTGTAATTGAGTCCATCTGCTTTGATGGCTGAAAGGCTAAGAGATGACTACCTGTGGAAAACGTGCTTCATGCAACAGTGCTAGAAGCCAACAGATGACTGTTTGATTTAGTGGCGAAGGAACGTCGCAAGTCTTTTATAACCCAGGAGAGCACCTCATTGTTTTGTACACTGTATTATTTCCACAGAGCTGTTCTGACTCTGATGAATTTCTGTAATGTTGCACTTTTCCATGGTTTCCACGCACGCTCTGGATTCCTTAGCAAGGCTTTCTCCAACTTTTGTACACGCCTCCGCCTGAAAATTCACTCGATTCAACGGTGCCTGTATTGCCTCATGAGTGGCACAATACAAGAAGGCGGGCCTGCCAGTTTCAAAAATGGATGTCTTAATAGTTCTTGTGCTGTTGCTCTCTGGGAGGGCTCCCTCACCAACATCAGATCTAAGAACCCTCGGAGCACTGAGGAAACCTGCAACATCACATTGGCATTATGAAAAGCAGACAAAGTAAGTAACTTGCCACACCCGAGTGGCTTTTCAAATCAGCTTTGCTGGGAAGTCAATTAAAATATAAGTTAAGAGCATGCAGCATTGCGACAGGAATTACATTTAGTGCATATACAGGACTGAAAGGGCACTTAGCTTCCCTACAGGAGTACATTAAGAAGTCATGTGGCATGAGTGGGGAAAGAGATCAGAACATGGCACTGAACATGACTTGGTATAAAACGAATTAGCACAGTAGTAAGCCTGGTCAGTTTTTCTTATTACTGAGGGCTAAATTCTGACTCTGTCAGGTCATGCAGAGGAGTAGGACTCTCCTTCACAGGCCACTTGGAGTTTGAGTTTGGATGTGGAGAAATACATAGGGCTGCTCACCCACTTACTCTGTCCCCAGAGTTGGTGGGTGGGCAGAGGTGGGGAATGAATGGAGCTTTGATTTCAGCCCATCCCCCTCCCAATTCAGTGTCCAGAGTAACTAAGGCAGCACAGGATGGAGTGGGTAGTAATCTACTCTTCGTATAGCCCCATTGAATATTACTATACCCAGTTTGTGCACCACCCAATGCTCAGGGATGTATCTGAAGTCACAATCTAGCCCTTAGTTTACACCATCATGATTAGGTCATGGATTTGGTTCACCTTAATATGTGCATGAGTCCATATAAACATGAGCATGCTCACCTTATGTATGTCCTTCACTCGTGGAGGTAAGTTGTCTCGGATTCTGCGCATTGCTTGAAGCGGTGGCTCATTGAAATAAGGTGGTTCTCCATCTATCATTTCTATTACCATGATACCAAGGGACCAGATATCCACCTGCAGTGGACCAACAGTTGTTGAACTGTGCAACTAACATACAAACACATATACTCGGATGAGCATTTTGAGATGCTCTATAATACCATTGCTCTTTCTGCAGTATGTTCTGTTTGTTTCAATGGGAACTTCTGCTTAAAAACTGATGCGCTGTTGAGATGGGTGCTATCTTTTTACCACCTGTTAATACATTTTGCTACTGAGAAAAAAGCATATACTGAAAGGAATTCGCAATAAATTATGGGCCAGATCCTCAGCTGGTGTAAATCCGCAAAGTTTATTGAGGCCAATGAAGATTTTCACCAGTATGGGCTAGATTTACACTAGTATGGGTCGATTTACACTAGTATGGATCAGTCCAAATAAGGACCATTGATTGCAATGGAAAAACACTGATTTACACCATAAGAACATAAGAACGGCTGTACTGGGTCAGACCAAAGGTCCATCTAGCCCAGTATC